>NW_008238321.1:9551084-9551428 GCF_000691975.1 Corvus brachyrhynchos | reverse complement strand
CCACCCCGCTCCAACCCCGCTGCCCCGGGGCCGGGGGCTCCCCCGGGCCGGGGGTCGCGGGTGCAGGGCTGCGGGCAGCCCCTAGCAGGCGCTGCGGGCCCTCGGAGCGCACAATGAGCCCGGTGCTGTTTAATTAACGTGCAAATCGCGTAGATTAAACGACTCTAAATAATTAGCCACAGATCCTATAAACAGGATAACATATTTAATTAAGCGGCGATGTAGATTTTGGAAACAGTTAATGCATTTTTAGAAGGGCTGCTTAGATTTCGCTTTTCCCTCCAACTTCCAGAGGCAGGAGAGCCTGGGCCGGCGGCGGGAGGGATGCTCGGACCGGGCCGGGC
>NW_008238321.1:9547912-9548468 GCF_000691975.1 Corvus brachyrhynchos | reverse complement strand
CGTGCGCTCGGTCAGTGCCGGCCCCCGGCCCCGCCGGGGGATGCGCGGGGTGGGGACCGCTCCCCCCAGCCCGGTGTGAGGGCTCGGGGTGCCCCTGGCCCCGCAGCTGGGCCTGCTTCCCCCTCCCCTGCCAGTGTCCCCACTGAAGTTTGGTGCCTGGGTGGGTGGTTGGGGTGGCAGGTTATGGGTGAGGGGGAGAAGAGCCCCTCCCTCAGCCGCGGTGCCCTGGGCTGTGGGATGGCTCACGTCAAGGGGAGGAACGCTGGGGTGGGGGAAGAGCCCAGCCCACCTTCAGCGGGCTAAATCAGCCCCCTCCACCCCTCCCGAGGCATGGCCGGGCCCCTTCAAGCCCCATCATCCTGATACATCCCCTCAGCCCTCATCACCCCAGTTCCTCCCCACAGCAGGTTTGTGTGCGACCCCGTCCAGCCCCAGGCCAGACCGTCAGGGGGTTGCAGGCAAAGCCCTACAGCCCTGGGGCTGCGGGCAGGGCTCTGGGGCTGCGGGCAGAGCAGGGTTCTTTACAGGTAGGCTTCTGGGGCTACAGGCAGGGCTC
>NW_008238321.1:9545370-9547884 GCF_000691975.1 Corvus brachyrhynchos | reverse complement strand
GTTCCGCCGAGCCGCTCGGAGCCTCTCCCGCAGCAATGGCTGTAAAAGCCAGTAGGAAGCTGTAAGATAAAACACCCAGATTGTGATAAAAGGGGAAACAAGGCGAGGCGAGCTGGCGTCCTGAATGCGAGTCTTGTACGTCTTATTATCAAGTTAATTAAAGCTAGCATCTGACAATGTCACTCGGCTGTAGAAAAAGGGATTTAAATGCAGCGTCTCCCAGGACTGCGTGTCAAGGGCTGCTTTTCATTGAGCTGGTGCGAGTGTTTGGCTGGAGGAACAGCTCTCCGGATTGAAGGGGGTGCCTTTAAAGAAGCAGCAATTGACAAGGAAGCAATTATTAAATTTTGATGTTCAAAATAAGAAAAAAAAGAAGAAAAAAGAAAGACGACGAAGAAGAAAACGGCTTCTATAATTTGTGTTTTAGATGGAGAGCAATATAAAGAGATATCAAGGCCGAGAGCCATCAAAAGCCTTCCCCCCTCCCCGCATGAAAGCTCCTCTCAAACACTTTAAGAGAGATTTTTAGAAGCTCGACAAGGATCCTAGAAACATTAAAACAGAAGTCGATTTTAAATGTGCACATTGAAATGCACAGAGCCGCTTACTACGTGGACTTGCACTTGAGGTCAAGTGACGGACGGATTGTATGCTTCTCCATAATAATATTAATTAAACAATTTGCATGCTAATAAGGTAACAATTATCAGGGCTTCTGTTGAAAGATTCAGGTTATTACAACACGCCAATCTGGAGGCCAGGGGTCAGGGAGTGAGAGGCGAGAGAAATTTCAACTCAAATTAACATTCTGTCAGCTCCAGAAAATGGGATAAATAAAGTCGAATTAATTCATTATAATAAAGAGAGGGAGAGAGAGAAAAGTCCCCCCTCTCTTGTTCTGTGCTGGATTGATTACCATTCTGTATTCAGAAACACGTCCCGCTCGCATTCCTCTCCTGAAATCCGACAGAAAATGAGGCATTTATTGCTACAGGCAAAATTTGGTCCAGTGGACACAGTTTACATTTAGTATTTATAGAGAAAGAAATTAAATTATGGTGAAAAGTGAAGCCCTTGACCCCAGAATTAATACCAACCCCATCATTTTCTTATTTCTGTTAGGGCTGTGTAGTCCAAATTCAAGCTACCTTTTAGCTCTAAGCAGAGGCAGGGAGACCATAATTAAACTAATCTATAGGGGGGAGGGAGGGAACAGCAATAATACAGCAGTATATTGTATGGCATTCAATTAGGTGAATAAATACAGCTCCGGACAGACAGAATAGATTAGAGACTCGACTTCCTTTTTATTTCAATTTTAACTTCCCCCTCTCTCATACCCACACAAACCAGCGCTGGGAAATGTATCGTCTTGGCTGGATGTTTTATAACTGGAAAATCTATTGGTATGTTTTCCACAGATAAAGTGTCTCTCCCTCTTTCCCCTTCCCCTCTCTCTCCTCTTTCCTTCCTACCTATTTTTATTTCTTTCTCTTTCTCACCCCACCCGCCCCCCGACTCCAAGGATTTAATTCCGCACGAACCTCCCAGGAAGATTTAAAGAGTTTCCCCTGTCTGATTTCCCGGCCCGGCTCCTTCGCTCTCTTTGTTAAACGCAAACGCTGCTTCTCCCCGCGCCCCTCTTCCCACCTTCCCAGGGGCCGGGGGGAGCCCTCCCGGGGTTCGCCAGGTTGGGTCCCCCCCGGCCCAGGATACCGCGAGCTCCGGTCCCAGCGGGCTCGGGATGGGAGGGGCTGGGAAGTACCCCCCTCTTCCTCTCTCCTGGGAGCTTGGGAAGTGTTTCTCTAACCGGGAGAGGGCACAAATCTGGGGGTTCCCAGCCCCGCGCTTTGCCGGAGAACCGTCCCTTAAATTATTCACCGGGGGAATCTATCAATGTTTTATCTGGGTGAAAACTTCTATGGAGACGTAATTTAATTAGGACAAATTTGGCGGCTGTTTGGGAGCTGTGAATGACTGGCGGGATGAAGCGTGGGGTATGCGATGAGCTACTCCAGCGGGGAAGGGGGGGAAGGTGAAATGGGAGGGATGTGGGGATGGGAACTTAGTTTGGTTTGAATTTTTAAAAATTCGTAGTAGTAGTTTTTGGCCTCCTCTTTAGCGATCAGAGGCTGCTTCTGGTGGTGGCTGCGCTCACAATTCAAAGGTTGTGGTTACTGCTAGAGAGGAGGGTGTCCGTGGCCGAATCGAGCAGGAGAGGAGATGAAAAGGCTTGTAGTTTTAAATTCAATGTGACAGCTCTGGAAAGAGCGGATGATGAATCTCCTATTATTGGATCAGTCTATTTGCCGCTCAATGTCTCTCTGTAATTGGAGCAACATCACTTTAAAGGTTCAGAGAGTAGAGCATTTCTGGTGAAAAATCCCCACAACACGCTGGTGAATGTTTTAAAGGGAAATCTATTAGTGATTTGGCGAGGGGAGGGGACAAGGGGGAAGAGGGTGGGTTGGAGGGGTGGGGGGGAGGCTGTGTGTGTGTAACTCCGACTGTTTA
>NW_008238321.1:9542684-9544636 GCF_000691975.1 Corvus brachyrhynchos | reverse complement strand
CTTCAAGCTCGCAGGTAGGAGCGCCCCCGTGTCGCGTTTGTCCCCCCGGTCCCCCCAGCCCGCGCCCCGACCGTCGCTCCCCGCCCGGAGCGTGTCAGCGCGGAGGAAGAAAAGCACCGCACCCTCGTAGCCCCGCTATCCTTACCTACGAATTTGGGGTGTCTCGGGTGGGGAGGGTAGGCGGCTGTGCTGGCCCCCCGAGGGGCCGGACGGCCCCGGTCCGAGTGCCGGGAGCATTCCCCGTTCCCACCGGACCTGGGCCACGCGTGTGCCCTGAACAATAGCGGGCCCGGCCCGGTGCCTTCCCCCAAAGTTCATCATGTGGCAGCTCGGATCATACCATTAAAAGATAATAATAAAATTAATAACGGGGAATTGATGCAGTTGGGGAAATAAAGAGCGGTAATAATTATTTTTGTATACGATTTAACCAAAAGGAAGAGCTCTCCCTCCTTCCCTCCCCATCGGCCTGTGGCACCGCTATTGTTCAGCTATTAAAACGTTCTGCCGCCCCAACATCCTTCTTGTTAATCCTGGAGCTGCCCCACACTGCACCTCAACTAAATACAAAATACTGTTATTATTATTATTTTTCTTAATTTCCACACCTGGCGGAAAACGTTAGGGGAGGTGCAGCCAGGGCTGAAAATCGCCAGCCTGGAGCTGTACGTACTCGGAGAGGCTGCGAACATCCCAGCTCCACGCCCGCCCGTGCTCGGGGGGTCTGCGGGAGGCCCAGGGGCCGCCCTGCGCTCGGGGTCCCGCGTGGAACGGGGCCGTGAGCTGTGACCCACGCAGGTGCTCCGGAGGGGCTGGGGGAGGGAAGCTGGGGGGGGCTTTTAATTTTTTTAATGAAACCTTTGGTGGTTGGAGCAAATATTGGAACTTCTCTCTCTCTCTCTGCCAGCTGAGTGCCTGTGGAGAGCTTCCTTCAGGAATAAATGTTCTGTAAAGTACATTTTCGGAGGAGGCGAGGGCAGATCGGGTTCCTCCCCATTTTTAGCGCAGGTGTGTGAATAATCCCGCTCTTTTACCAACGCTACCGAGCACAAAAGTTAAAAGGCTCCTGTGAATGGCAGGGAGGGGGGGAGAAGGCCTGTCTCCCAGGGACCTGAGGGTATTTCTGCTTTTTCAGACTCGGGTGACCCGGACAAGGAAAGTCCTGGCTGTAAAAGAAGACGAACCCGCACCAATTTTACTGGCTGGCAGCTCGAGGAGCTGGAAAAGGCGTTTAATGAGAGTCATTACCCGGACGTGTTTATGCGAGAGGCTCTGGCTCTCAGGCTAGACTTGGTGGAGTCCAGAGTGCAGGTAAAAAACGTGTCCCCCCCTCTTCTCCCCCCACTCCCCTCCGCCCTCTCCATGCGCCGAGCAGTCCCCGGGGAGGCCCCTCGGACCCGCATCCCCGCTCCGGGACGGGCCCTGTGCGCTTGGGCCGCAGCCCCGCGCCTCCCGGCCCTTTTGTTCCCTGTCTTGCACTGCTGCTTGCTGGTTTATTTTATTATTATTACTACCCTAATTTTTTTAACCTTGCAAAACGAGAAGAGTGGCAACCCAGCCTGGTTTCCCTTAACATTTTTTAGTGTGCTTTTCCACTGTAAACATTTTTCTTAAATGAGTCAAGGGCGAGAAAATTAGCATGCAAATATGAGGCTTAATCACGGGCCAGGGTATGCTGGAGAATGTCAATAAAGCTCGTAGGTGCATCGAGAGCGAGTGGAACTTGTAAAACTTAATTTTAACGAGCTGCTCAGGCCCTTGGCGGTGCGGGATGGGGAAGCATCGATCTGCTTCAATGGATCTTCCAAAAAATAAATGGGAAGTGGATGGGGGGATGCGGGGTGGCTGTTGGATCGCGGGATGCTGGTTTGTGCCGCGGTGGCTGCGAGCGGGCGGCGAGGCCGAGCTGCGGCCCCGCCTCTTTCCGGGGCCCGCGGCCGGGCGGGGGGGGG
>NW_008238321.1:9541583-9542129 GCF_000691975.1 Corvus brachyrhynchos | reverse complement strand
CTGCCAAGGCAGGCAGGAGCAGGGCAGGAGCAGAGAGGTTTTAATTTAATTTAATTTAATTTCTCTCCTATGATCTATCTATAACAAACCCAACCGAAGCCCATTTTGGGCTGATGCAACTCCTCTGCTCCGTCTCCCGGGAGGGGCAGGAGGTCCGAACTCCGCACGTCTGGGCGAGGCACCGTCCGTCGTGTCCCCCCCACACCCCCTCACCTCCAGCCGCTTATTGTGCTGTGTTTATCACATTTTGCGTGCTGCTGCGGGGAATCGGGCCAGCGATCGGTGCTTCTGTACCCTTCGGCCACGGCGAAGAACCGGGGGGCTGTGTAATCCCTGCCCCTCTCCGTGGCGCCGGTGCGGGCAGGGCGCAGCGTGTGTGTGCGTGAGTGTGCAACCCCCCCCTTGTCTTTTTATTTCCTACCCTGTTAAAGAAGTGTGGATATCTCTTCCTGCCCCCTCCCCTGCTCTCCGTCTCTCAGAGACCCGGTCCTGTGGATGGGGGCTGCCGGCACCTCGAAGGGGTGGACGAGGGAGGCCTGAGCTGCG
>NW_008238321.1:9539299-9540997 GCF_000691975.1 Corvus brachyrhynchos | reverse complement strand
CTTTTCCTAAGAGCTCTTTATGCCACACCAGGACTGCGGATAGAACAACCCACACCTCGGAAGACGCTGGGAATGATCCCCACCATCCCAGCCTATATGTTCTCATGTAGTTTCAGGGGAAAAAAAATGTTGAATTACTGGAATTAAATGTATAAAATAATGTTTCACTGTTCAGGCTTAATAGCTGTATTTTATTTGCATATTTTTTCCTCAGTCTTCTTAAGAGTCCTACATATTCCGTCACCGCTCCTGTGCGTAGGGATGCACACGCAAGGCTCTCACTGCTCTCATGTCTGAGTGCCTGAATCATTTATCTTTTCATGTTGCTCCTCTGCCCCCACTGCTTGGTGTTGGAAGCTGCCTATGTGATGTGGGATGGAGGAGCTGGAAAAAAAACCCTAAATAAAATGAAACCTCTCAGTGTGTCTAATTTTGGCCTACTGATATCTCCAAAAGCAAAAAAGGCTCACAGCAGCAGCAAAGGGCTGTCCGGGGGTCACCCAATCCGCGGCCGAGCGTCTGGGACCCCACTGTGGGCAGCAGAGGGGAGTGTGGAGAGGAGTCTGAAAGGTGCCAAGATGTGTAATTGTCTCAGTCCTGATCAAGCTGCAGAACACACCGGGGTCCTGGTTCAAAGCCCTCCTCAAGTCTGCCTTGAAAGTGAATCCCGTGGCACGCTGGCCTTGCTGTTTATACAACAACTTCCAGGTTTAAATGAAAAGCTGCTTCCCAAAGCAGCCTGAATCCTCCCATTGTGAGCCCTTCATCAGATTTAACAATAGGAAGAGAACCGAGTAAGAAAAAAAAAGGGGGAAAAAAAAAAAAAAAAGAAAATTGTTTGTTAAGGCTTAGCAGCAGCTGGACTTTGTGGTGTGACAAACTGTACCGCGACAACAACGGAACTCCTCAGAACCCTTGTAAAATGCAAAAATGTCTAAAAATATTTATATATGTAAAATTTTTGATAAATAAAGGCTCTAAAACTCCCTGCCGCCTGGTCTGGCTGTGTGACTCTTCCCTCTCTTTTTGCATTTTTTTTCCTTTTTTTTTTTTTTTCCTTTAAGCCCTCTTTGTGTGTGTGCGTGTGTGTGTTTATTGCTTAACAAATTTATTCATTTATAGCCTCCCGGTGCCCACCCCTCCCATCCGAGGTTAGGAGCTGCAGGCTACGGGACCCGGCCAGCTCCTGCAGAGTTTTGATATGAAAGTAATTATTTTCCCGGTGGCTGCTGCGGGGATTCAGTTTCTTGCCCAAAGGGTTATTATACATTACCGATTTCTAGTGATATGAAATCACATAAACTTCCTACAATAATAGAATTAGCATGAAAGGCTGGGGTGTCAAATTGAAATTGGAAAATAATAGCCTCAGCAGCTGGGGGAGTGTGTGTGCATATTGGATCGGAGATGGGAATACGTGGGGCGGAATTTTCATGAGGTTTTTTCTCTTTGTCAGGCCTCTTGTAGCTGGCTATATTAAGATAGATGTTCAATGATATCCCTCATTGTTCTGTCGCTTATATTGATGTTGCTGTGTTATCAACCTATTGATCATGTGTCGCCTGTAATAGGACAGGCGCAGCAAACGCTCCTCTTTACAAAAGCAGAACACATTTGTTCTAATAGGGTTGGGGCTCCTGGGGGAGCCTTTGGGAGCTTCAGGACATCTGCACCAGAGAAATATTAACAAACTTGGCT
>NW_008238321.1:9538808-9539286 GCF_000691975.1 Corvus brachyrhynchos | reverse complement strand
GCCCTTCCCGCCCCGCCCCACACAAAAAAAAAAAAAAAAAAAAAAATATTGTCGCAGCCGCTTCAATTTAGAGTGAGCCCGTGTAGCGCAAACGCCACCAATTCCCCAGAAATTGAAATCCCAATTATTAAAACCATTAATTCTGGCGAGTCTGTGCACAGTGGAATTATGTTTACAGCCTCGTTAAATATCCCTGATCCCTCCTGGTCATCAGGCCTTTATTTGCAAATAAATTGAAAATAATCAGAAGGATAGGCTTTCCTCGTCGGCGCGGGCTCAAATGAATTTCTGAGCCTCAGTCCCTTTAATAATATTTACATAATTTTCGCTCAGTGACTCTGATATTTGCTCTCTAGGAGACCGAGCTTATAGGAAAAATAATTAGATCAAAAGAAAAAGTGCGAGAGAGGGAGAGTGCGGGAGCGGATCCA
Organism: Corvus brachyrhynchos; assembly: GCF_000691975.1. Lineage (NCBI taxonomy): Eukaryota > Metazoa > Chordata > Aves > Passeriformes > Corvidae > Corvus > Corvus brachyrhynchos. The sequence goes on along the minus strand of NW_008238321.1, from coordinate 9,538,855 downwards.
GCGGGCGAGGCGCGGGAAGAGCCCGCTCCGGGCGGGCGGGGGCTCCG
>NW_008238321.1:9535434-9537137 GCF_000691975.1 Corvus brachyrhynchos | reverse complement strand
CCCCCGGCGGGGGGGGGGTGGGGGGAAGCGGGGGTTCCGCGGATGTTCCGCGGGCTGCCCCGCAGAGCGCGGAGACTTTGGCAGACTTTGACGCATCCCCCCGCGCACTCCCGGGCTGTGATTTGATTCCGCGGAGGGGAAACAATTTCCTAATAAATGTGTGAGCTGCGGGAGCGGCGCGGAGCGCCGGAGCCGCGGAGGCTTGTGAATGCTTTACTGTTTGCTAGTAAATCGGTTAGATGGAGGCTAGTTTAATTTTGTTGATAAATCGGTTCCGTTGGGGTGTGTTGGGGAGAGGGGGGGGTGTTGTTTCTTTGCTGATTTATTTTTAACCCGAGGTTGTACAAGCCACTGACAGTTTGGATAAATTAGCCAGGCTTCGCAGCCTTCTAATGAGAGGATATTATTTCAGCACCTCGAAAGGAGCGTGAAAAATGAGAGAGACTCCATCCGGAGGTGTCGGATCGATTCAGGATCAGGGTGTAAATTATATACAACTAAATATCTAACCGCTGATACAGCTGCTTAATACAGAGCTTAGAAATGCAACATTAAACAAAGATTATAAAACAGATCGACACCGCCCGGCTCGCCCGCAGACCGCGGGTCCTTCCCAGGCTGCCCCGGCCCCGGGCAGACGGGGTCCCCCACCACGCACCCCCCGAGCCCCAACCTGCCCTTCTGCCTCCTGCGACCCCAAAATTTAGCCCCTTTTTGGAGGTGGGGGTGCAGGGAAGCCGCCTCGCAGCCTCCCGGAGAGGTCCCGGAAAGTACAACAATTTCCAACCTGCTCTAAATATCCATTTAGGAATAGAGACTAGTAATTATATAATTTAAAACCCATTTAACATTGCATAGCACTACAGTAAATATGCATATTGCTAATAAGATTTACACAATTACTCCAGTCAAACAAAGCGAAATGTTTACCACCTCTCAAAATATAAATAATAAAATTAAACTTGCACAACTTTTCCAGGCTGGGGAAGGAGGGCAAAATCTGTAAGTAGGAAATTTGGAGTAATATTTGATACCCGGCGAGATAATAAAACTAAATATTTACAGGGTGCCTCTCACAGTTAATAAAATACGATTATCTGATAATCCTTAGCAGCAAGGCTATTTGTATAGTTAACAGCTGATTACAAAAGTACTTTGAGGAGGCAGGCTGGGGTCAGGGCGGCTCTGCACATCCTCCTCGCCAGGGTCAGGCCTGAAATATTAACAAAGTGCACTGCTTAATAACGAGACTGCAGCCCCGGAGGCTGAGCTGCCTCCGGGCCCCTTGTAAGCAAATAACGCGGGTGGGGGGGGGGGGGTGTTCCAGGGGGTTGCGATGGATTGGGGTGACTGGGGCAGGAGGAGTCGTTGTTTTGCCCCGGAAAAGGGATGATCTGAACCCCAGGGAAAGGATGTTGTTCTTCCCGGGAAGGGTTGCTCGGCACCGGGGAAGGGATTCTCTGACCCCCGGGGAAGGGAGGCTCTGACCCCCGGCGAGGGATGCTGTGCCCCGGGGAAGGGAAGCTCTGTCCGGGGGGCAGGCACTCGCCCACCCGCTCGCCCAAGGAAGCGGTGCCGTCGAGGGGTGCAGCCCCGGTGCCCCCCAGGCCCGGTGGCGTCCGGGACAGCCCGCCCGGCAGCGGAGCACGCCCGCACCGAGGCCGTGGCTCCCCCCGCCGGCAGCGAAGACAGACCCAGCCCGC
>NW_008238321.1:9523314-9532041 GCF_000691975.1 Corvus brachyrhynchos | reverse complement strand
CCTCAAAACGCAGCTCCACATGCGCGGCCCTATAGATATTCGGGCAAATAAATAAAGAAACCCCAGCCTCCTATTTTTATGAGCCATTTAACTCCAAAATAGACCTCCAGTATCTAGTCCCCGCGCTGGATTTCCATATCCAGTCACTCAGCCCTGCTTATCTTCATGTATGGCTGCCTCATGTTTAACACACAATTACATTTTCTCCCTCCAATTCCATTACAAATGGAATCGGGGAGGCATTGTTTGAAGAAATGTACTGCTTCAGTTCTAGTTATGTAGTACAATGCATGGAACAGTGGAAAAAATCTAGACACCAAAGAGTCAACACACACACACACAGACACACGGAGCCCGGCTCCAAGCCGAGCCTCATCCTTATTTATCCCAAACTGCTGCCCAGCAGTGGGGCCGGCGAGAGAAAAGGGGCCCGAACAGAGATAACCAAGCGATGGGAAGTTAATTAATTGCATTAAACTATTGACTAACTACCTAGCTCGATCTTAATTCATTTAGAGAATATTAAAATCTGAGGAACAATAATAAAATTGATGCCGATTCCCAGCGGAAAGAGATGACCAGCAAATTGGATACTTTTCTTAATCTGGCGTAAATAATAACATGTCTGTTCCCACTCCCTCTCAGGCCAATTCCCCTATCATTTATTCCAGGCTCAAAAGCCTGCTTCCATAATTGATATCAGTTACTCAATGAGTGCTTCTTGCCTTTGTTCTCGTTATCCATTATAATTACAAAGTTCAGCCCGGGCCGGGGGGTGCGGCCGGAGCCCTGGAGGGGCTGCCGAGCCCCGGCCCCTCCCGGGACAGATCCGGAGTGGGGGCGTGGGGAGGGACGGGACTCTGGCCAGGGGGGGCACTCCGGGAAAGCCGGCTCAGATCCCCCCAAGCAGCGGCTCGTGGCAGCGCTTTGGAGCTCTGGGTGCCGGGGGTCTCGCCTGGGCCCCCCGGTCCAGCTCCCCGCTTTCCCCGGCCGAGCCGCCGCGCCTGGCTCCGCTCGGCTCAGATATTACTATTTCGTTATTTATTCACTTATTTATTCATTTATAAAGTGTTTACTTAGCTCGGTGCAGATGTAACATCTCATTTACAGGTTGGCCCCGGGGCAGAGAAACAATTGGCAACAGAGGAGGGAGGAGAAAAAAAGGGGGAAAAAAAAAAAAAAAGAGAGAGGAAAAAAAGAGAAAATAATAAAAATAAAAAAAAAGAACTCCGGAGAATAAGGAGGGAGAGCAGAGAGAAGGGGAGCTGCCGCCTGCGGCGGGGGAACACTGGCTCCCTCCGCTGCCCCCCACGGGGCAGGGGCCGTCTGTGAAAGGACCGTAGGGGCATCGCTCTCCCGGAGAAACTGAGGCACGGGGGTGTCGCTGAGGGGCGAGGGATGGCTGTGCCCCCCGGGAAAGCCCCGGGTGCGGGCGAGGGAAGCCGTGCCAGCGCTGCCGGCGCCCGTCGGGGGCGAGCACCGTCCCCATCGGGAGGGGCGGCACCGCATCCCTGCCTTCCTCCCTGCTACCGGGTAGCAGTCTTCGTCCGTCCTTGCGGCCTGGGCCCCGGCTGAGCTCACGGACGTTGGTTTTCCAGCAGCTTTTGGGGAAATTCCTGCTTCCCCCGCCGGTTCCCGAGGTAGCGGCGGGGGTGGAGGTCGCGCCAGAGGCGGGGTTCGAACCTGCGGCCCCAAAAGGGCCCCGGCCCCGCGCATCCCTTCACACGGGCTGACGGGCGGCAGCTGCTGATTGTTTAAACGAGGAGGCGGTTGCCTAGCAACCCATAGGAGGCTCATTACCGAAGCCACAGTGATTAACAAAAAAGGGTATGAAAGTAAAATGGATTAATTATTTAATTAACTAATTGATGATCAACTTCTTTTTAATTATTCACTTAATTAAAGAAGTGTAACTACAACACTGCCCTTATCAAGTGTGTTGATATACTGACAAGATTTCAAAGACAAAAAGAAAAAGAAGAAGAAAGGGGGAAAAAATATCTTCCCTGCTACGGGCCCTGCAGATCTGAACCAGGAGCCACATGCAACACCTTGGGACACCCTGCCTGAAGTTTAGGTGTGGCCCCAAAACTTTCCTGTTAAAGGCTGGGACGAGAGCTTCCCTCTCAGAAGCAGCAGCACCATCACTACGAGTTATATCTGTTTCCTGCTGCCACACTGCAGAGCATAAATTCAGCCAGGCTGTGCTCCAAGGAAGAGTTATGGAGGCCTTGCTGCCTCTTAAATCCGGGTTGATCTTTTCCTCTTAACTAGACAATGGTTCAGCTGCATCTGGTCAGACCCACGGAGAGAGTTATGGATGGCTGCAAAAGTCTCTGTGTCTTTTTCCCAGGCCAAAAGGTTTGCCTAGGACTGGAGTGAAGGACCCTTCATAGGGGGGACTAAAGTGTGCAGAGGAACTGGGAGCATCCCAGCCTGACATCTGTCAGTGGAGAGAGGTGAGCATCAGGGTGTCAAAGCTGCCCTGGTACTTGTGCACGTGGCACACGATAGCCCTGGTTTTCCTACACAGGGGGTTTTGGCAGCAGGGGAAGGATTGCAGAGAGTCCTTCCCTGGCACCCCACGGAGCTGTCTGCCTGCTTAGGGATCCCTCTCCCCAAGCCGTGCTTGGAGTCAGCAATAACAAGTCAGTGATTTTGCTTCCCGACGGATTGGGCTCCTTTGCTCTGCCCAGCAAGTATCTGGCTCTCCCTGTATCGCACTAATTTTGTTTCTGCTTTTTTGAAGTAAACAGTGCAGCTTGTCGAAAACATTCACCTCTCTTGATTAATTTACCCCTAATGACAAAGATGGCTCTGTAATCAGCAGGTAAATGCGGGGAGTGAAATCCGCCTGGTTTTCCCTGTTAGCATGGCTGATGAGGGAGGGGGGGCTGGCGCCGAGCCGAGGGGAGGACGGTGCTGCAGGGACTCAATTGATTCTATTTACCCGTCCAAGGTGTGATTGGATTTATTGTCAGCATGAAGAAGACAAACAGATCACCTCTGCTTGGCAGAGTATTGGCAAGCCCAAGATCTGCTGAAGGAAGGGAAACTTGGGAGAGTTGGGCTTGTTTTTTTAAACCTCCTCTGAAGTGTTTCTCCTCTGTGCACAGGGCTTTGGAGCTCACCCAAAGAAACCTCATCCCCCATGGTCATCCAGAGGTGACGGAGCTCTTGTCACTCTGTGCTAGGGAGAGGGGCTGGAGGTAGCAGGACAGAGTGGGTTGGTACAGCCAGATAGAGCTCTGAGTATCTCAGCAGTGCAAACCACGAGCACTCTGTGGTCACAGGGATGTGATCTGTGATGGCATCAGGCTGCGTGCTGAGATGTTTTCCTTAGAAGATGCTGAGAAGACACTGGAGATGTTGGAAGGTTGAAAAATGGAGGAGAAGAGCTCTCCTATTCTCATCAAAGGAGAAAAACTCCCAGTGCCAGGCAGGCAGTGAGAAAGACAGATCTGTCTGAGACAAGACAGTAGAAGGATGGACAAGTCAGTCTAACTTCTCCCTCGCCAGTTCCCTGTGACTCTACTGGGTTTTAAAAACATAAACCAAACCTTTCCCTCCATTTAATTCATGTACCTAATCCCCTAACTCTCTTAATTAAGCAGAGGGAAGTTTAAATTGTTCTGACCATCTTTGGGGGGATTATATATTTCAATCATCATTATGGTATGGCTATTTGTGATACCACAAGATAGATAGGTATATCCGTTGTATAATCAGGCATACAAATTATAATCCCCCCAAAGACATTTAATAACAATTTAAAATACTGACTACTGGACGTAGGGCACGGGCAGATTAGAAATGAATGTGAATGGGGGGTTCGTTCAAGGACTCCGGCTGCTTTATGCTCCGAGCCTCTGTCCTACAGCTCTCCCTCCTGGCATTAGGACCAGAGCTGGTGAAGAGGAAGGGGCTTCCATCCCTGGGGCCCCTCCCATGCAGCAGCCTCTTGCATGGATGCATCGGCCTGTCCGCAGATGGAGCTCAGGGTGAGATGGACGTGCTGGGTCCCGGGAGCATCCTCATCCTCCTGACCAGCTTCCATCCCTTGGGATGCTGTGATGGTCTCATTACCTCCACTGGAGGCTGTGGATGTGCATCTGAGGGCAGGATGTGGTCTGATGCTGTCTAATTTTCTTGGAGCTGTACACGGGGGTCCCCACTGACATTAGAGGGAGCTGCTGAAGCATATCGAGAGAAGAGGAGATGCTACGAGTGCTCGCTCTCGCAGCAAAACTGCTCAGGGGTGTCTCTGTAACTGTGAAATCAGGCCTTTTGAAAGCATGGATTATTGAGTGAGTAGATCTAGCCAGCTCCTTTAGGGCCATTAGTCCTCATATGCACTTGGTTATTTTACACTGAAAGCATACAGGGGAGATTATGTCATTTTTAGGGTAGGGGGGAGAAGAAACAGCAATTTTTCTGTGTCTTAGGAGTAAGTGAAAATAACTGCTTGAAACATACTAAAACAGAAAAAGACACTTGTCTAAGAAATAAAACCACATTCTGAGTTGACAGCAATAGCATTGCAGACTAAAATCTAACTCAGTGAATTTTAGTAGCCTGAGTTTGGATGGCAAAGAACTAGAAACCTCATGGCTTAAATGGAATCACATAACACAAGACTCTTCAAATTTCCGCTGGGGAAAAGCTGAGTTCAAACAAATGGGCTTGGCAGGCACCATCCTTTGCAGAAAGGCCAGTCCAGCTGAAAAACTGATTTCTTGCTCTGTTTTTAAAGAACAACATGGAGATCAGGTTTTCTGCTTCATCAAGTTAGCAGAAGCATTATTGTTACTTTGTGCCTGCAGTATGGACAATGAATGCTGTGTAACAGCTGAGGAGTGCCTCACTCCCTCCTTGTATGAGGGGCGAAGGGCTCCTGGCACCCACCAGCAACAGGGCAGAGCCAGGAGGGGTTTGAGGCTGAGTCAGACCACCTGAAGGTGACAAAGGGAGCTGGGTGTGGGGAGGACTGATGGCTTTGCCTGTTAGCAGCAGTACAGCAAACTTCCATCCTTGTTTGATGACACCACAGTCGAGTGGGAAACAGCTGAACAGTTGTCTAACACAGCAAGGGATCTTGCTGACAATGAACCTTGCTGGAGAAATCATTCCCTCAATGCGTCCCCAGTTCCTTATCTAGCTTCCAGAGTTGCAGTTTTTGAAAGGTTTTGGTATGGTTTTTCTAACATCTTATTGTGACGTGACCCCCTCGCCAGCTCCAGGCAGCCCTGTGCTGTTGGCTCCTCAAAGCCCTCAAAAGGGCAGATGTGGCTCTCCTGCCAGTGTAGGGCTGGGTGGCTGCTCTGGGAGGTCCCCAGCCTGGTACATTGGCTGTCACTGAGGGATGAAGATGATTCAGTCCTGGGAAATACTAAGAACTCCCAAATAAAAGAGATAATGGCTAAACACATGCCTGGGGTGAGTGCAACAGACACCGATAGGTGGGGACTGATGCTCTTTATCCATCCCAGCAGTGACAAGTGTTTTATAGGACATCACCCAGGCTTGGCTTTAACAGGAGGGAAAGGGCCTGGACTCAGGCTCTTTGTTAGGAAGGAAGGCCAAATCCAGTCCCTACAGCTCTCCCAAGGATCCCAGATTTGTTGTCTCCTTCACGACAATGATGGCAAACCTGAGTGTTTATGTTCCTGGAGGAGGACCTCACAACAGGTCTTCCTCTCTGTGAGCAGGAGGTGGTGTTTGCCCTGGTGTTAGAGAAACTGCTTTTACAGTGCTCTGTGGCCTCAGAGAGAAAGTGCCAGGAGCAGGGAACCCAGGCCAGTGCTTACAAGGGATCAAATGCCCCAGTGAGGGGCAAGTTCCAGCCTGACCTGGCCCACTTGGGAACGGTTTGGTGCCTGTTGGTGTCAGCTAAGCTGGCTCAGACACTGGGTGTCTGCTGTAGCCCTGCCCTCTCGCTCTCTGGCTTTAAATCACCTCCAGCTTTCCTGTTTCTGTGGGCTCATCTTCCCTCTTAGGAACCTCTACATCAAAGCTGTGCAGGGAAAAATACACAGCTAACTTCTTTAAACAATCCTGGGCGTTTTGATTACAGGATCTGGCAACTACTTTTCCAGAGCTCGTGAACTTCTTGGAAAATCTCCAGGGAGTTTCTCTCTGGGGGAACTTTATATTTTCTTGCTGATTTTTAAAAGTCTACTGATAACACCACATGAGATTTTTTTTTAAGCACCAAACTCTTGATGGATGCTGGGTTTGTAGGAGCTGTAAATGTAAATTGTTTTTCTTCTGGCCACTTATGTTTTATTTGAAACGTACAAAATCTGAGTGTGTAGTTCCTGAGAGCTGGCCTAGAGAACAGCAGCACTCCCAAGTAGTTTGTCTCCTATCAAATGGCATTAATAATTTAGTCTCTAATTAAAAGTGAGGTCAAACAATGAAAAATGACTGAGCTAAATGGTTACGCTGTGATGTATTAAAGTGCCTGGTGGGTTTTAATGGATGGAAGGAGCGTTGTTGTTTGTTCATGTACAAAACACTTTCAGTCAAAGACTGTAGGAGTCCCGAGGAAATGTATTTAACTAATATCTTTTACAGGTTACTGAGTCAATGTCTTAAAGAGACAATTTTTGCACACCTTTTATATCCTTCAAATTGCTCCGCTACTTTTAAAGCAGCTTCTCTTAATGACAAAGAGAGGAAAAAACCTGCTTTGATGCCTCTCAGGCTGGTTCATCAGTTAATGTTAACACTCAGAAATATCTAAGGGGATCTAAGACATCGTGGGAGAGGTATTTTGAAGGGAGCTTGTTTTTTATGTTCTGGAAGATGATCTGGGTGTCTGTTCCCAGCATGCTGGTGGCTGCTACTGCCCTGAGCGATTTTGGGAAAGTGCCTGCCATTAGTTTGATTACTTTATTTGTCAGCAGCCTTGCCCAGAAGCTAACCCTGTGCTGAACTGCACCGTGCTGCCCCAGCAGTTGCTCTGCCAAAGAAAAACGGGGAAGAGAACAAGATTTTGGCTCTCTGTGTGTAGGGAGGGAACTTGAGAGAAGAAGGACTCTGATCCTTGTGGGAGCAGGTCCCAGGAATAAAGGATGGGTGAGTAAGCAGAGATCTTGAACCCTCTGTCATGGCTCTTGTCAAAACCAGGGATACCCAGAGTGTCCAGCAAGGGCCTCATGCACCTGATCAGCCTTCCCACCACACCGTGGTGGCATGCACTTGCTGTGTTCAAGGCAAACTGTGCAACATCCTGTCACTGGGAGACACCTGACCTCGTTGAACCAAGGGCAGGTCTCCCACCGTGGGCATGAATGTATCATTTCATAGATCCTCTGTGCCATTTAGGTGGAAATTTTATATTTCTGGCCCAAAGTCAGGGCACAAAGGTCCTTGGATGGCAGGAACAGAGAAATGTATGTGATTGCATGTCTGGGATGCTCCACTGGGAACCTTGGCTTCTGTTTCCAGGGCTTTGGGGTTAAGGCATTGGCTCCATATAGACCTGCTCTTATGGTTTTACAGATGCCTTTACAGAAGGCTGAAGCAGAGGGTGACAATTTGCCTTGCTCATGGTAGGCAAACCCAGGATGTTGCACCAGAGATCTGGAGCCAGAGGTGCTTTGTGCTGCCCAAGCACAACAGGAGAAACCCTTCTGCTCATCGAGGCTAGAACTGGAGGTAGGGTTAAGTACAGACCCAGGAAGCTCACATTTCTTTACAGTACTCTATGCAACCAAAAAACTAAAAAACTCCTAAGTCCCTACTCCTAAACATTTAGCCTTTATTTATTTACATTCTTAGCTGACAATCTTTATATAAAAAGACAGGAAGTTGGAGTTTTGCACCTATTTCATTTAACACCACTTAACTCCTGGCACTGGCCCAATATGTCTCCATTAAGAGGAGACTTTGCAAAAATTGTCCCAATTAAGCAGCAGCATTGCGATTTGCTGTTGTTAGGCTAAACTGGTTCCCTGGGAGATGTCCTAATGAGGTATCCATCTTGATTAAGTGCAGACCCGTGAAGTGCTTCCCAATTAAAGGACAGAGTATGCATGTATATTCTCCAAAACTTTTTTTTTTAGAAATAGTTATTTGTGGAATCTCCTCTGGGGCTCACTTCCCCATGGACAAGGACAGTGTTTGCTTTGGAGGGGGATGATGCTGGTCAGGCCCCTCACAAGTGGTCATGGACTGGCAGCACCCATGTTTGTGTCTAGGTTTCCAAATTCAGAGCAGCTGAAGGAGAAGGTCCAGTGGAGGAGAGCCCAGACAGATGCAGGTGCCATTCGTGCATGTCTGTTCAGCTTTGGTGTCATGGGTTGATTGTGGGCTGGCATTGGTGGGCTGGCAAAACCCCTTGTTCTCTGTGCTTCAGGCCACCTTTCTAAAACAGGGAGAAAGCACTGGAGCTGAGGAGACAAATGTATTCCTGGTAGGAAGGCCGCAGGTATCAACGGGTTGTATGGACAAACTGGGTGTGTGGCCATGGTGGAATCGAAGGGGAAGATGCACCTTCCCTCCCTCCATCTCCCTGCTGTAGCTGCTGAGGTGCTCAAAAGGAGGGCAGGGGGTGACTTGCAGTGGGAAATTCCCTCTGGTTTTAAGGAGAAAGCCCCCAGCCTCCAACCTTTCCCCATGGGAATGGTGCAGCACTGACACAGCATCCCAGAGAGGATGTGGAGTCTCCATCCTTGGGATTTTGAGAAACCTGGTTTAGGTTTGAGGCTAAGCTTGCTTGGG
>NW_008238321.1:9502497-9523110 GCF_000691975.1 Corvus brachyrhynchos | reverse complement strand
CCGGCGAAAGCCACACCTGAAGGGCTGGGGTTCAAGTGGGGCTCACCAGCAGCCCCAGACCTCCACAGCTGCCCCTCAAACCACTGGAGTGGGGTGGAGTGGGCTTGGTGGGGTGTAAATCAGGAGGGAAGGGTGAGAAGGGCAGCGCTGTAAAACCCTGTGGGGGGTTTGGAGAAGAGAAAACCACATGAAAGCGAGTTTCTCCTCCAAGAAGTGAGAGCCTCACTTCTTCCCTTTCAATAACTTTCACTTTAGTTTAAACCAGCAAATGTCCATTTGTCAAGTGTTAATATTCACCCAATGTCCAGAGGACATACCTTGAAAGTTATTTATAACAAGACTTTTTTTTTCTTCCAAGGAAACAGTGTTCTCATTCCATATTTCTTCTGTGCTACAGAATTACCAATCAACAGTTTTGGAGTAATTTTAAATACAATTATAAGGAATGTGATTAGGACAAATGCAAAAGAAGTTAAACATAATCAATTCCTCAGTGCTGCCTTGTGGTTTACATTTTAGTATCGTTTAAGGGGATTTGCGCCAACCTTTTGTAGTAGATTAAAGGCAGATATTTTGTTTGTTACAATCAAACCTATGATTTCGGTTTTATAAATTTTTAAAATATTAATTATAGTTTGAAAAGTACACGGAGGTGAATACATTAACTAGTTTCCTGCTTAGATAGCAACTATTTGGTGTTTGGCATTAGATTAGCAAGGAGCAGGTTGGGAATTTTAATCCACCTTGTTAAGTTATTAAATTTTCTTTATTTACATACAGATCTCACTTTCATTAACATTGTAACAGGTGCTCATTAACAATTTATCATTTCCTAGGCAGAAACAAAAAGAGATTTTGCTACCAAGTTTTCTCTACTGAGTGTCTCAATTATACTATGTAGCAAGGCTAAAACAATTACAAATACTGTTTTACAGCAGCACTCAAAACTTGGGCCCATGTGGAAAAATCAGTAATCTTTGAATATTTTACAGTTTGTAGTTTCACTCTGTGTAATTACATAAATAAAACTTCTTTTAATTTCAAAAAGGGGGGTATTTTCACTCAAAAAAATATCTGCTACATTAAAAGTATTTGGGTTCAAGGAAGTATGGACCCCTTATTCCATCCTACTTATTTGCAACTTAGGTGAAGACTAATAGAATTTTAATATGATCTGTAATCACATTAAAAACTGTAGTTCAAAATTCCTGAGCATCACTTCAGAGCTATTGAATAGCCCTGGATCTAATTAGCATAATCATTTGCAGGGCCCTTGGAGTCCTATTTTCACAACCTTTTTATATTCTGAAAACAGGGGGTTTATAGTTTCTTTTCATTTTTTGGCAAAAGGGAAGGACATGGCACAATTTCCTTCTCCTTCCTGCCTCCCCTGCTCCCTCCTCCTTCCCCTCTGCTCCCCCCAGCACGTGCCACCCCCAGCAGGCACCCGCGGACCCACAGAGCAAACCCTGGCCTTGCTGCATCACCCCAAAGCCTTGGAGACAGCTGGAGGCACTGGAAGCTTTTCTCTTTCACCTAAAAATAATGTGCTTGATAAGCCTATCTCTGTTTTTAGCATTGCCTGTTCGTTTTGGAAGGAGTCGAAGCCTCCAGCAGCTCTTTCGGCACAGCCGCCTCTCCCCCATCCCTGCATCTCCAGGAACTGCTCTTCTCTTGGCAGCCAAGGGCTCGCTCTCACAAGGTGGTTTGTTCTGGCAAGGCATCTAAATAGCTGTGGTCCTGGCACCACTCTCTGTTTTGCAGGATAGAGTCCTCATTCGAGCCTCTGTCATTTGCAAGACTTCCAGCAATGCTGGTGCATTTGTGATGCTCCGTAACACATGGGCGATTTAGGAGTGTTCCTCAGGCTTCCAGCTCCTGCTACACCCAGGAGCTCAAACCCCACTTTGGGATGACTTTTCCCAGCGTTATTTGAATTGCCATCTGGGTTGGGTGCGTAACTCAGGCTGCAAGAAACTCCTGCAGGATCATGTTTTATGTCACATGAAATGGCTTTGATGCTCTGAGAGCACACAGAGTGCTCCAGAATGGCTCTTGAACTGACTGATGCTGCCTCTGCGTGTGGTGAAAATAACCTTGATGTTACACTTGATCTATTTTTGATCTGTTTGTGTAAGAAAGGATTATGGACATGTTACAATTCTTCAACAGATCCAGCTACTAGATCTTCACTGTCCATTTCATCCCTTTTGCACTCCTAAATTGTGGTTAGGTGAGATGCTTAAAAACAACCACCACAGTTCACCTTGGGTTGACAAATCAGCACCCTAACCCCCTTCACTGGCATTTCTGTTTTCATTTCACATAGTTTGCACCAGAGCTGGGGGATCTCAGTAGCCTCAGTTGTCCCACCAAGGCTTCCTCTAGCGGCCTTATCTGCAAGAATGAGAGGCACAAAAAAAAATCACCCCTGGAAAATCCAGTGCCACCAGGCTGGTTGGTGAGCTCTTGTGACCAGTCACAAATATGATCAAACTCTTTGGCTTCTCCTTCAAAACACATTTTATGCGTGTCTGGTGATCCTGGTTTTAATGTTCATTTTGCCCCTGGCAGTTTGTCTTTGCGGCTCACTGGAGCTCAGTCACTGGTTTTCAGTGTGTTTCTGGACTGTCAGTTTGTTCCAAGCTGCAAAGTGATTCTCCTTCTGTAATTTGAGGACTTTTATGAATTGAACATCAAAGAAGTCTGTGAGTCCCGCTCTGTCTCTCAAGACTGATTCCTGCAATTAGAGTTTTCCTAAATCCTTTTAAATTTATCATTGCTTTCACAAATCCAAGCCACAAAGTGCTGAAATCCTGAGCTGTTTTATTTCCTCTCTCTGTGCATCGTGGCTGGGTGTCAAGGGTTGGGACAGGAATTTCTGGCTTTAGTGGGAGCTGATTGTTTGCTTCCACATCTGGACAAACACATGAGTGGTGAGAGGAACAAGTGTGAGAGTGCAGTCTGGGGTAGGTATATCTTGAAGGACATTTATTTTGAAAGATCCAAACCTACAGCCTTATCCTGTTTGTCTTCAGGATGCTTATGGACTTGGTCCAGCAAATCTTCCTGCCTTGTGTTTGATAAAGGCCACACAAATGTGGAGAAAGGCCAGGTTCTGGTAGGTTTTTTCTGATCCTGGGTGAGGCTACGTGTAGGTGTGTCCCCAGCCCGCATCTGTGTAGGCATCCCAGAGGATCCTCAGCTGGCGTTGTTGTGTGGATTCACTTGTGCTCTGGCTTGAGGGGTTTATCCTGCTGGGTTGGTTGAGTGTGGTTGATGCCATGCTGCAGGGTTAGCCCTGCCTGTGCTTCCTCCACCCCTTCCTCACCCTCACCTGCAGCACCAGCATCCCTTAATCGTGCTTGGATCCTATGCCATGGGAAAGTAAATCTGCAAGGGCATTTTATTTTAATAGACACAGAAAATTAATGCCTAGAGATTACTGTAAAAAAGGACACAGGCAGAATTCCCCCCTGCTTCTGCCACTGTTCTCTGCCTACATCCATTTTGTAGAAGCTTTTGAATTGCCTCTTTCTGACTAAAATCTTCCCACAGCAAAGATGTCCTTGATTGTGCTATTTTAAAAAGTAATTTTCCCCACCCTTCAAAGTTTTTATCTGCAGCATTTTATATTTTCTCACTGACTTAAATAGCCTGGGCTCTCTCTTTCTCAAAGTAGAATAGACAGTGCCTTTATTTATCCTGTTGGTACTTTAAACTGCAATAAGATAAATGGGCACAATTATAGATGTGTACCAGAAAAAGAACATGTGTTCTAGCATATGTGATACTAACCTAAGCAGACATCTAAATGTACTTCTCAGATAACAAACATTACACACACACATATTTATTAAACTCAGCAACAGCCTTTGCCAGCCTTTTCAGCTACTTTTAAACAGCTGGTGAACTGTCAAAACCACGTTAAATATTTTAACAAACAAGTTAAATATTTTTAGTTGTTTCTCTGATGGTAGTAAAAATTCAGGATGGAGTAATCTAACTGCTTTTGTGAAATGCTCGAGGAAAAAGCAGAGGATGGTTTTATTTGGCTGTAAGTTGCGAGCCAACTTTCCTTCTAAAGGATTAAGCTGAGCTCTGCACCTGAGGCTCAGTGAGCCACACCAGGCACGGCAGCACCTTCTCCTCCTCGAACTCCTGTGATCTGCGGAGGGGAAAACCCCTCAGACTCGCTCCCGTGGGATTCACCGCAGGTTAACGCAGCAGATTAGATCATGGAAAGCTGGTAAATGTTTATTTATGGTGCCTGGGTGTTCGTGGTGCTCTTCTGCTCCGCTCCTGAGCTCCCTCTCCACAGACCTGGTCCCAAAAGCCTGGAGAGCATCACAGGTGTGACTTGGGCTGCACAGACACGCGTAGCACAGGGGCCTTTCAGTGCTTCAAGGCAGGCTGGAAGCTCCGAGCAGCAAGAATTTATATCACTGAAAGTCGGAAAGGATTTGCAAAGCACCCGTTCTATTGCTATTTAAGTGCAACAGAGAAAATCCACAGTGAAAAGGCACAGGCCAAGAGCCTTTTTATGTTTAATATACATAAAAAAGTTGAGTATTATAACATGTGAGCAGGAGATAATGACAGGTGAATAAAAAGAAAGACAGCGACGCATCTAGCAAAGTGTCAGATTGATAAATAAATGAACAAAGACAGGAGAATAAAAGGCTGTTATGAAATATATCAAATCTGATGTGACATGGATCGTGTTGCGGGAAGTTCAGTCTTCCTTTGCTGAGACAGGAGTCAAGGACAAACAGTTTGTCTGCGATTACGAGCTGTCCAGGCTGGGGAAATAAATACACCTGGAAGATGGCTCTGTCCTTCCCCCTGCCTGGCTGCCAGCACGGGAGCACCCGGGAAGTTAACACAACACAATTTATTATGGGTGGCATCTCCCATGCAGAATTATTACAAACTACTTCTGAGTGGATTATGAGCTCTCATGCAAAACTAAGAAATCAAGAAAGCACAGTTCAGGCTGCACCCTCACATCTGCAGGGGGGAAGCAGAGCTAGAAGCCAAGCAAGAGGATCATATTTTTCTATAATGGAAGAATGACTGATCAAGCAGAAAGTGGGGGATTTGGGGAGGAGCCTGTGGGGTCTTGCTGGAGAGAGCGGGAGAAACCAGCCATGGAGATGTGATGGATCTTGAAAATGAATCTTGGCATCACAGAGAAGCTCATTAGAGTGTGGTGGACGCCCAGGAATTGTGGTCCCTGCCAGGCAGCAGCACCCACCGAGCAAGGGCAGCACAGGGACAGCAGGGGTGGGAGAGGGGCTGTGCTGTGTTCCCTGGACAGCAGTGACCCTCGGGGGAAAGCTGCTGATTTGGAGGATGGTGATGGAGCCTATTGGCAGGTCAAACACTCCTGCTGGAAATTGAGGAGCCAGAGAGAGGCCAGGTCTCTCTTTGGAGAGACCAGGCTCCAGTCCTGACCTTCCTGCCATGGGGAAAGGATGATCTCAGGAGGTGAGCACGGGTCAGCCCAGGCAGTGGCCAGCCTAGGGCATCAGCTTCCCTGCAGCTGCAATGTAAAACTGGCACAAGGGACCAGAGGGGCAACAGCAGGGAAAAATCCAGCTGGCCATGTGCAGTGCTGTGATATTGGGGTAGCTGAGGGTTGCAGAGATACCTGGAGAATCAGGAACGAAGGATATCAGCAGGGACAGTGAAAGGGTCTCGGAGGGTGTCAACCAGCCGTGGTGGGGGCTGTGTTTGCAGATGAACTGGGGCAGCTGTCCCAGTGGGAATGTCTGTGAGCAAAGCTTTTCCTCAAGGCACACAGGGAGAATGGCTGAACAAACAGGGAAAAACATTCGTGCTACAGTGCTTTTTGATGCCAAGATGAAATTTCCCCCAAAACTGCGAATAATGAATTTACAGGAAATTGTCCAGGCATAACTTGGTGCAAGACTTTTGAAGAACCACTCAGAGGACACCAGCAGCCATCTCGGCAGTGGTGGAAACATATCCCAGAAAAACTCAGAAAGGCTGTGAGTTTAAAAGGCTTGGCAGGAGCTGTGGGCAAAGAAGTTTTATATTTTCCAAACCTGGTTTCTGAGGAGGATTTTCCTGTGTTGAACCAGACCTGAGGTATCACAAACTCTTATAACTGAGCTAATTGTATTAGTGTTCCATCACTCTGCATTACTGAAAATCTTGTCCTGTATTTTTTGTGCTTTTTTCCTTTTCTTTTTTTTCTTCTCTCTTTTTTTTTTTTTTTTTTGGTTAAAAGCAAGACTTATAACAAATGCAGTCAGAATTACAAACACAGATTTGATCTTCCAAGTGCTTCTCACAACAGGATCCCTGCTCATCACTCACAGTCCCAGGTCCAAGGAGGAGGTTCTGTTAAGAGACTCGGTAGAAAAATGTTTCTTTGTCAGCTCTGCTTGGCAGCAATCACCGGGCAGGCAGCCTCCTCTATTAGGATTGCTTTCTGTGTCAAACACCTCATCATTAGAAAGCGAGGCTTGAATGTTATTCTTTAAGCCTTAGATCAACTGTGGAGGCTGAGATGTAATAGAAAAACCTGATGCTGGAAATTCTCGAGTCATTATCACAATTTATACTTAAAAGAGCTCCAGTTTTATAGCAAAAAGAAAAAAAACCCCATTCATTTTAATCATTGCAAAGCTTATTAAAAGGTTTTGAATATTATTTATTGCAATTCTGTACCAGTTCTAATTCACTCATTAATTCTATTCATCTTGAAACTAATTTTAAACTTTCAAAATTTACCATAGCATTTTGAAAAGTTAAAGTAACTTTCAAGATGAATAGAATGAATGTTTTCTTTCCCTCCTTACAAACTGTTTTCACCTTCAAATACAAACCATGACCATACCATGCTAATAGCTGCAAATGTATTCTCTGTTTAAGGTTTCAAAACCATTACTTGTCAGCTGACGTGGAACATAATTTCAGTCTCATTTTCAATGAGAGACAGTGCAGCCTCCTCCAGGAGCTGCAGCCTCCAACGCTTACTCCAAATACTTTTCCACAGCTGAGGATGTGGAATGAAGCTTTTTTCCCCTCTGCTTCCTCCTGTATATTTTCTGTTTGCTCTGTGTTCCCCCTGACCAAAGACCATTACAGGTCTGTAGAGTCTGACAGAGCTGTCATAAATTTGGAGCGTTTGCTGTGTGGGGAACATCTGGTTCCTAAGAAAACAAAGTGTTATTTTCCCGATGGCTTCAGGAGAATGTCTGGGTTTGATCCACCTGTGAGGACTGATTATTTTTTAAACTTCACACCGACTCACAGGAGGTGGATGCTTCCTGGATCCCGCAGCACAGCTCTGGCCTCAGCACTGCCAGAACTGGCCTTCATTTCCTAAATTCTTCGGGTTACAAAAAGTTTCTCTCTTCCTTGCTCAATTTCTACAGGACCTGCAGGAGCAGGCATGGTTCTTTCTTTCATTGAATGATCCCAAATTCCTTTCTGAAACAAGGAGAACCTCAGCAGAAGCAGCTGGAAACTCTGTGAACAGTGTTTTCAGTTTTGCATCATTGGGCAGGCTGCAAGGGCGGTGCTGTGGTGAAGGTGAATTCCTTCTCACACCAAAGGCTTGCTGTTCTTTGTGCAGTGATTGCCTTCATCTGAGGATGTTAAAGGTCCTACACACGAACCCAGTTTTCTGATAAACCCCATGCTTCCCTTCTTCTGGCAGTGGGATTATTTGCAATAAGAGTTTCTGGAGCTTTAGGTGCTTTATTTTTATGTTCTGAAACGATGGTGTGTCTGTAGCAAAAAAGGAGCAAGAGCTTATTTCTGAGCAGCTTCAGGTGTGTACAAGAGTGGTCTGAGCTATATCAGTTATTTGGCAAGGTCTGTTGGTGACACGTAACTGCGAAACTGTTCTCATCTCGGATTTTGTAAGGTCATCACTGTGTTCAAGCCTGCCTCTCATCCTTTGTACAGCTACAGAGTGAAGAGAGATTTATATTGTGAACACAGAACTGCAGAAAGGTCCTTGGTGGGTACATTTATCATTTGAGACCAACAGAGGTGGGTTTGTTGGGGTTTTTTGGGTGTGTTCTTTTTCTTTTTTGAGGCTGAATTTGAATCTGTACAGAACCCTTCTGGATATTGCTGGGGAAGTTTCTGTTGGATGGTTTAGGCCAGCTGGAAATGCCACAGAGATCCTCTTGCCATCCACAAGCCACAAAGGTGAAGCTAGATTTGGCCAAGCTTTCTCTCACACCCCAGGAAATGCCCCTACTCTTGGTGGGAAACCAGGAAGAAAACCTGAGAGAAGCAGTGGATAAGAGTGCAATTACAGAGTCCAGAGCAAACATGGATGGGGTTCCCCAACACCCAAACCCTCCAAAAATTGGAGACACAGTACCCACAACTGGAAAGCAAGGTGAGCCAGGCATCCTGGCAAGGCTCTGCAACTGGTGAACGAAGAGCTCTCCTGAAGGTCTTCCTCTGTGACAGGTCCTCTGGGCTCCTTTTGCTGTGGCCACTTCTGCCATGGCTGTAATGTGGGATTTTTGCTGGTTGAAACCTCTTCCTGAAGGAAATGGGGACAAGCCCTGTTTCTCCTCGTGGTGCTGGCCTGTTGGAGTGCTCAAAGTGCACTGTGGCAGAGCATAACTCTTTTTTATGCTTGTGGTCACTTGCCTTGATTTTATATGTGGCGAGTCTGGCAGTGTGGGATATAGAGCAGGGGGCCCCCAGTGTTGTCAGGGAACGTGTCTGAGTGAAGCGTTTTATGGCTTGGCTCGATCTATTTCCTAGCTGGAATATTTCCACCAGCTTCCTTTGGCTGTGTCTGAAGCTCCAGCTTGTGGTTTCCGTATTTTCCTTCCCCTGAAGACCACTGTCTTCTCTGGGAGGAGGGAGGGAGTGCAGGGAAGGATGCTGCTTTTGTGCTTTCTGCGTGTTTGAGATGAAAGTTCCTGCTGTTCCTCTCTGCTCCATGTACAGATCTTTTCCAGGAGAGAAGTGGAGGGTGCAGATTGCCTTTAGCACCAAGCTTAAGTGGATCCTGCTCTGCAGCTGCCATAAAATTTATTCCCAGGAAAGAAAATAGAGGTCTAATGCAAGCAAGCACACCTGGGCTAGCTGAATCTCCCTGGCACAGAGACACAGGCTGGGAAGACGTGGCAGGAGGGCTCCAGCAGGATGGATGCACCAGGTCGGTATCTCGGCTCCTCGGTGGGTTTCCCCTCCAGGTGTAGCCCAGGATCATGATCAGGAGTTCAGGTGCAGAATGAACCCTCTGTATCTCAGATGAGGCTCAGCCTCACTTCTGAAAAAGCTGCAACCCATCTAAGGGGATACAGATTTCTTCCCTGTAGCGAACAAAATCGTTGTAGCTGGTGGCTATGCTGACCTGTCTGGCTTTTCCCTGCCCAGCTGCCTCACACAGCACTGCATCAGACACGGGGGCCAGCACCCGTGAGGAGGACGGATGTCACCTCTCCTGAATTTTGTAAGTCTAAGTCTTGGTGTCATGCTCAAAGATCTGCTTCCACCTGAAGAGTTTCTGTTGCAAAGCAGATCTTCAGCAGTGTTTGCAGTGGGGGTGCAGGAGCTGGCAGCCTCAGAAGCAGAGATGCTGCTGGATCGAGAAATGGGTCTCCAGCTTTATGCTTGATTGGGAAGTTTGAAAAAAAAAAACCATTAAAGGGATTATAATGCTGTTTTTCAAGCCAAAAATGTGAGCAGTAATTCAGACATGAGGAAAGCTGTCATTGACCGGCCAGAGAAAGGAAGCGCTGTGCGCTAAGGTAACACAGGGAAGAGCCTTAGAGGGACTCTCGGGCACCTGCCAGGTCAAAAAAAAAGCCACCAACTGACTTCCAGAGGCCTTGGATGGGGTCCAGAGTTAGAGCAATGCCTGATCCCTAAGCTGCTGGGTAGTTGAGGAAGGCTTTGTGATTCAGGATGGCCATTGCTGTTTAAAGTGTTGGCATTGAGTTGTAAATACAGTTTAGCCGGATGATGCATTTCCTATTTCAGTTTCTTATTTCAATTACAAACAGTGGCTCGATACCATCATTACTAAACTGAAGCCTTAAAATCTCAAGGCAAAAAAGTTTCAAAAAGTGAATTAACCGATCTGTCATTCATACAGACTGAGTGTCCAACTCAGCAGTGCAAAGGCAAAAAGCAGAATAACCTGAACCTCTGGATTTCTATCTCCAAATACACAATAGCAGCAACTGCCTAATTCCCTTTAAAGAACAGCCATAGAAAATAAGACTATTTTTTGGTGAGAAGTCAATGGTAGTTACTTGGATTGTACTGCAGGAAAATGGGATTGAGAAGACAAAACCACTAGGTTTTGGAGACAGAGCTGGTAGATAAACTCATATTGGATTTGTGCTTCTTTCTGTTTAAGAAATGTGACCCTTACCATGCCACTGGTTTTTAAGCAAAGCTCTCCATTGATTTCAGAGGGGTATCCTGCCCAAAAATCAACAGCAGGAGATGCCCCCATGTATTTATCTACTCTGATTTGGTTATTGACTTTTAATAACTCTACAGATACTAACGAGGCAAAATGCCAGGACAGTGTTGCTGCAAATTTAAGTCAGGAATTCCCTTGGATATCCCATGTGGCACTGCCTAAATACCTCATTTTGCAGTAACCACCCCCCAAAACGCAAATTGTTCTGCTCTCCAGGTGAACGTGTACATTTTTTTTTCCCTGAGTGATCACTTATCCATCAGAAAATTGGGAGTGGGAGGGGTGCAGGGCAGGCTGATTGTGCAAAGCTGCCTGCTAAAGCCCTGATTACTGTTATCGAGCAAAGAAGCAGTCCAGTTTAAGCTGCTAAGGTTTCTGACGAGCAACAGGTTATAATGAAGGAAGGCAGAGGAAGGCGTGAATGAGCGACTACAGCCCCTGGTAAAGAGCGGATTACACTGAAGGTACGTTCCAGGGAAGAGACTGCACATTTCAGGGCAAGGCAGCAAATGGGCTTAAAAATAATCTGAATTTTTTCTTTCCCTCCCAATCCGACAAAGATAGAGAGTGTAAGATGCTTGTGGAGGGCAGGTCAGCACATCAAACAGGCTCTGCTGGTGCTGCTGGGAGCGGTGAGGGAAGGATCCTGCCTGCCTGGGGTGAGTGGATGAGGTTAAAATGTGTGCTCTTACTGAGCTGGTCCTGGTGGTGTGGGGGTGTTTGGTTGTGTATCTGCACAGCATCGCCCCCAGGCACATCAGAGTTGCCTCCTCCTTGGCCTCACTGCATTTTTTTGGTTGCAGTGGATGTTATCTCAGCAGTCCTCTGGTCATTTTGAGTCCCTAAATAAGCCAAAGGATGATGTTTTGGATACCCTTCTCCTTTTTAGGATTTGCTGGAAATTTACTGTGAGGAAAAGCTAAAGCTGAGGTTTGTAGCACGGTGGCTCCTTGGTAGCAAACGCCTGTGGGGGGGCCCTTTCCCTGGCATAAACACATGGCCCCTTCCCCTGTGGCACTTGAATAACCCACCCTGTATCTACTGTAAGGCAAAGTTGGGTGCATGAGTACGGAGTGGGATTGCCACAATTGCAGTCCAAATCCCATTTTAGCTGGAGGTGTCTGTTCTAACAAGCTGCAATCCAGGAATCAGTTTAGTTTATGGCAAAGAGAAAAGCCTCAAAATGGTTCAAAATCCAGGAGAAAGGCTGATTTTTGCTCTTCTTACGCCATGAGGGTGATTGTAGCAATGTCAAGATACACCCTTTACTAGCCAGAGATAAGGCAGTGCCCTTTGCTGTCTGAAGATTGTGCAGGGCTTGTGTTCTTGTCAAACAGAGGAGGGATGCAGCATTCCTCTTTCCACCGAGCCTTTGAGCAAGCACTGATACATTTATAAATGGCATGTGATAAGCTCTAAAAATGCCACTTTGAAATTGAACCCAGAGAAGTGTGAACCATCTCAAACAAAAGTGATTCGCCTTGGTCACTTGACAAGTGCAGAAGGAATTTCTGGCGACGGGAAGAAAACCGAGGCAGCGCCAACCTGCCAGGCTCCCCAAAAGCTCCAGTGGAGAAGGAGCCCTTGTGGCCCCCACCGTCTCTGCAGAGCCCTTGGCTATTTCCCTCGCTGATGGGAAGGATGGCTCTGAGCAGGCAGCAGAGCTCAGGATGCAGCAGCAGTGTCCAGGGCACGGCACGGATCTGCGCTCGGCTGTGCTGGGTATCGATCCCCACACCGGGCATCCGCGAGCTGCACGCCCCTCACTCCTCACAGGGGAGCAGGTGAGAAGTGCCCTGCACACAAACTGTCAGAGGCACATGGAAAGCTGCTTCCTCGTGAATTGGACAAAGTTTCAGCTCTGCTGCAACTCCGGATATTGCTGGCGTTGAGCACAGACTGTGGCAGCCTGGAGAACCAGGGTTATAATGCACTCTGTGCACGGTGTCACCCTACTGGAAAGAGGCTCATCAGAACATGGCATGTCAGTTGTCACTTCACTGGGAACAGGTGAAACCCTATTATCAGTACACTGTCTACAGACCTGCTGCATCAGAAAACAGCTCGTCGGTGCTGTGTGTACAGAGATGTCACTGGTTTCTGCTGAACTGCACACAGGCTGTTCCTGCAGCTGCCTGATGAGTACGGAACGTGGGAGCAGCAGGTGAGGGAGCAGCCTGGGACCAAGCTGGGGCTCTGCTGGGAGCATCTGTGGGGGGACAGGCAGCAAAGGGTGGAAGGGAATGGGACAATTTCCTAAAGATCAGGATCTGGTTGCCAATCTTGTGCCAGATCAGGCAGCTAAACCTGGACAAACTACACTGTGGAGGCTGAAGGTGGCCAGAGACATCCCAATGTGCTGCTTTGTGGGGTAGTGGTGATGCTACTGAGAGCAGGGTTTGACCCACACTTCACAAGGAGAAACACAATCTGAGACCAGCTGGACCATTGCTCCTGCTGATTCCACCAGCAGCAGCTCAGTCTGGTGCTGGTACCAAATTCCTCTCTCCAGGAGTAGCAGCCTGGAGACTGAGGATGGTATCACTTCTTGTAGCTTAGTCCTCCTGAATTCTGCATCCCACCCTCTGCAGATGTTCTCCTTCCTGTCTCCTCCACCTCTCCCCCAGCACCACTCAGCTAATTTCTTGAGTGGGACACACTAATCCCATATTTCTCTGATACTTTCTTCCTCCAAAGCTGTCTTGGAAACCCAGGTGCCAGTCCCCCCTCCACTTCTTCCCCCGACCAGGGAAAAGAGATGGCGAACGTCTTTCTCTTGATTGTGTCGATGGGAGATGATTTTCAAGGTGAAATTTCTAGTTCAGTTGAGTCACTTTCATTCAAGGCGATGAGCAAAATGTCACCCCCACACTGAACCACACTCAATGCGCTGTTCTCCTATTGCATTTAAATTTACTCCACTTTTCCTTTCTGACACCTGTTTAAATCAATATCTTCCTCTCCAGGTCGTGGGCAGAATGTGCCTGGTCTCTCCGCACAGCGCTTCTCAAATCCACTAAAATCAACACAATAATTGAAATATTTTCAAGCTGATTACACCGCTGCCTGAGGCTAGGCTGGTTGCTAAGGGTAAGCTCCCTGGTTGCTAGGGGGAGTAAATCATCTTGCATTATTTGATTTTTGTTATAGATATGAAACCGCTACTCCCTCGATTAAATGTCTCTCAGTCTAACACCTATGGGACCTGGGGAAAGAGAAAAGAAAAGCAGCAACCTTGACCCTGTCAAATAAATATCTCTAACTTTTCCTGTCCTCCGGCTTCCAAACCAAACCTGTCTACTGTTTTTTATTTATTTTTTTTTTTATTTATTTTTTTTTTAAACCTGACTTTAAATAACAAAGCTGTGGGGACAAGCAGATGAAGAGAGGAAGAACTGTCTGTTCCATTAGAGGATCTCTCAGCTTGGCTAAACATTCTCTATTTACTCCAAACACAGCATGATGGGGAGCTACAAGGATCTAATAGCCTTGAAGATGTAGAATTGCACCAATTACAGTTCCTATTCAGCCCACGGCTCATGAGACATCAGCTGAAATCACAGGGCCAAATCCTGCTCCTAGGTCTGCACAGCACAGATCTGGAGCATCTCTGTGGCAGAGAAGGATTTCTCCAATCTTTTTGTGGTTGCAGAGGAGCCGAGTCCTGTTGGGCACTGCTGAGGCGAGGTGTCCAGGAGCCTGAATGTGCACTGGGCACTTGGCGGGTGGAGCAGGAGCTCCCGATGCATTATTAATAGGAAAGCAGGATGTGGGGCATATCCCTGTGCCACGGACATTTTAAAGAGCCTCAGCTCCTCCTGTGGTTTCGTTATTCTCTTAGTACAACCAGCTCCTGGGTGAGGGTGTTATCACTGTGGGGTCCCCTCCAAAACCGCTCAGAAATTAATGGGACCCAGTAAATCTGTTACAAGCCATGGCAGGGCCAGAGGTACAAGAGCCTCTTCTGCCATTTGTGCTGGAAACAACCAGCAGCCCAGGGTGTTTCTGAGGCACAAGGTTACAGAGGGGAGCTGACTTGGCATGAAGTCTTTTTCCATCCCTCAAACCTCCTGTTAATCCTCATAACTCCGCTTGGCCTTCCCAGCACTGCCCCAAATCCTCTTTCTTAGGTGAGAAAACTGAAGCACAAAAAACTCTAGTGCAGCAATTTGCCTCGGGTTGTGCAACCAGTCCCACCCTGACACCTTTTCCCCCCTGAGCTGCTGCAGCACTACCTGGAGAGGACAGGCTGCAGAGCCCCAGCTCCTGCCCATTGCAGCAGGCTATGTCCTTCCCTCCCTGAACCTATTTCTCAAAGGGCAGCTGTAATCCACCATGGACAGGAAAAGCAGCAATGTAAATATTGAAAACCCTTTAGTTACAACTATATGCAACAGCAATATCTCCTCTGCCACGTCACCTGATCCCTCAGCTGGAAACAAGGACGCAAATGCCATGAAGTAAGTGATGTCAAGAGCCTCAAAAGCTGTTGATGAAATAGGTGCAAAGAGAGGTACTCGATGCAAACCCTGGCAGAGGAGAGGCTGGAGGTGAACAGCATCTTTAGCACAGATGAACCAGGCCAGGCTCAGCCCAGCCCAGCCTGTGTTCAGCAGCACGTTCGTCTCTGCTGCTGCCTCTGAGCTATGCCAGTCACAGTGATGCTTTTTGGGGTTATTGGTCAACACATGTGGAAACATGCAGGGCACAGAGGAGAGGGGTCATCAGGAAAGCCTTGTGAGCCTGGAGGACACACCTCTTCCAGCCTGCCTGTCTGTTCTGTCCTTGTTTCCCAAAGTTTGCAGGCAGGATCCCTCTGCAGGGCACCTGCACCTGTGCCACACATTTAGTGGGAAATGCCTGCAGCATTAAGAGCATCACAATCTAAATGATTAATTGTTTAATATATTGCAAGCTGGTTACCCCTCCCAGATGTGCCATGTAACAAACGGAGTCGGTGGAGATCTCACAGTTGTGAGCTCCTTGTTTGATCTTTAGCCAGCCAGTGCCAGTGCTTGAGCTCACAGCCACAGCCAGTGCTGCCACCACCTCCTCCAGCAGCCGCCTCACCGGCCCTGGGCTTGGTGTGAGGCTGGGAAGTGCTGCTGACGGATGGGAGCCAACCAGTCCTTCAAGTACAGCTGTGGAACAGGGCTCAGGGCAGATGCTTAATTCAAGCTGTTACTTACTTTTATCAGAGTGTGAAGACTTGAAGGAAAGCCCAAAGTATTTAACTCAGTGGAATGCTCCACACCCGACACACAAGGAATACAGGGGATGTGATGTGGGGTTTCGCTTATGAATCTAACTTACTTAAAACCCATATTAAGTACAATTTCTATTTCAATATTGTACAGGTCACACTTTATGTTAGGGTTCCATTTATAAATAGTTTATAAAGATTAATAGATGTTTTAATCAATAACTAATCAATAGTCTAATGACAGGAAAGCCCAGCAGTGGGGATTGCCCCAAGCATTGTGGGCATTTTTGCTCTGGTTTTTTGCTCTGCATCTCTGCTGATGTTTGACCCTTGTTCTGGACTGGGACCAGCTGTGTCGATAGTGGTGGGATGCAGCACTTCTCCATCACTGGTGGTAGGTACCCTGTGGTCATGGAGGGTCTGGGCTGGGCTCTGAGTAACCCATATTGCAACCAGGGGGGCTCACTGGGGAGGACAGCCCCAATTCTGACCCCCTAAAGTCCTGAGAGTGCTCTGATACAGGGTCCAGCAACCCTGTGTGTCTGTGGGGTCAAGTGGTCTTTTCTGAGCATCTCATCACCTGCTGGAATTTCTGGGAGAGCTCTGTATTTGTATGTGAGGAATATATTTTGTTGAAACATAGTTATGATTTTTTAAAAGATTCTTCTGAGGAATAGGTCTGTATTTTTTTAATACATCTTTTTGTCATACACTTTAGGATTCGTGTCCACATGGGCACTAGAAGGAAAATGTAATTATCTCTTAAAAGAATGCAGTCAATTTAAGGAAGACAAATATTAATGTTATATAAATGGATTGGTCAGAGGTTTCCAAAGCAGAGAGCTAGATTCTCATTCCCCTGATTATCCAGAGGAGCTGGGTGTCTAATTCCCTATGAGTCAAACTCCTTATATAAAGCTTCCAGAACAGACCTTGTAATTGAATATTAAGTGACTTTTTCATGAGTTCTTCTTTATGTACCATGATCATGGTAATTCAGCTGGTAATGCTCAAATGACAAAACAAGCACTCGGCAACTGGACCACTCTGGAAACCAAGCAAAGCATTTAGCAAAGCCCAGAGCCAACATCTTTGCCTCCAAAACCTCCTGTGCATGTGAATCTTTGAAGAACTTTTCCATTTTTAATGGCCAGAAATATCTGCCTGCTAAACTTTAACTACAACTGTACCCAAAGCCCGTCTGTCTAGCAGCAGGTGGGCTAGTGAGAGTCACAGTCCTGCTGGGATACAGCCAGCTGTTCCCAGGAATGAATCTCAAGTAAATTAACAAACACCACACAAACCTGTCAATTGAATCATTCTTGATTACTGTAAACGCGGGGCTACCCATTAAGGAGCTTCTTCCTCCATGCAGAGGGAATTTGTTTATGCACTGAGTGTGTAACTGGGGCAGTGACACCCCATCCTCTGGACGGAGGGTCCCTTAGGACCCATGGGGGAAGTTCACTTGGACCAATGAGTTTGAAGTGGTGGAGTTGTCCAAGGTGGTTTCCTCACATCTCTGAAGGTTCTGTGGGCTTTCAAAGGGCTCATGAGTTATTTGGGTGTAGTCAAAGCTTCTATTGTCCAGGCACACCTCCCTCTTTTTCCTTTTGGAGGCTTCTCCTGGGCAACAGCGCTGCCACTGAGTGGATCAAAATCCAGGACAGGCACCAGCACTTGGCAGGAGTACATTGTGGGGAGAACATCACTTCTGTGGAGATGGGAGAGCTGCAAACACATTGCATTGAAGGCAGGAGAGCTCCTGGTACCAGCTAATAGCAGTTTACAGAGGCCTGTAGACATGGTATAATAATCAGGGCGCTGGGTGAGAAGCAGAAGGTCTTGGCTCAACATCTGTCCATCCAATGTTTGGTTTTGTACTTGAGCTTTGATGGTGTGTTCAAGCCTACTGTGTGAAATTATGGACCTCCTCTCGTGGGTGGATGGCAGCCAAATCCCTGACTGCTGGCAAAGCCATGGCAAAATTCAGCTGAGGTTGTCTGCCTGCACTGCCTGTGGGTGAGTGGTGTTCTGGAGTGAGGGTGTGGGAGAGCTGCAGATGACCAAGCTGCATGAGCAGCAAAGAAACAAGGATTTAAGGGCAAATTGAGTAAAAGTGGGGAGAGGAGAGGAGAGGAGAGGAGAGGAGAGGAGAGGAGAGGAGAGAGTGAAGAGAGGGGAGAGAGAAGTGAGGGAGAGGAGAGGAGAGGAGAGGAGAGGAGAGGAGAGGAGAGTGTGAAGAGAGGAGAGTGTGAAGAGAGGAGAGTGTGAAGAGAGGAGAGTGTGAAGAGAGGAGAGTGTGAAGAGAGGATGTGATCTAGAGGGGACACAGCAGGGAGAGAAGAGAATTGCTGTGAGGTGCTTGAGAATGGAGGGGACACCAAAAAGACTGTCCTACACCCAGATCAAGAGCAAGGTCTTACTGTCGCCTTCCCCTGGTCAAGCAGTGGTCTGGCCAGTAGCCAACGAGCTAAATGAAATGCATCCCCATGCCTGCAACCCCTGGTGTGAGCTGGAGGCAGAAATTTGGACCTGTGGAGAGGGGTACTGGGTGTCTGCATAAGACATCACTCACATCTATCTGACTGCTGGCAGCCCTCAAATTAGAAATGGCCTTAAACTGGTTAGTGCTTTAGTTCAATGGTGTTTGCTCCACATCCCTGTTTGTGCTTGTAGTTGGTGATGTAAGAGAGCAAGGAGTAGCGCAGTATCAGCTTGATCCCATGCAGCAGAGCACATTTGGACAAAGCAAGGTCCTTCCCATGGAGGAAACATCCTGCACCACGCACACAACAGATGTCTGGGCAGAGTGGGAAGCCCATGCAGGGTTAAGGGCCACCCCTTGCCTGTCCTCTTTAGGACCAGTTTTGCAGGATGGTTGTTGTCCTACCGCTGGCAAAGAGTGAAGGTGGGACATGCTTGTGATATGTGCAAAGCTCTTTGTTCCTGTCCCCAGACAGTCTCCAGGCCTGATTGTTTGCTGGGTCTCTGCAGAGGGTTTTGGTGCTGGTGCTGGTTCATTCAGCTTTGGGCAGCCTGGGAATATGAGCTTGTCACAACCCTAATTGACAACTGAACCTCAATTTAATTCCATGCAAGCCAGCAGAGAGAGAGCAAACAGGGTCTGAACCACACCGGTGGCAAGGGCTCACAACCAGAGCAGCCTCACTGACTTCAGGGAGAGCAGAATCCATCCCAGGCTGGAGGATTTTGCTTGGAGGATGTGTGGGAGAGGGAGCATGGCCGTAACCTCATCAGTGGTAAATCTCTGTCGATGTGGATATTAGCAGTGTGTTTCCCCAGCTGCTTCAGTGTATGTGTTTGTGTATACAGACTCAATTGATGTCATTTTGTAAGCAGGTGAGTGTTCGTGCCAGCCTCCGTGTGGTTTTGTGAGGAGCATGCTTACATGTCTGGATAGATTTAATAACAGCACACATGTATGCATGTTTATACTTAGGCAGGCTTCTGGGAAAGGCTTAGCACACACGGAGCAGCATCGGGATGTCCTGGCTGAGGAGGGTTTCTGGAGGCTTCTGGGTGGCAACTGGGTCTGCTCCTGCCCATGTGTGTGACATTCCTGACCCTGTGTCCCAGCCTTCTGGAGTGGCTGATGATGGTCCCATACAGGGAGGGAGAGGATTTGTGTGCGTGGTTTTGGCACTGGAAGTGAGACACATGCATATTCCATTCAGTTTTGGTGGGTGCCTTGGGAAGCTGTATTTGCAAGATTTTCAAAGGGCAGATACAGAAGGGTGATGCTTATGGACCCATAATAGCATCCCTTCGTATCCTCCAAAATTCAGTTTAGCGTGGGCAATGTGGCCATAGGTGCACAGCTGAGGGTGTATTACTCATCCATACAGCGCCAACACTTGTGTGATTTTTGTGCCGTTCCTGACTTGCTCCTGCAGCATGCAGCACGTCCCAGGTGCAGGGTGCTGCCCCACACATCCCAGTATAACTGATGCCCGGGGCACTTCCCAGCACATCCCACTGCAGCTGAGGCACAACTCACAGAATCAAGCAAAACTCCAGCTCACCGAGAAGGTATCCACAGTCAGTCTGATATGGACCAAGGCCTGTTTATAGCTGCACACAGAAGATCTGTTTAATGTTGCACGTGGTTCCACACCCTCACCTTGCAGCAGGTGTGTTGCATTCACGGACACACATTTCCAGGATGGGTCTGTCTGTATTTGAAATACCTGTGCTCATCTCGGGGCGTTTTGCACATGGTGGCCGGGCAGAGTTGCAAATGGGGTCTGCCATGGGCTGGCCTCGGTGTGGGCGTTGCTGATGGGCTGCTTTGGGGGCAGAAGTCTCAGTCCGCCCTGTGCAGATGCTGGGGACACACGCGCCGCACTCCCGCGCCCGAGCCGCGCCACCCTCTCGCTTCAACACCGCCCTGACTTTTGTCCTGCCGTTTGACATCTGTGACTTTTAAGGCGACACATCGCCAGCACTGAGCCCTGCTCGGCCCCGCCACCCCGGCGCAGCTGATCGCCCGCGGCACCTCCGTCGCCGACATCGCGCCCGTGGTGCCCTGGGACGGCCGTGGCTCCAACGACACCTTCAGCCTTTACTGCTCCAGGTACGGCTCCCCCCCCCCCCCCCCCCCCCCCCGCCGCCCGCCGCTCCTCCGCGCTGGCGGGCACTGAGTGGGGTCAATAAGACACCTCCGACTCCTCTATTTACAAACTAGCTGCCTTCAGCAGCCAGGCTGTTTAAGCACTTCATTCCCATTCAGGAGGGCCATCTGCTGCCTTTTGCTGTAAGTCTCTCTGAAAACCTCAGCCTTGACAAGCTCGAGATATGTCAGCGCAGTTATCAGCGGAAAGCAACATCTGCCGTGCCTGACACCCACTATTGTAGGCCATTTAATCTGTCCCCCTCCTCCCTTTAACTGCAGACAACAGCTCCCTATATTATATTTTCCCACTCAATTAGCACTATCATCCTG
>NW_008238321.1:9466753-9502259 GCF_000691975.1 Corvus brachyrhynchos | reverse complement strand
CCCCTTTTTTTTTTTTTTTTTTTCCGCCGTGCACTGCTCAAGTCAGTTAAATTGATACATTTCCTAACAAAATTGAAGTGCTTTGTGCTGCCAGCGGAAAGCCTGGTGACCCTGCGCGGCCCACCGAGCAGCCAAAACGAGTTGATGGATCCATTAGGCCGCGCAGAATGCCTTCCCCCTCTGCCTCCGCTCCTGAGTGACACTGTAAATCTGAACCAATTTCAGTCCCTAATCATCATTACAAACCCCTCCACTGTTCATTTATTACTCTACAATTCTAATACAGCACACGACTGGGTCAGCGCACGGGGAGCCGGAAGGCTGTGGAGACAGGCTTAAAGAGACCATAATCCTCCCCAGGTTTTATCAGGGAAACAAACCTGATTTGGCCCTCCCTGATCCCCACATGCTGCCCTCTGCCTCTGGTCCAGCAATCAGATGGTGTTTGCCTATCCCAGTGATGGGAGCACAGGCTCCAGAGTGGGAGAGCTGGGTGGCAGCGGGGAAGCAGACGTGAAGGATGCAGGAACCACGGCATGCCACATGAACCCCACAAGGGATGGGGTGCTGCTGGAAGGCTGGCACAGCTGCTCTGACCCCTCAGCTATGGGATAGACAGGTGTCCAAAGGGTGCTGCAACCCTGCAGCCACGCAAAATGTCTGTGCAAAGAGGGTATTTGGGTAGAGGAGGAGCTGGCACATGCCTGAGAAGGACCACGAGGATGGGGAATGTTGAGAACTGGGGGTTTTTTGAGGTTCTCCATCAATTGCATTAAATAAAGGACACCTTTTTGGTGCTGAAAAACCTCAGTGGATAACCCTGCAGAGATGACTCCTCCACGTGGAGATCGGTAGAGAGGCTGGTGGGACCCAGGTGATGCCAGCTGCTTCCCACCTGGCTGTTCCTCTCCAAGAGGTGCCATCCCACTCATGCCAGCTTGGTGAAACCTCACCCTGGCTGCTGGCTTCCAGCATGGAGAGTGGATGCTAATCGAGTGCTTGACCTGCTAAGTGTGCTTGTGTGCCTGGATCGAACACTTTTCCAACAGGATGCAGAAGAATTTATTTATTTGATTTGATGTGACTGAATTTTCTCCCCCTGCCTTTTTAGCCACATGCCTATCAACATCCCTGTAGGTCCAGAAGCAATCAAAGGATTTAAACACATACATGATAAATAACCAGATTAATGGTATGATTAGACATGACTTGATGGCAATGGGATTGCTTTGGGTGAGATCAGCAGTGACTGGGGCACTTGTTGCTGGAGCAGGATGCAGGGACAGGCTGTTCCTGTTTGGGACATGGACTAGAAGAGCAGGGTAAAAGAGGTGAGCAAGGTGGAGGCACCCAGAGTCCAAAGTTTAATCAGAGGTTGAGCAGGAGGGTAAACAACTAAGAAGCTTGTGGCTGAAATGTCTGTTCTCTTCCCAGATGGGCTTTACTTGGCGGGGGGATTTTATGGAGGGTTGTCCTTGTTTGATGAGTCAAGGGAACAAGAACAGTGACCTTAAAAAGGATTGATGGCCAAACTCCTCTTTGCAATTTGCTCCTTCAATGAAAGTCTGGGTAGCAAGTCTGCTCCTCGTGAAAGACTGGTGCCTTTGCTGGGGTGCCAAAACCTGAGTTCACAACCACGGATCTGCCTGGATGATCAGGAGGACGTCAGCATCCAGAAAGTGTCAGTTTTTCTGCTGGTGACAACCAAAGTGGGTCTTTTTCTACAGCTCATGTGCCAGACGTGTTTTGCTTCCTGCTCCAGGGTCCCATGCTCGAGGTCAGCCTTGTCTGGCAGGGAGATGTGACAGCTGCCAAACTGCGCCAGGGCCAACCGGCAACCCCTGTCAGCCCCAGCCAGCGTGGCTGCCTCAGCTGCCTCTCACGCTCACAGCAAAACTTCCCAAAGTTTTCTCTGCCCATGGTCCTCATTAACAGAAGTTGTCACAAAAATGAAACAGCATTAAAAAATACATATTTGAAAGAGCAGTCCTGAGGCTAAGGGAGGTTGATGGCAGGGTTTGCAGTGGGGATTTGGCCAGGGGGAACAACTCTTTGCTTCTAAAACAGTCTTGGTGACCTCTGTCTCCTGTCTTGGCCCCAAAATAGTGCCGGGGCAGGATCCAAAGTGGAGAGGAGACTAGCACCTCGACAATGACAGCACCACTTCCTATGGACATAGTTTTTAGGAAGGTGCCTGTTTGGGTCCTTACAGGTCAATCTGTGGTTGAATGGCCCTGTCCCCATCACCCCATGTCCCATATTTCTGTGGAGCTGAGCCAAGGCAGGCCCTGTGACACAGGTCCTGTACCTCAGAGTGCTGCTGGCCCTTGGTGTCTGCTCTCTGTTTACAGCCTGGCCGATGCTTTTCAATCCGCACTGTTGTTAATGCCCATATCTAAGGCAGTGCGGATTAGTTTCTCAAGTAGCATTTTGCAAGGATCAATATCAAATGCTCTGCTGAAGTCTGGATGCACTACATCTTCTGTAAGACTTTTCATCCACTAATTTTGTAATTTGATCTGAAAAAAGAAAGCCATCTAGTTGGTCTGGCGTGACTTGTTCTTTGTAAAGCAGTGTTGTTTATTGCTCGTGGTTCAGTTATCCTCTAGGTGCTTCCCAACATGCACCAAACAGCCTATTAATGCCTTCTGTGGCACTCTGGGTTTGAGGAAGCCCAGCCGAACCTGCTGCTCGCACAACTGGGTTCGAGCACAGCTCCACAGCAGCTGCTGGGACATATGTTCACTGCGCACACCAAGGGTCTGATTCATCTCTCACACCAGTGTTAAGGCAGAAGTAAGTCAGCTCAGCAGCGGGCTGGAGAATCCAGAGGCAGGTTTGGTGCAGCAGATGTTGCGTTGCTGTTGCAGGCAGTATTCCTGAGCTTGCTTTTACCTGCTGTTTCCCACCATGACCCACAGGATCAGACATCAGGGTTTCTCTTGGGGCAGCGGGGTGGAAATCGCTGGCTGCATAATCGGTGTTTTATGCCACTCAACTGGACGGTTCAAACCTTTGGGTGACTGATTCAAATTCTAGTGTAAAGGCATTTGGGCTGTGTCCAAATCAGTCCTGGTAGAGTGCCTGCTATGGAACACTCGAGGATAAATACTTTGCAGGAGTGTGTTGGCATTTCTGTCTGCTCTAATCACAAAAATATAGCCCTGGTGTTTCCTATAGCATAGCCTTGTGCCCAGGCCAGACCTCCTTCCTCTTCTGGGGTATTCTCATTCAATTCCAATGCCCCTCACCTGATGATGGTGCACTGTGCTGTGCTGACGTTATCCCAGGGACTCTCTGAATGGAGTCACTGGATTGTGTCTTGGCATTGCCAAGACGAGGGGCACCCTCTCCTCCCTCAGTTCAGTGGAGCAAAGATCACGGCCAAGATGCTGATGCCCAAGAGGTACCGCAGCCTCTGTGTTGCATTAGCTGTGCTTCCATTGCCTACAGAGCTCTGCTGCTGTATAAATAAAGGAGCTGACACAGCACCTTCTGGGATCCGTTTCCTACAGTTTCATAAGACCCTCGGTGGCTGCGATGGTGCCTCGGCACCGCCAGCCTCCCCATGATCTATAACGCTGACAGCTCAGGAGGCTTTTGAGGGATGTGGGCGTACAAGAGTGAATTTCCCAAGTATTGCATGGGCTTGGGGTTGTATTGCTCCCTGCTGACTCCCCAGGCTCGTGCAGTGCTGCAATACTCTGAAAATTAACTCCTTTATGGCATGGCGCTCAAATCGTGCGGCCCAGGGGAGGACGGGATGGATCCCGCCCGGTGGGACTGGTTGCAGCACCTGCTGCTGGTACAAGTAGCCAGCCAAGTAGCCTTGCTGATGGTCCAGCTCTGCCACAGCCCTCCAAAGCCCGCTATGGTTCACAGTTAAGCCAAGGAAAAAAATTAATGGCACTTGTAATCTCTTCCAGCATCCCAAGAGATTAAAATAGTTTGTTTCACTGCTGGAGCATAATCTAAAGAAGGAAAGAATTAGTGTAATGGGGATCGTGGTGAAAGGTCCCTAACAGTGTGATTAAGGAAGTTCATCTGACCCAGGATGCAGATGATCCTACTCTAGTTGAAAAGACACTGTGAACCAAACCACTTTTTCCTCTTTCTCCCTTGTGCCTGGGACTTTGGATGGATTTCATGGAAATGAAAGGGAAATGAAACCTATCCATGGGCATGAGGAGTCTGTAAAACTGGAGACACCTCTGAAAAGCTGAGAAACAGATGGCTTTTCTGTGCACTTTCCCTGAGACCTGCACTTTCTCCTCGGGAAGAAGAGTTCACTGGGTCCAATCCAAGCTCATCCAGAGAAACTGGGAACCTTTCAGAGACCATGAATTCTGGAAAGCAAAATCTTTTGCATTTATGGACACCAGCACATCCAAGTGTTGCATGACAATGGCAAGCAATAACCAGTGTCTCGCCTTATAAAACAGATGAGAGGGAATGATATTATGACCTTCATTCATTCTTAATAGTGATTATCATGTGTTAGCCCCCAGATGGTCTCTACGGGTCATTGTTTTTTCCAGTGGAAATCCTGGTCAGTTGCTTTTGGGGGCACTGCTTTGGTGTGGGCTGTTGCAACACCCAGATCTTGAAGCAGCTGTGGATGGAGCTCTCAATGGGTGTCAGGAGAAATGCAGTGGGTGATGGAGGGTGCCTGCACAGTGAGCATGGGGATCTCCTTCGGAGCAAGTCTGCAAGTGCAGAGCCCAGGAGGGATCTGCAGAGCATTTAACATGACCAAATTAACCCCTGTGGGCAGGCAAACACTTGTTTACAGAGCAGAGAAAAGCAGAGATGGAAATTTACGGTGTCACTAAAAGAACTTCTCACCTGGAGTACAGAGAAGACGAAAGAGATAACAATATTTCCCACTGAAAGGAGGAAGAAAGGCTCTTAACAAATCAATACCCTTATTTAGTCAATAAACCCACAAAACAACCCCTCCAGGGGATAAACATGGAGAAAATTCACAGCTTGCAAACAGGCTCCAATGCTGGCCTTTGACAAGGTGGTCACAATAAATGTGCCGGTCTGTCTTGGTCACAGGGAGCTCGGCGAGGGACAGGTCTGTTGGGAGTGGGCTGGCCATGGGGCTGCAGCCTGGAGCTGTGCACTTGGAAGCCACAGAGAAGAGGGGAAGGGTCTTGGGAGCACCCTGTGAGGAGGATGAGCACGGTAACTCAGGCTAACCTCCCTTCCTGGAGTGGCACATTGAGCACTGCTGGCTTTGGCACTCCTGTGGGGAATGGAAAGGAGGAGCAGTATCCAGGCAGGGAGGGATGCCCCAGGTAAGCTGGGAGCATGCCTGGGGCAAAACTCAGCAGGAAATTCATGGAGACTTTTTTTTAAACAGGAAATGCATGAAGCTGCTCTCAGCAGTGGCTCAGCAACATCCCATGCAGAAAGGCAGAGGCATCTTAGCTTATAGAGACATTCACCAGGTTGCGAACCTTCAGCAGCCAACAGCTGTAGTCAGAAACCCATGACATGGCCCTGTGATGTGTGAGATGTTGAGAAATTAATTTAAAATGCTTTCTTTCCTCCTTTTTTCCCCCTAAATATATATATTTATTTTTTGCTTAGCCTGCAGGCTTTAGATCTTCAAGTTTTTCTCCGTAACCATGAACTAGAAATTTGCTTGGAAGAAATCCAAATTGTTCTCTTATTCACAAGATTTCAAGATCTGGAGCTTTTGGGGGGAAAAACCCCATCTCTGTCATTACAGCACTCATGGTAGAGTCCCAGGAGCCACCACACCAGAAGCACAGCTGAGCAGCACCACGGCACGGGCTCCCAGAGCTGTGCAGAAAAATCCACCACCCTGCAGCAGAGCAAGCACTGGATACCAGCTATCCCAAAAGAAGCCCAGTGAAGGAGTTTGTTGCAGTTTTGTTCCATCACAAATGAGCCTTTGACCCATCTGAATTAATTTTCCATCCATGGAATGGATCTGACCATGGGACTGCATCCTGGCTGTCTCTGCTTTCTACCATGGACATGGAAGCTGAAACAGAAATATTGGGCTAGACTTTACAGGCAGCATTTTGGGTGGAAAACTGGAGGAATTCAGACAAAGCCAAGGCTTTCCAGAGTGGTATCCAAGACCTCCATGACTTGACAGAGCACAGAGTTATTTCCTTCTGGGTCTATTGGCTTTCTCCCCACACAGTTGCAGACTGTTACCTGTGTTAAAAGAGAGACATCCTTGGTAAAGGCTCACCAATATCACTCCACTGAACTGTGAGATGCTCACATTTATTCCAGCCAAGTCCTCACCCAATATATATGTTCTATTTCTTTTTTTTTTCTTCTCCTATTTCCTCAGATGCTGTTCACTACCCAGAGCATCCGTCAAGAAATGAAGCATTTATTAGTGTAGGATAGCATCTGTCCTCTTGTGTTTTTGAGAAAGCTCATGCTTGAAATGCAGCCAGAGGTTGAGTTAGAGGCAATGCCTGACTGTTAGGAGTTCAAAGCTGGCTCCTAATTGTGTTTAAGAGCTGGACACTCACAGCGGGGAAAGCTCCTGGCTAATCTTATTTACACTGTTGTGAAATGCCTGAGTCCCAGTGTATATTAGTACTTCCTATTCTGGCTACTTGCAGAGACTGGGAAGTTTTTTGGACTCATTTAGCTAAGGTTCAGCAAGCCTGAATTTAGAAATAAGGGGAGCCAGATATGGATGCAGGAGAATTTGCACCGAAACCCATCTGTCTGCTTCAGGTGCCTGAGTTTGCATCATGAAGCTGCCAAGAAAAGTCACCAAGAACTGATGTAGGATCTTCCTGCCTTTGAAGAAGAGGTTTGGAAATTCAGGCAGGGACAAGTCATTTAGTAAGTGTGCAAGAGGCTGCTACTCAGCATAAAAGTGAGGGTTGCCTTCGTATCTGGGCTCTCTCAAGGAACCCAGATGTCTCCAAAATGAGGATCTGGCCCTGGTCACCTGGCTCCAAAACTCTGCCAGACCTTGGATGTAGAGGTTAGACTGCAAACTCAACTCTGCTGGTAAATCCAGAACATTTCTATCAAAATGCTGAGATTTACAGCAGCATAGCTACAATGGCACCAGGCCCCTACCAGTTAATGCTCTAGTAATTGAATGCAAATGTGCTGAGGCAGGCAAGGTGGGGGGCTCAGGAAGATAAATGCACCTGAAATATGCTCTACAGTCAATCTGTGTTTCCTGAGAGAGAGACATCTGTATCTCTAAATTTAGAAACGATACTCTCTTTCCAGCAGGTAATAAACCAGCAAGCGCTGTACATATTTTTTTCTATTTTGAATTCTGTTAACTGACAATCTAACCTAAAATCTCTCGTATTTTCTACTTGTTCAGCTGTAAATAGAGACTGACAGTTTATTTTCAAACATCCTGGTTTAAAAAAAAACCAAAAAACCAACAAACCACACACCACCATCACAACACAACCCACCAACATTTGAAATAAATACTTATGGGTCCATGACAGACTACAGACGTGCAGTCAATGCTCCGCAGCAATCTCTCAGAGCTGTCACACTCCGTGATCGGTCTTTTACAAACACAAACACTGTTGATTTCTTATCAAATGTAAAACCTCCGCAGCTCTTTCGTAAATGGTTACCGCGAGCATGAAATCGACATTGTGAATCACATGTGACACTGCCTTGTCTGCTTGTAATTGAGCTGCGTGGGGAAGGCGCCGCGACAGCCGCGCGTCACCCACCCGCTCCCCGCACCCTGCAAGGAGCAGGATGAGCCTGGGCTGCTTGGGTGCTGGGGTTTGCTCCTTTATGCAGTGCAGTGAAGGCTCTGCCCCACTTGCATGGTGGTTTCAGTCTCTGTGGGGTTGTTGTGGATGAGGCGCTGTTGTGTTTCTTTGCGAGGGAGGGTTTGGGGTGGGAGGCTGCGTGGGAAAGGGGTTTGGGTTGCCTGTGCCATCCCGGGGAAAACGAGACTGGCGTGTTTACATGGCACCCAAAATGCCAGCTGGAAACCAGGAATCTGTTGGGGTGTTGCCACCAGATGAAGCCTGGGGAGTTCCCGGAGATGACCTGCTGGTAGGGCAGGACCCTTCCTCCAACAGCACCTGGGGTCTCTCTCCATTTCTAACCATGCAGGGGGGACAGCATGGCATTTCCTGGCTGCTTAGTGGCCCCAGATTGGACAGACAACTGTGTGTACTCCCTCACCCCCTCCCTTCCCAATTCCTGTTTTTTTTCAGTATAACCCAAATGAGTAATTCCCTGCTTGAAGTCCCCTTGGTGTCCCTCCAGGACCCGGCTTTAGTCCTTACTGTCCCACATTCAAGGCGTGAGGTAGATCTGCTCTCTGAGCATTCCCAGTTTTGAGTCCATCTGGACAACCCTGAAGTACTCTCCTCTTTGCACAAACATATTACCTAGCTCAGATTGGTACAATCGGGGTGACCCATTAAAATAAAACACAGGAATACAACAGAATTATGAAACATTTACACAGAAACATTTCCTGCATCTCTATCTATAAATAAAACTGTGTCCTATTAACCAGGGGGTGGAAGATGAGTAGAAATAGAGTGGTCTATCTATTTATATAATGATATAATCTATCTAAATAAAACTAATCTATTTTTCATGCCATCTATTTCTCCAATCTAAAAGATACTCGTTACCATGGAGCAATGATGTCACTAAAATGAATGACACCCATAAATGCAGACGAGCTGTAGTTATTCTGATGATCCAGGACTTCTCTCTTTGCTCATTTGCTTAATTTTACACATGTGAGGAGTAGCTTGGAGCTAAATAGTATCACACCAGCAGCAAGCCAAGCAATGTTACTGCTGACTGCAGCCCGAACGCACTGCTCCGTGATGTGTCACACTCCGTGTGATTTTGTGTGCATGTGGAGGTGCCTGTGCCCATCCACCAGGAGAAGTGCAAGCTGACTGCCTTTCACAGTTCTTTGCCAGCGTTTGCTCAGCCTGGGATAATTGCTGGTTTATTTATCAGTGCTCGGGAGCAGCACAGGGTTGGGTGCTGTGTGTGCTCTCCATTGCGAGAAGTTTAACTTAATGCAATGTTGCATTTAATTTATGGAATGTAGCCCGTTGCTATGGCATTGAGCACATAAAAAAACAATCAATAAATAAGTGGAATTGGTGTCAATGGGAATTTTGTACAAAGATGTGCAGTAGAGTATGACTCTTCATTTAAAA
This sequence comes from Corvus brachyrhynchos, assembly GCF_000691975.1. Classification (NCBI taxonomy): domain Eukaryota; kingdom Metazoa; phylum Chordata; class Aves; order Passeriformes; family Corvidae; genus Corvus; species Corvus brachyrhynchos. The sequence continues at coordinate 9,493,065 of NW_008238321.1, read as the reverse complement.
AGGCAAAGATACAATTTATTTCACCCTTTCTGGATGTAGTTTAACCTCCCCCCTCGTTGGAGAGGTGCATTTCCTGACCAAGAGTTATGTCTGTTTTGATTTTACTCAAGAATAATAAAAAATGTTTTCCTTTTGGTGGATTTATTGAGACCTTTGGCATTCCAAGACAGGATTTTCATATTCAAGACTGGAACATACGGCCTAGAGCATCCAAAGGAAATGAAGCTGTGTATCAGTATGACACACGCATTTGTGGGAAAGTCCTTCAAAATGCAAATAGTGATTATTTGGTGAGCCAGGCAGGCTGAAGTAAATAGGAAATCTACAGTACACAGCATTCACATACAGGATTGGAAAAGGAAAAGCCCATCTTTTCAAAAATACCAGAGTGTTGGTGTGGCCTGTGTGTGGGGGTTGCCCACAAGGTCACTTCTCCTCCACAAGGTCTTCCTAAAATAGATGTTTATTCAGCAACATTGCATTGGATTTTGTCTAAGCAAAAATTGGAGCATAAATCTAACTGTGAAAAGGAAACCTTTCCAAAAATCTCTGCATCGTGTTGGTTTTTTTCTCCAATATCATCAATCAGACAACTTAACCATAGGCTCAGGTTAAAAATGGTGTTCTGTAAATAGCAGTGGGAAGTGGACATACAGCTGTGGCCATTTGAGCTGCCAATGTGCTGCTGCATTTGGGTCTGGAGGGAGACAGTCCCACAGGAAGAGTGCATAAATAGGGAAGCAAGATCTTACACATAGATCTTTTAAATAATCCCCGTCGTTATCCAAGTTCACCATTTCTTGTCTTCTGGGCAGCAGCCTCACCAGCTTCTAATGAATTATCCAGGTGGGACAAACCTCAGCACATCTCTTCCCTTTGCCACAGAGCTGCAGGGGAATTTGGGCACGTGACTCCTATGTTGTGAACATGCAACCTCCCTGATGAGACCAGGAGGATGGAGCTGGTGGAAGCAGCACAAACCCAAGGTACTGAGCTGTGTCATGCTATCAAAATAATCTGTACACTTGGCAGCCAACCCCTGGCACCTGGAGGCCAACAAGATTTGCCAGTGAGCTCCATAGTTACATTTTCCTGCAGTCTTTATGGCTGCCAACCTTTTGGTTCTTCGTCCTCCCCTTCCTCCCTCTGTGGAGGTTGAAGCTGTGACAGGTGCAACTGTTGGCTTGATTCAGAGTCCCCTGGTGCCAGCAGAAAAAACCTTCCCTAGATTCCAACAGATTTTGGGATGGACTCCTGACACCTGGCTCAGACGTGGTCCTAGGGACAGCCCCATTGTGCTGACCTACATTCAGCCTATGCATTTCCCGTTTGGAAAAGCCCTGGGAGCTCCCAGGGATGACTGATTTCAGAAGACTGGCTTCTTGAAAGCTGCTGAGCTGAGGATGGCAGTGGGCTTAGATGCAGCATTTCCCCGTCCTCAGAGGGTCTTCTGCCTGCTCCCCATGCCCAGGCACCTCTCTAGGGATGAGGGATGGAGGTGGCAGCCTAGGATCACCCACCCTGTGGGAGAGTAGAGCTCACCAGAGACCAACAAGCCCTGGGCCAGCCCTGGCTCTCCCTGAATGAGAGGGGAGGGGAAAAAAAAATCAAAACTTTAAGGTATATGAACTGTGAAATTAAATCGAAATACTCAAATAAAGAATCACATAACAACATAAGCAAAGATGTTTACCAGGGCTTGAAGTTAAATACAGATTTTTTCATAAACCCTAACACCAAATGCAATAAAGTTCTCTGGAATGTTAAATATAATTTACAAGGGAAAAAATGTGCCCTGCTGCCATAAAGCGTCTTGTGCGGTGTCCCTTTCCAGGGATCAGTCCAGGGAGCAGAAGGAAACCTGCCCTTGCTCTGGATTTCCCTATCCAAAGTGATCATGAGCACACTCGGTGAGCGAGCAGCCCTTTCTCCATCTGCAGCGCAGCCAAAAAACGGGAGCCAAGTAATCTGTGCTGCAGCTCCAGCAAAGGGGCTGCCCGGAGTGGGAGCATCGGCTCGGGGTCCCAGCTGCCCCAGTACGGGGTCCCAGCTGCCCCAGTACAGGGTCCCAGGCAGGCAGGAGCACGGCCCAGCGCCTTTCATCGCCCATCTGGACTTCGCAGTGCCTGTGCTGAAGCTGGAGAGTCTGGTCCAGGGAAAATCACGGTCTCACATGACACTTATTCCTTGACTATTGCCCTTCTCGCTCCCCTGGCGTAGCTGACATTAACACCCCGAACTGACAGCACAAAGGCAGCATCTGGATAGCATCGCCTGTGGCTCTGGAGTCACGGCTGGTGGACTTGTGGTGTATCCAGATATATTCATTAAAACACTAATCAAGCAGAAGCTCATTTGTGGAATTGTCTTTGAATTTAAAAGGGAAAAAAGATGGTTGGACTACAAAGCCACTGCAGTCCAGAAGTGCTCTTTCCATGAAAGACATTCGCCAGCCCAGGCCAGTTAATGCCAGCTCCACTCCTGGGTGCCTGGATGGGTTTGCCAGGTCCTGTCGAAATGGCAGGAAGTGACAAACCAGGCATGGTGGTGACAACTGGGGATGAAGAGTTTTGGAATGGACTCCCACATGTCCCGTGCACAGAGGCAGGTCTGTGTCTACATGGGTAGATTCTCTCCTGCAGGTGTGTTGGCATGCGGCAGCGATTAGAGGGAGGAATAGAAATATGCATTATATTTAAAACAAAAAACTACACACAGTCCCCCTCTCTCGTGATGGGTTGAAAGGCTTTATCTCTTCCTCCTTACCATCAACACTCTGAGGCTGTGAGCTGCTCCTGAAACTGAAAGTCCCTCTGCAAGTGTAATCTTGAGAGGAGTTTTAAAATTTCTAAATACAAGAAATAGTCTGTTGCATGTCCCCAGTGTCCACAGCAGCTTTAGGAACAGCCCCCAGTTCTGGGAGCAGAACCAGGACATACCAGTCTCTGCTCTCCTCAGGATACAGGCAGCAAAGAGGGAGGGATGAGACTTGCATGGGGTCCAAAACCTAAACCTGGATTGGGGGCAGATTTTGGCTTTTGTATTTGGACCAAGGATAGGCCCTCCTCCAAGACAGGGGAAGTAAGGGTGAATTGCTGGAGAAGAACTTTAAGCCTCAAGGGAACTTTCCCCTCTACAGACAGGTCACTGGCTCTTGTTCCTACTGCACTGGGGGAAAAAACTCCACCTTGGCTTCAGGAGACTCTCAGGGCTGCCTGGAAGCTGAGTGAATAGCAGAGGCATCCTGGCAGCTGGAGACGATCAGGGGTGGGTCCAGGACTTGGGGGCAACCAGACTCCATCATGAAAAACCCAACCTCTGTAAAAAACCCCCAAAAGTCAAACCCCAAATCCCCCAAACCTTAGAGGAGAGAAAGTTCCCTCAAGTCCAGCTCCCCTCTAGCAACTTGGTTGGACAAGGAGATATATATGTGCTAAAACTAAACTAATTTTCAGCCTCTTGGAGGAAATAAAATGACTGTTGCTATCATGGTGTACCGTGAAAGCCTGGGTCACGGGGGGACGGGAGACAATCCTTTGTTCCAGTAGTCCCAGGTGCATCATGTACTGGGCAGAACTTTAGCTTACAATTTGGGATTAAAGTAAATCCTAGTATTTTTCTGCATGCCTGCCCGCTCCCTGGCTCCCAGAGACTGCTGGGTAACTGCCTATTATCCCGTGGTTCCACTTCAGTGCCCTCCCCAATAAAACTTTTCATATCCTTATAAACGAACTAGATTGCCGTGTTATAAACATTTACACTGTGCTAACAGATCATCTCCGCACATCAGAATTGGCTAAATTCCCTTTTCCAGATGAATATATTGAAGGAGATTAGAGATATGATAGCTTTTCAGATTGCTGAACCCAGAGAAATTAGTTTAGTGAGCATTTACAGAGGCTAAATTGGAACCATTAAATAGTGGATTAAATTGATGGTACTTTCATTGTCTGTCCTTCGGTACTGCTGTAAAATCAATTAGCCGTCACTATTCCATTCTCCATATAGTGAGATTGTCAGCCTGGCTAGGAGCTGCAGAGCCTCACAGCAGTAGCAAGCAGTGTGAAAATACACCTATTAGGTGATGTGGCATGAAATAACATCATAGGGCAGAATGTCCCAGTGAGATTTATCCCAGCCTTATCTCTACTTTAACAGAGAGGGGACAGACAATAGACTCTGGTGACACTCTTATCCTCCGAACATGTGCACCGGGATGCTCTCTGGACTGACAATTATTACATTGCCTCTCGACTGTCCTGAATTTTGCATTGGAAATCCCTGCTTTGCCCCCCTCTTAAACTGGCAGAGTCCCACATTAAGAGCAGAGGATTTGAGCGGAGTAGGTTTGCATCTGATTTGGAGGGGGGGAAGATATCAACTTTCTCCGTCTTGATTTTGTTACAGCAGCTCTAAGTCCTGTTAGCTGGATGATTTGTAAGTACAGCTCCAGCCTGTTTAGGGGGACAGCACAGCTTTGCCACAGCCAAAGAAACTGAGGCACAGGCACCACTGTCCTATCACCTCCCGGGGATGTCTGAGTTCTGCTGATGAGCACCATGCCAAGAACTTGCCGTCCCTTTTCAGACCCAGTTGCTTGTTTTGCACCCTTTCTTATATGGGAGAAAAACCAGAAAAGGGTGAATAACCTGCTCCCAGGTCATGGGGTGAGTTGGAGGTCTCTTCACTGCTGAGGATGAGGTCTCTTCGTCCTCAACCCACCAACCTTCCACCACCCCTCTGCCAGGAAGAGAGAGAAACTCTGTGGCCCCAACTGCATCTGCTGCGTGCAACTACCTCCTAATGGGGAAAATGGAAATATCTCCCAAACTTGTGCTATTAAATTCTTATCTTAAAGGGCGAAATTTAAAAGTAATGAAGAAAACAAGTCCCTCAAATTTAAGCTTTAACCTTTTGACCTTTTTCCTGCTGTTTTTCCTCCCAGGAGAGGTCTCAGCCTTGGTTTGAAAAGCCATCATCCCTCTTGTCCGCCGTGGGGTGAACTGGAGGAGATTTTCCATCCCCAGAGAGCTTTCCTTTCAATATTTAAGTTTTCTATTGAACAGAGAAATGGAAAAATCCCTTACATTTCCAATAAAACTGCATCCAGTTCCAATTTCTTGCATTGATGCGACAAAGTTTTTAAATCTCTTGTCAACGTCTTAGTTATGCTTCACGAAGGAACTATCTAGAGCTGCTGGACTTTGTATTAAATGTTTGCTAGGCTGGTAATATGGACACTCTGTCTTCTGTTCTCAATAATTCTCCTCTTTGCAGGGGTGAGACGGGATCCCAAATGCTCCTCACTTACTTCAGTGTCCTAAACTCAGAGGACGTTCAAATTCCCCTTCCTCCTGAGCAGGATGTGGGGTGAACTGGTGATTTCAGTGCCATTGTATTTCATGCAGTGCTCCTCTACCTGACCCAAGCCCTCCTCTCTCCTGGCTGAAATGGATGCAGAGCAGCATCCCCACTGGTCTGTAAAACACTGTGCACACTCGCTGCGGGTGCTTGTTGCCCAAATCTCCATCTCCTGAGTCAGGAAAGGTGTCCTCTCTGTGGAGACCATGCAGCAAGTATGGGCTGAAGCTCCCACATGTTCTCAGCTCATGGAAGTGGGGGGAAATAGGGAGGGTGGCAGGTGATGTCAGCCCAGCACTTTAGCCCCGGATTTGGCCATGTTTACAGAGACACCCTCCACTACTCCCCTAATCAGGTCTCGCTCTCCTCCATCCCAGGCAGCAATCAGTGCTTCGTTATCACTGGGATCTCATTGCTAATTGAGGTCTGAGAGCCTTTATTTCCTGGACATCTCATCCATGGTGAGGGCACCACCTTCTGCAAATAAATCGTGTCATCATCTGTTTGGCATCGCTCTTCATTGCGGAGGGCTGGAGATCACAATCCAAACACTTGGTTTCTCAAAACCATCCTTAGAGCTTCCTCCTCCCCACCCTCCACCACTGCCTTAGGGCTTCTGGCACCTCTCTGGAGACAGTCAGGCCATGAGTAGCTGCTGTATGGAACAAAAATTTCCCTACCTAAATCCATTTATAGCCAGCATAGGTTTTTTTTAATGTGCAGCGTCTTCTGCTGCTCCTCCTCTTCTTGTAACTCCTACATCTCTCTTTCTGCAGAAAGCATCTTGCCTCTTAAAATATTGCACCTCTGGCTTTTCAGGGATTTCTGTCTGTGACTACTGTGGGACCAGATTGAGTGAGCCTGAGTCAGCTTCAGGATGATGCAACACGTGCTGATGCAAATCACAAGATCCCATTTTCCCGTAGTCCACACTTCTCTCCCAAGGAGGGATGTGACCTTGAGAAAGTCACACTGCCCAGATGAGCCTCAGTGTCCTGTCTACTGGAACTCTGATCAGGTACATCACAGACAGCTCTCTCCTGCATGGAAACAATTTTTCTTCTCTTCTTCTGAAGTTAAGCCTTTGCTTCTCCTACATTATTCTATTTCATGGACATATTTTAAGGCCCTCTGTCTTAGTTCCTGTTATTTCTCATCTAACTTAAAATTTCCACCCCATGGCTTTGTCACTCCCCAGTGTCCTCTCAGCCCAGCTGCATCATTGTCCTACTTCAACCTTGCCTGTGATGCTCACCTTAACAGGCAAAGCAGACAGCAGAGCAACAATTTAACCCTGGAAAAGTACAGAGTGGCCAACTACTTTCTTAAAATTGCTCAGCCTGGTGACCTGGTAGTACTCAATGGCTTGCCCTGGAACCCATAGCTGGTTGTAGCAAGTCACATTTTCCAAATTCACCTCTTGCTGCTGATGGAGGATGCTGCTCCCAAATCAACAGGGAACTTCAGCAGTCAGCCTGCAAGACAGATCTAACTGCTTCTGCCATTGCCCCATTTATCTTCATTTCCATTTTTGCATTGATGGGTATCATACACCACAAAGAGCCAGCCCAGCCGTGAAATGACACTGGACTGGCAACCTCATAATTATCCAGGCTCACGTATCAATTCTCTTCAATCCCTTCGTGACACTCCATTGCTTCCTCATAACTTCCTCATCTGACAGATCAGCACTGTGCACCCGAAGCGCCTGAAAGCCCCCGGGTAATGGCCTCAGGGACAAAGTTAGCCCTGGCAGAAGTGGGCAAAGACACTTGCTGGCTTCAGCGAGACTTTTGCTCACTTTGTGCCAAGCCTGAAAACTGTCCAACGCCTCTTCCATGCACACAAAGACCTCGTCCTTTATCTGCTGGAAGGCTCTGCTCCCTGGGCTTGAGGTGCAGCACTGCCAGTCCCAGCAATGGTTTGCCCTGACTCTTTGAGAGGAACTTAGAACTCACCTTGCAACCCAGAGCAATTGTACCGCAGATTTGGACACAACATGAAGATGTCAAGAGCGGGAAGGCCGGGAAGCGGTTGTTGTAAATTACTTCCCCCCCACAGCCAGGCTGTTTCTGCCAGAACACCTTCCCTGTTTTGAGGCACAGCGATGGCAGCATGAGCTGCAACTGTGGGAGCACTGAGGTGAGCTCTGCAAGAGGACTTGGGGACTTGCCCCTTTCCACTCAAACTGCAAACCCCAGAGCAAAAACCGCCTTGGAGTTGCTCCCCCTCCTCAGCACACAGGCAAAACGCAACCCATGGACAGGCAGCTTCCATGAGCCAGAGGAGAAGCGATGCTGGGCAGAAAGCTGACAGCACACCCTTGGAGAACGAGGGCTTTTTTTCCTGCTGCCACTTGCATCCCAGGGATGGGTGGGTGACGAATGCTCCCTGGCTTCCCCGGTGCTGGCAGAGCCGTGCAGACAAGCTGGGAGGTGGGGGCTGTGCTGCCCAAGCCCCTGCTGCTCGAGGCAACTGCCTTCCCTGCCCGTTCCTGGGCCCCTTCTGCCCGTCACAGAGGCACAGCGTGTGTCCCAGCGAGGGGACAGCCGGACCCTGCCACCCGGGAGAGACGGTGGCTGCAGCAAAGCCGCGCTCAGCCGAGTGCGAGGCTGCTCAAGTCAGGGAAAGCCTCACCACTGGTTTTTAATTTGCTTTGGATCGAGGCCATTATCATTAGAATAATCTCAAGCAGGTGATAGGCAGGAGTAAATTAATTCTGAATAAAAGCATTTGGGGGTGGGTGCCAAGGAAGGGCAGGGGTGGGCATTGGGCACTGCCTTCATGGGTTGGTCAGAGAGGACATTTGGTGACAAAGTGGACTTGAACTTGCTTTGGAAGGACTGTATTTCCCCTCTGATGTTACATTTTTTTCTGCTAGAGACGCCCAGATCTGAAATGCACAAGCCAGTGTTTAACAACAAATGCAGAGAGTGGTGGGAGCAGGGTTATTTATGCGATTTTATTTTTAATTCAACTTGTCCACTGAAATCGTGTGCATGAAAACAATTGAAAATAAATTATCTCCCATCTCCAGAAAGAACCTTTCACTGTTGTTCCTGGAGCCACCCGGACACACGAACAATTAATCCTCGACTCCAGACCCAAGTGACTCAACCAATAAAACAGCTGTCAGCTGCCGGTCCTGGGGAGGTGCTGCCTAATATCCCAAGAGAGGATAATTATTCTTATCTGATTTGGCTCTGGAATGAAATCATAAAAAGCCTCGTCCCATTCTGTAAATTCAGTTCTTCTTAGCAGGTTAAGCAGAGCCCAAATGACTAACATTTCTGTCAGCACCGACTCTGGCTAAGGGCTAATATACCATGAAGAATAACCCAATAATAAATCTTATTATAGTGAAGGAAGGGGAAAAAAAAAAAAAAAGCCAGAGCATGGAAGAGTGTGGAACCTCAGAGATGACCTAAGAGGGTGTGAGGCAGTTTCAGTGGCTGACAGAAGTGGTTTCAGATTGTCATTCAGAGGGAAATTTCTGAGCAATTTTATTAAAAATTCTCAATAATATTGACTCAAATAGGAATGTTTTGTGTGGAACTGTTTCTGGAGCCGGGACTTATTTTCTTGTTCTCTCCGTGTTTTTCTTTGTTTCAAGTGATACCTCTCAGTGTATAATGAGTAGTTATTGCAAAAATCTCACCACAGGGGGACACACTTCTTTGAAAGCATGACAGTGTTTTGGGAACACTGAAGCCCCAACAAGCCTTCAATGCTCCCTGGGATGGAAAATCACCTTGAGCCCGGAGGTGGATAAAACTGATACAGCATCCACATCTCCCCGCTTTTGAGGCGGCAGGTAGACCCAGGTCCCTTTCCTCTGTCTGGGGTGTCTCTAGCACACCCCATCAAAGCTTGTCAGCCCCATTCCCGAGCCCTGCTGTGCTGCAGGGACAGCCCAGTGCAAGACCAGGTCACCCAACATCTTGTGGTGGTGTAGAAACTGGAGGTAGAGGCTGAGCTAAAAGTTTCAGAACCAAACCTTTGTGTCTCTGCCTTGGATGAACACAAGCTCAGCTGCTGAAGCCAACGTCTGGGAAGGACCTGCTCCTTGGAAATGGGGCTCTCTCCTTCATCACACAAAGATTTACTGCCTGGGTGGAAAGTGCTCTGCTGGGGGGATGGGGCACGGTGTTGAGTTTAAAGTTCAGGATGACCTTTGTTGTTGCCTTTCATACCACTGATCAAGAGGCTCCTGGAAATAATGACCATGCAACTCTATCTGCTGTCCCTGGGTCTCTGTTTGCAGCAGTTCCCCCCAGCAGGCAGTTTCCCAGGCAGGCAGGCTGGATGCTGACTGAAGTGCTGTGTGCTGGGATGGCAGCAGGGTGTGGGGACAGAGCTCGAGGGCCACAGGGGGGGCCTGGAGTTCGGGAAGCCACCAAGAGGTCTGGCAAGGAGGAGCTCTGCAGAAGATTGATGTCAGAGTCCTGGTGCCACCGAAGTGTTTCTCCCGCGCCTGGGAAGGGCGTTAAGGGAGAGCAGGGACTTGGCAGCCAGGACAGGCTGGAGGAGTCTCAGACCTCAGCAAGGAAACTCTGGCCACAGCCATGTGGATCATGTGCACTTTTGTCTTTGGTTTGTTGCTCTACCCCGAGGAACCATCATTGGCAGGTGCTAGGGGGACAACAGGGACAGGGACAAAGAATTGAGAAGGGACTGGGAAGGAGATGTCACCCAGTGTTGGAGGGACTTGGGGCCCATCTCAGCTTCCCAGGGCTGCCTGGGGCTGTCACTCCCCGACATTGCCATTGCAAGGCATGAGATTGTCCCAAGGCTTTGCTGGAGGGGCAGCTGGATACAATTTCCAGGAGAGGCGAAGCCAGGACTGGGGGTACTGGTGGGTCAGTGAGGCTGTCTCTGGGCTGCAGAGAAAAGAGGAGACCTCTGGATTGCAGCCGTCCTTGGGAGGCTGGTGTGTGCCCAAGGCAAGAGGGGATGCAGTGAGGGTTTTTCCTGACCCCAACAGCATGGGCCACTCCAGCAAGAGGCAGGGCAGCTGTGCTGATAAACAGCAGGTATTTAGAGCAAGAGGCACAGAGACCACAGGTGTCACCCAGATGTGAGACCATCTTCCATCCCTTCTGGGCAGAGACATCAGCTTTTATGGCTCCTCCCTCTTTGGAGCTGCCTATGACCACTGCCCAGGGAGCAAGGGCGCAAGGGAAGGCCATATAAATACTGCACATCACTGTTGGCATCCAGAGTACCTCCGAAAAGGGCAAACCAAGTCTCTAAAAAGGTGGACAAATATTTGCTGAGAAAGGTTCTTCCAGGCCCTGATCAGGTTTGGGTTGATGGCTGAGTTGTAGATATAATCTGGAGACACAAGGTCTGGAATCTGTATTATTTAGAAGAGAGATTTATCTGCTTGTTGAAGAAATTTTAGGACTACTAGAAAGTGCTGTAATCCCTCAGAAATTGAGACAAATTCAGGATGAAAACATAGTATATTAACTTCTATAAATTCATAAATTTACTACAATCTGGATATAATTAAATAATACTGCACTAATGAAGCTTTATAAATTTCACTTTCATCCTTAGGAACCTTTTGAAATTCTGTTTGTGGAATAACTTCGATTTATGCCTCATTGTCCTTTCTAGTGATCATATCTCCATCTGGTGGGAGTGAAGGACTGGTAAGATTGACCTGCACATACCATCTAAAAGTCCTGTGGGAACAAGAGTTTCACTCAGAGGTGAGCTTTATTGTTTACTATATGAAGATCTAAACAGAGAGAGACAACTGGTGATACCACCCTGGGACAATAAATTAAACCACCTCAGAGATAGAAAAAAAAAAAAAAAAAGAGGAGTGAACAGTGTCCACATCAGGGATCTGGTCTCCATCAGAGGGAAGCAGAGAGTGGTCCAATAGTGCTGGTAAAGTCAAAGATCTCTTGGAAACAGAAGTGCCTGCGATGGGGAGGCTGAACTGTTCTGGAATGGACCCAGGAGCACCAGTGTGCTCTGGTCTGCTGGAGGGAGAGGGTGGCCAGGGATGGGGAAGGCTCAGCGAGCCCTGCCAAGATGGGGATGGCCTGCCTGGATGTGCAGTTTGAGACAAAGAAACGAGGCCAGAGAAAGTGATGGATCAAGAGCAGTCACACAGGAGCAGAAGTGCAAAAATTGCCTCCACTGTGAGTTTCAACACGAGGCAAATGACTTTTTCAGCTGAACACGTAACTTGATGAGCATGCATAACTGGTGCTTGGAAGAATATTCCAACTTCTCTCTGTGAAGGCAGACATTTGCATGTACATTGATTAAATTTACCTGTGAGAGATCTTGGTCCTGTGTAGCTTTGAAAGCATTCAGACCTGATTGCCTTATTAAGTCCAATGCTCGTTTTTAAGCCACTATCTGTAGAAGACATCATGCTCCAAATTGTACCTGGCTTAGCTCTTATCTCAGATGCCTGCTTACCATAAAAGCCTGAAAAGGCAGCACAGTAACTTCTTCCAATAAAAAAATTAAAATCTGAGATTTCTCTGGCCAAGGGAAGCAATCAGTCAGTGATATTGAAAGATCCATCATCAAAGTATAAGGCAAGGAATGAACAGATTCTAAATCAGTCAAACATTTTAAACATCCCTTTTGTAATTGACAATTTTGTAATATTTATTCACAACAGATCTGCTTGCTGGATTCCCACTGGCTCCCCTCAGGAGGGTTTGCGTGAAATCAGTTTGAAATGGTGTGTCAATTTTTTTCTGAAGTCACCATCTGGCTGATAGACTTGAGTCTGTTCTAATACACTGACCCAGTGAATCGCTGCTAAACAATTCCCAGGGGTCTCCACTCCTCTCGCAGGCAATCCAGGAGAGCTGCCGGGAGAGAGCGGGCGAGACAGGCATATTTTAATGCATTATGTTGAAGGATTGTAAAAGAATTTGATTTATGTAAAGAAACAGAGATCTTGGGATGGTCTCATCCACCCTTGCGCCCTCGTGCTAGTTTCAGATGTGAGGGGAGGCTCGTGACCAGTATTAATGACATGAAACTACCTGAAATTGTTGGGGGGGAGGGAAAAAACCCCAACAAATAAAACCCCACAAAGAGCCCTGCTCCCTGATCAGCAGCAAGGAACCCAAGTGTTTGCTAGCAGCAACCCCCACCGCTCAGCTGGCAAAAATAAATACTGGATGAAATACAGGGCACATCTATTTCAAATACGTGACAGTATATACATGGCACTGGGGTCCTGCAAAATCACCTCCATTCCATATCACCAAAAATCCCTAGGATGAAGTATGTTCAAACTGTCCATGCTTAAAACCAGATTGGTTTAACTTGCAGTGTGGAATGAGGCCTCAGCACACGTGTTTTGTGTGTTTTCCTACACACCAGCAGCAGTTCACGTGGCACACGTTGGTAATTAGATGCTTCCTCTCGTCATCCCTCAGCAAAGCACTGCTGCCACCCTTGTGAATTATATTTTCTGCTGTGCAAGAGACTCTTTGTCACTGTGTTGCCCAGCCCCAGAGCATGTGCACGCGCTGCTGTCACAGATGCAACAAGGCCTGGGTACCTACACACGTGTGTTTGTGCACATAGCCCCACATGCACATGAGCTTGGCACAATTCTAGGATGACTAATTTTTTTTGACAGGCGAGTAAATCATCATTATAGCATTTGTTTTTTTCCATTACCATCAATCATTATTGTATGTGTGATCAAGCAGAATTTGTCTTTGGCTGTTTAAAATGTTCCTGATCGTTTTTCAAGGCTAAATATCGTCTCTAGATAAAGAATGGTTACTGTAATAACGTGTGTGCTCAAACCCAAACCCCACTGAAATCACGTGAAGGGTTTTGGCTCAAGGAACATTGATTTAAGTCCTAAAGGATCATTTGTTTCTCAATAGAACCCCAGTAAGAGACTGAGCATGGAGAATGTTTTATAGAGCTTGATTAATTCCCTCTTCAACCAATGGAGTAAGGCTACTGATCAAGACAGGAGAGGAAGTGGATGTCTAAAGCCTTGAAAATGTACAGAATATCACAAGCTGGTGAAACACACAGGAAAGTTTTCTGTAAATCAAATCAATTTTTAAATGAATTTGCTTCAGCTATGCTGAGGTCCATTCTGCAGGCCCATCCACTGAGAACTCAGAGAATAGAAGTGTTTGGGTGGTCATCCAGACCCAGAGACCAAGGTACAGGAACTAGGGAAACAAGTGCAGACTGGATCAGAACACCTCCAGGGTCTCTTGCCTTACCTGCACGTTTGAAGGAGCTTGCCTGGGATCCTGGGATGCTCTCAGACATCTCAGTGTCCCTAGACCCAGAATCCATCAGGGGCTTCTATCATCAGAGGACATAAAACTACCCCCAAAATACATCCCACCATTAAAACCGTGCAGGGAATCAAAGCTTGCCAGGACTGGATGGCAAGCGCTCTCTGTAAGCACCATAATTAACAATAAGAGTAATTAAACTTTTAACACCGGCTAGGCTCAATATCTAAGATCTGGGGGTTAATGTAGCAGTTTTCTAAAGGACAGGAAAATAAAGTAGTAATAAAATAAAATGAACGTTGCAAGCACCCTGAGGCATGATTGTCCTCTGCACATTCCAGTGACGAGCGTGCCCTGTTTCTCTGGCTGCAGGAAGCCCTCAGTGCTCCCAGCCTGCTGGGTAATTATTTTGTTACCATGGGACTGTGCAGGTTTGGTCATTGTGTGGATTGTCGGCCCGGATGACAAGCTCTGAAGCAGCTGCAGAAAAAAAGTGTCTGCATCCCACCTTCTCTCTCCATTTCTGGGCTTGCAAACCAGGGAGAAACAGATGGGAGGGAAATAAAATTGACAGATGAACATTCAAAGTTTATCCTCCTTTTTAGTGGGTCGTAGTGGAGACCATTGTGGCAATGCTGTGCAAGATGGTAGTGGGATTTTTTTTCCCCTTCTTCTTCCAAGAAAGTTTTGTGGTTCTTGGGTTATAAAAAAGATGAGAAGCAGAAGTAAAGGTGTCCTGTGAGGCTTGAGCAGGTTTGGGGGTAATTGGCCTTTTCCAAGCCTTTGAGACTGGGGTGGAGGAGCCCTGTGCAGGGTCCTGGGTGCTGCTGGACAGGGGCAGGGTGAGGTGCTGACTGGTATTGGCAATTCCCAGTGCAAGCCCACACAGGTAAGGGACATGTGCCTGTCTAGTCTTTGTCACATTCAGGTCACTTTGCCTTTTGTTTTGCCAGTTTTTCCCAGGTTGGATCTAAAGAGAAAAGCATTTTTCTCAGGAATAGGCTTTTTGTCCTTGAAGGATTCTGCTGTTGTCTCCTTATGTCTCTTAATTGTATAACCCTAAGGTATGCCTCAGATTTACACAGCCTAAATCCAGCCTTATCTGACTATATTTGTCATTATTCCAATTAATTGTGCATCAACTAATTGTGTAACACGGCTATTTGCATGTCAAGCCAGTGTCCTCATGCTGCTTTTTGCAGTGTAATTGCTCTGGCTAAGTGAATACCAGGAATATTCCTGAGCTTTCAGCCATTAATCAAGGCCCATTGAAAGGAATATTAGCAACCTGGGAAATAAAAAAAAAAAAAGAAAAGAAAAAAGATGCAAAATATCCATGAGATTTTTTAAATTAAAAGGAAGCCTAAAACGCAACAACAGGATCAGTATGAAAGCCAAGGAAGATTTGGCCAAGCTTACAAAGCCAAGTACTTTGGAGATTGGGAGGGTTGGGAGATGCTTACAGACAAATGAAGGGGCAATGGTTGGGCTTTCTTATCTCGGTGCCCATTTTGGGGGTGTTTGGGTGATGCTGCTGAGCAAACAGCGATAGGATTCTAACCATGTACAGGGCAGGGAGCCTGGATGTCAGTGGGAAGGTCTTTCTAGAGTTGAGGAAGTAAAGGAGGGGGCTATTTGGGACAATCCCACGGAAGCGGAGAAACAGTTGGCGCTTGTGGATGTGGGAAGGAGAGGTGCTGCTGCAGGAGAGGAAGCTGGAGGGGGGGAGTGGACTCTGCCACTGTGGAGAACATGGTGGGGTTTGTTCACCATGGGACAGCAGGCTGGAACCTGTGCAGGGACATCCTGGTGAGCAATTCCCTCCTGGGTTGGAGAAATTTCACTCTGAACTCTCCACTCGCTGCCCTGGTTGGAGAAGACACCCAGAGGATTGAGACTCCCACCAAAGCTCTCCAGGCTTTGAGAGTGGTGAGAAAAATCCAGGCCTGTGATCACTCTCTTTAAAACCTTCTTAGGAATATTTTGGGAGGAATGAGAGAGATGAACCACGACCTGCTTGCAGCCACCCATGTATGTCCCCAGAACAGCAGTGGCACCTGGTGATGAACAGTCCCTTCCCTTTGGGGAAGGTTGGATTTTTGTTGTCAACACTGCGTGCCCTGGTGATGTATAAATATAAATATATATAAAGTTGCTGTGGGAGAAGCCAACTGAAGGCTGAAATGATGAAAAAGACCATTAATATCCTTGATGAACTATCTCTAACAGAGTCAATGTTTAGTGACAGACCTGGTGCTGTAACTCAACTACTCTCTGATCCCAGACCAGCAACTGGTCCATTGCACTCTGCTGTCCCACACTGCATAGCTCAGGAAAAAAAAATCATGTTCAGAACATCATCAAGGATGCTAATCAAGGATTATCAAGGATAATCAGGTTCCTCAAGATTGTAATCAGGATCCTTTTGCCCATTCACATGAAGAAGGCTGGCGAAGTGTGGAGCCCACAGAGATGGAACATTTTTGACCATGTTTAAACCCTTTTCCCAAGCTGGCAGGAGGCTTGTGAATGGCTGTGGGTCCCACACCAGGCTTGTTTAACCTGGAATCCTCAGGGAATCAGGGCTCTCCCTACTCAGCTGTTTCCCATCCTTCATGCAGTGGATGGGCTGCAGCTCCAGTTTCTGCAGCTCTCTCTGCCGCCAAGGATAAAGTGAAAGCAAAGCTGGCCCTGGGCTGCTGTTTGCAAATAGAGATGAAGACAAACAGATGAGTTCAAGCTGCTGGAAGGAAAACAACACTGTCAGCTCCTCTGCTTAATGGTGGGAACCTGGAAGTGTAAACAAAACCCTGGGCAGGTCCTCCTCATTCCCACCAGCCCTTTGAGTCCACCGGTGTTTTTCAATCTTTACCTCCTAGAACCAATCAATTTTGTGCCAGCCTGTAACTTTTTACTGATGTTGTGGCTGTTTCAGTTAAAGACAACCAGGTGCTGCATCCTTCCCCCCCACCCAGTGCTGGGACCTCTCCTGTGCCTGTTCTCTCAGACCCAGAGGCATCCCCGGATGCTTTTTCATCCCCAGGTCTATGAAAGTCCTGATATTGTAGGTGCACAGCCAAGGAAGATGCACATGGAGTGCTTTTCCATCCTCCTGTTTCATCACTGAGCTCCCAACACCTTTCACCCTCCACCATGAGATCATCCACTCCTTTTAAAGCCCAGAGAAAGGCAACATTACTCCAAAACCTTGTGAGGCTTCTGAATAGAGAGCAAGAGGGCAAGGAGGTGACGCTCAAGGCACACGTTCCTCAAGCCCCAGCAGCACCTCCCCAGCAGCACTATTCCCTGTGTGTCAAGTCAGACAAGCAAATGCAGTATCTCAATCTCAATTTTTTTTTTTTTTTTTTTTTTTTTTTTTTTTTTTTTTTTTTTTGCCTGACAGTCCCTTAATTAGCATGAGATTTCACAAAATCCGCCAAGGCAGCCATCCATCTGTTTTGCTGACTTCCAGTAACAATATTTATCATTGCAGAAGTGTCAAAACAATAAAATCAGATGACATTTATGCAAAGGGTTCCTAACTACTTTAAAAAAGGCCCAAACCTTGAAAGCCTCCTGCACTATACTGCTGGGAATTGTTTGCAGACACAAAGCTGAGAGTAATTCCTTCTGTACCCACATAAATATTTTAAACAAGCCGTCAAAGAACCTTCCAAGGGAGGTGCAAGGATGGCATATGCTTCTCTTTACCAACTTTGTTCCAAGAGGTAAGACAAGGAAAAAAGTAATCTCACACCCTGATGCCTTTTAGTTTCACCCCCCAAAATACTATCTTTTGCGAGTACTTTTCACATTTCAAAAGAGTGCTATATAAATTGGTTCATGCCAGTGACAATTCTTAAGAAATTTAACCTGATCTGCCATGCAGTAAGAAGGGGGAATTAGACAAAAAAAAATCTGCTTATTTAACTGTAAGGTATTTAAGCCAATATATAAATGAGAATTAATAAATCTGCATTTCCTATTGTCAGCACTAGTTGATTACAGCGCTGTGGAGCCCTATCAAAGGGTGCATACGGCACACTAAGTTCTGTAGTGTATTTAAATTATCCATAATAAATTTACCTAACAAATTCGAGTGTAGCTGCATTTTCCCCTTGTCAAGAGTTTCTCTGTGTGGGAGCACTCAGAGTTACACTCCAGCTTAGCAGATCCCTGTGCAGTGGGAGAGGATGAGCCCCTGTGACCCTGGTTTTGATGGCTTTTTGCAGGGAAAGTGGCTTTGTTCAGCTGAGAGATACCTTCAGCCTGATCCCTGATTGAGCACTGTTCCTCCTCTATCTGATCTCTGGCAAGGTGAGGTTTTAAAGCCATTTTGTGCTCACAGCACAGTTTCTGAAGGTTCTTCTCCTGCAGCTCTTTCATGCTCGGTTTGGAAGGATTTTCAGGGGCCAACACCATAATGGAGCAGGATGCTGGAGTGAGGTGCCCACCATGGATTGGTACCACTGCCCAGTCTGGGTTTGTGCAAGAGCATCCCAGTGAAGGGCAGCAAAGGCAGGGGGGAGAGCTGCTCCTGGAGGAACTTCCCAAGCAGCTGCTCCAGAATAAGTCACTGCTTTCTTCCTCAAGCCAGGGGTGGGGAGCTGGGCTGAGCTCCATGCTGATTGCAGGCATCTGTCTTCTCCTGACAGCTCTGCCTGTTAGTGCAGAGAGTCTGCTGTTTAATTTACCTGACTTGTTAACAGCTCCCTGTTTTGAAGTTGTAGGAAGTAGCTGATTTCACGTTTACAGCTGAAGCATTGAAATCCCATCGGGTGGCTAAAATTCACAAATAATCTGGTAATTTGTCTGCTGTCTTGGGAGCCCATGGGGATGATTCTCAGTGTATATCACAGTATATATCACCATGTTTTGGTGAAAAGATTGATGAGCAAAAAGGAGCATGGAACTGGCTGGCCATGTGCCAGGAGGAGCTATCAAAACTGAAAGGCTCAAGGAAATCCCTGCCAAAGAAAGCAGGGATGGGAGCCTTGCACAGCCTTCCCTTGCACAGGGGTTGCAGAGGAGGGTGGTGGGGAGCTCACAACATTTGGGGATGGTCTGCTTGCAGGGAAGAACATCCCATCATTGCTGCTGGTGGTTACCAGAGGGAACCAGAACATGGAGATGGGTTGAGTGGGTTTACCTTGGCATATTGCAGCCTCGGCCCCTCAAAATGTCTTGGGCATCAGCTCAGTCCATACAACACGAGGGCAAGAAAGAGCCAGTGCAGAGTGGAGCTCAGCTCTCCGTGGTGCTCATCTCAGAGAGGAAATTTGCTCTCAGGAGCACCACTGCAGGCAGGTATCACACCTGATAGCTGAAAGTAGAACAACAAGTCTTTAGAGTCTCCTATCATGAATGGCTCGTCCCCATCATTCAACAGATCAATAACTGGCAGCCCCAGAAACTGAAGGAGAGGAAAATGCCATGTGAGTAGTCTGGGGCATCCCAGGACTGCATGAAGGTGGATTTTGACAGTCAAACCCTCCCTGGTCACACTCACAATCCCTTGCATAACGCACAGAGGATCCTGCAGGGACCACTGCGAAGGGACAGACCCTCTGCTGCACCCAAGTCCCTTCCCCAGCAAGTGGAGAGTGAGCAACCTCAAAGCTCAGGCTCTGACTCTGTGCATGTTCTCCTGGAGTACAGACCACTGTGTGCCTGCTCTAAGGAAAATGATGCAGCTGCCCCAGAAATCAGGCATGCTCGATTTGTAAATGAGTTTGGAGTGAGGGAAGGCAGGCTGCAGACATCCCAGCAGAGCAGAAGGTAATCAGTAGGCTGTCCTCTACAGGGAAGGTGTTAAATCCTTCTTGGAGTGCTGACAAAAAGAGTTACAGCCCATATGTTTATTGCCAGAAAAATAGTAAAAAGAGTATTGGTTTAACCAAGTCTAACAGCCATCAGAAGGTTTAGACATGTGCTCTCACCTGGAGAGTCACTGTGCAGGGCCGGCAAGAATATTTCACCCCAACCTTGCCATCAAATGATCAAAGCCAAGCCAACAACAGCCACCGGCCCAAAATCCCGCCAGAAGGAGAATGTGGTGGTAAAACTGAACGTGAGGAAATCCCTCCTGCAAACCCTGCTGGCCTGTGAGGTCTCTCCCAGGAGACAGCCGTCTCTGCCTTCCTCCCGCAGTGCTCCTGCTGCATCTCCACCTGTTGTGGGCAAGTCCCTGCACTGGGATGCTGCCATGGGGCTGCTGATGGGGCAGGGCTTGCTGCGATGGCTGCTCAACCCTGCTGCCCTCTGGCAAATCCAGCCCCACTTCGTTAGTTTCTCCTGGCGCTTTTGGGGCACTGGTTGGGGTTGGGTGCAAATGGGAGGAAAATTTTGCTATTTGAGATGGACACACTGGTCCAGTGAAGTGTGGATGTGACGAGATGGGAAGACCCATTTTTAACTGAAGATACTTAAGTTTAAGTGACCTCTCCAACAGAAAAAATAGAAAGGACATTGTTGAAAAGGCAATGAGTGCTTGAAATCAGAGCTGAGGGGAGCAAAACAAAACTGAGAAGGGGCCCAGGCAGTGCTGCTCAGCCAGGCTGGAGGCACAGGGCAGCCAGTGCTGGGGCTTGGCTGTGCCATGTTCTCGTTTGCATTAACTAATGCTGCTTGGCATCATGTAATACGTTATTGTTTTTATTGTTCTTGTTGTAAATACACCTAGAGGCATCTTATAAATAGAATTAATTATAGTTGTTTAATTCATTAGTTAAGTACACAGCACATTCTGCTCGCTGGAGAGGCTGGGACGGCTGCAGTCAAGGCACGCACGTACAAATCCATGTGTGGTCACGTTCACTGTGCCTGGGCCGGTGCCACCAGCTCTCCAGACCCTCTGGTCTCACATTTCCCGCTTCACTCCCACTACTGCCCTTTCTCTCAAAAGCTCATGTCAAAATTAAGTAGTTGCAAGGGGAGTTTGGGAAGATTGGTCTATAAGAGGGCAGCACAGCAGGAGAAGGGTAGAAAATTTGGGTGAAAAGCACTTGAAGCCTTCTCAGGCTTGTGGATGGGTCAGTCTCTCCATCGTGGGATAAGTCTGACTGGAGGTGAGAAGCCAAGGATGCTGAACAGGGTGGGTGGAGCGTGTCACACTGTCCTGGCTCCATCTGAAGCCAGCAAGGCCAGTTTGGCAAGGGAAATGCTCTAAGCCAGGGCAGCTGGAGGGGGAATACCAGTGTTGAGGCTGTTTTCTGAGAGCAGGGAATTCATAGGGCTTCTCACAGGGAAAGGGGACAACAAAGTGCACAGGGCAGCCCATGGCTGATGTCTCGCAGTTCTATCTCTGAGCAGACAACTGCAGGGCAGGGAACATGTGTGAGGATGAGGATGCATCCCCTCCCATCACAGCAACCATGTGAAAATAGCCTTTTCAGGAAACAGATGAGTTTCCCAGAGTAGGGGCAATGCAGGCAGTGTTTGAGTGAGGATATTCATGTCAGCCTCTGTCCTGCCTCTCCTTCAGCCCAGGCTGGGGGCAAACCCAGCCCTTGAGAAGCACTGCAGAGAGAGAGAAGGGGCTTTAAGCCAGGCCAGGGTCTGCTTTGAGACTTTTGCATGTTCAAGCTGGCAGTGATGGGAACCAGCTCCACAATCGTCCTGCACCATGGAGAGTTTCTTCCTCCCCTTCACCTGTCGTGGCTCACAGCAGAGTTTTATGAGCTCACCCTGCCCAGGCTGACCCAGATCAGAGCTGCCTCTCTCGCAGGAGCAGAACTGTTTTTCTCCAAACCACAACACAACTGAAAAAACAAAGCGGGTCAATACATCACAGAGCACACACTTGAAAGGCAAGAGGCATAAAACTCATGTCAGTGATGCAGGGCAAACCCTGCTCCCCTTCCCCTGATCCTCAGGACATTCCCAGGGCTGGGAGTGTCCTTTCCTGATGTGAGGATGGTACTGAGAGCTCAGGCACTTGCTAAAGCTTGGAGAAAGGTGAAGGAAATCCCCATGCAGAGTGATGTTTATGACCACTGGACTCAGGAGGAGTCGTGTCCAGTGTTGGCTGTGATACTGCACGTGATGTTCCCATGGGCTGCAGCATCCCCATCATTCTCTCAGGAGCAGAGACACTGGCAGTGGTCACAAAGCCCAAGCCAGGACTTGAGCACCTTGCAAAGAGGCAGAGAGAAGTTTCTCTCTGTGACAAAATAGCAGGGTGGTAAAGATTTAAATTCAATCAGGGAGGAGTTCTAGCCCCTTTTTGGTCACCAGGCCTCGCTCTGCATTAACCTCACCTGGAAGGAGTGGCGATGCCAAGGGCCTGGCTCACAGAACTCAGGCATGCCCTGGACAAGAGAAGTTGTTTAAAACAACCCCCCTCTTGCCTGCACCGAGGCCACCAGGAGCATCTTTGAAAGGTGTTGCTGCATCCCTTTGCAGGCAACTGCCTTTCATTACTGCAGGATTGGGAGGCACTCACAACAAGATGGAAAAAAATAATAATCAAAGGAAACCCAGTGAAGCCCCATGTGATAATAAAGGCTGACTCTAACTAACAGTTGTTATTCAGACATTGTTAATGATATTATAAGCACTGCCATGTGCTAGGCAAGCTGTGACACGCGCCCCGGTGGACATATGGATAATCAGATCACATGCCTGCTTCAATCAAAGCCAGAAGTACCAACTTGATCAGAATCAGAAGCAAGCCCAAGCTGACAGGAGCTGGGGATGTGCTTTTGGGAAACATGCTCTGACAGATAAGAAAACAAATAAGAAGGGGAGTCATAATTGTGATGCTAGAGCGTCCTTGCTGTGTGTGAGCCAGCCCAGCCCAAGAGTGCTCAGCACCTCCGGGACAGAGCCTGGCCCTGAGCTCCCACAGCGAGGGGCTTCCAGCTCCAGGGTATCACGGCCACCACAAGAGATGACTGCACCCAGAATCAATTGCAGCAGGAGTTTTCCTCTCTGCTGGCGCTCCGGATTGTTGCCCTAGCTCGGGAGGAAGACTCTTGCCAGAGCTGCTAAGGATGGAGGTGGTTGAGATGCTTTACCTCGATTCACCTCCTCCGTGCAGCCAACTGCACACTGCAGTGTGGTGCAGAGACACAGCTCCCTCCAGCACACACCTGAGCACTGCCAGTTAAGTCCCAGGCAGCTCACTGTCATTAGAAACACTGAACATAATCACCAAATTTAATGCCTTTATCATTGCTCGATGGATCAGTGAACAGAGGAGCTAAAAGAAAGACAATTAGAAGCGTCGGTCTATGCTAATTTTTTTTCCATTGCCTTGCTTTTGTCTAAAGAGTTATTAATTTCCCAATTGTGAAATGTAATTTTGTTTGGGGGCTTTTGTTATATTTGTTTTGTCATGTGGCTAATGCAGTTATTTGCTGCACACAGCCGCTTTTCTCCTGCTCAGCCCATTTAATGGAATTCTTTGGTAGCTTTGATTTAAAACCATTTTGGTTTAGTGACCAGGCCACTTCTGCGAGGGGGAATCAGATTGTTTCCTGGATTTCTGAGTCATATTTTGGTCAGCAAGATTCACTTCTTTAAATGCATGTTTTCATGAAGGTTTTTAATCTGGTTGTTTTGGCTCCAGTGGAGACAAATCTCAGCAAGAAACTGCGTCCTCCTCCCATCCTTGTCCCACACCAAAACCCTTTGCCACTCTTTTTAGGAGAAAACCCCAAGGAGCAGCCCTTCTGTGTACCCTTCCTCCCCTGCACACACATTCCCACTAATGGCTGCAAAATCTTGGACCATCCCAGACTTTTCCTTCCCATGAATGACGACCACGAAGCAGAGCCACTGCCACCTCAGCTCTGCTGAGGCTCTTGGCAATGGCTGTGCACCAGGCAGACCCGCAGGATCTGTTTTTGTTACGTCATAAACCACACCTGAAAGTTATTTTTTCCACTCCAAGTGTTTAACTGGAAGGCCTCCTACAGCTCCAGAGCCCTGCTGAGCTGGATGGCAACGCAGGGAGTGAGTAAATTGCCCTTTTAGCACGTTTTCTCTGGCAAGAGGATTTTCAGTACCAGCCCTCCCCCCACGTGAAATCCAGAGCGAAGGAAAACTGATTTAAAACCAATCACTAACACTTACACACAGTCCCTTGTTCGAGCATCCTTCCTCATCTAAGCTTCATCTTGGACTAGTGAATCAATCCTGTCTCCACTGCCGCTTTCCTAAGTAACAAACCAAATCAGATGATGGCATGGTCTCCTCTAATTGACTGAGCTGCACAAGCGTAGCCACATCGCGGGATGTGGGACAAAAAGTATGTCAAGATATTGATAAACCCCAGGCTGAGGGAGGGAGGAAGCAGGACTGGACCCAGGTCCAGCACTCACAAGGCTGGGGATCTCAACAGGAGAACTGCAGTTTGTCAGGAGCAGGGAAGTTGAGGCACGTGGAAGTTGGGTGTGTCCTTCACGAAAGATCAAGTCTGGTTTGTGGAGAGATGATCCATCAGAGCGTGACTCGACACATGTGGATTTGAAACCATGTGCAGGACAGGTCTTCTTGCATTTTGGTTGCATCTGTTTCCCTGAAAACTTCGGGATTCATCTGGTTTTACAAGGTTTTCTTACCACAAAGCCACAGTTTTCATTATTTTTTCGCTAAACAAAATATTCAGCCCAATTCTGTTGGGGTTAGTGAACGCACCTCCATTTGTCTCCCTTTGGGTGCACACCCCTCTCTCCTCAGTGCTTGCATTCCATGTCCCTATTGTCACGTTGTTTCCAAGGTGGACAAACCAGGGACATTTCCACACCAGGCTTATCCCAGGCTCCCGCGATGTGGTCACTGGGGCATCCCTCTCACCTCTTCACTCCCCACCACTTGTGCAGGTGACATAGAGATTGTGGTGATTTTCCTGGTCACCTCAGGCAGATGAGACCTGCAGTGTCCACAGCTGACATATGGGATGGGACATTTCAGCAGCAAATGCCAGTGGTCTCTCCCACTTTGCCACGGAAGTCATGGTTCAGAGCAGATTTACCCTGCAGGGCTGAGAAAAGGGCTTTAACCTTGTGGGGTTGTGCTCTTCAGAAGCAAGAGATACTTTACTTATCTGCTAGGAGTGGTACTTAATGCCCTTAAGGGGCAGTGCCAGGGGCCTAGGCAGCTTTCAGGGACAAAATACTCCCTGTTTGGTCCTTCATAAACTTTTCCCTTCCTGCAGAATTGTGCACCTCTGCCAGCTCTCGCCCCACCACTTCAACTTGGATGGAGCTCATCTCCATGACGCCCTGGCCAAGAAAAATCCCAACTCCACCAGGAACCACAATCTTCAAGCCACGCCTGGCTCTGTGAAGCCCTTCAGAACCAAGCCCTGTTGCCCACGTGGGCTCCTGCCCTCTCAGCCCAGCACCCCTGGAGTGGCACCAGGGGGATTCTCAACTCTACCAGGCACCGCCGGAGAAGTGAAATCATCATCTCGTGTGGCTGGGCTGGGAACAGGTGTGTGAAAAGCAGCACCCAGGCACCCGCTCGACCAACGTTGTTTTTTGCTTGCGTGCCATAAATCAGAGTGCTAATCTTTCACTGTCCGGCGAGATCTCTCACTGGGAGGGTGATAAATTGCCCTCCAGCCCCTGACAGCTGCTGGGAAATCACTCACAGCCCGAGACAAACCTCTAAATCTGACATTATAGAGTGTTGAAAGGAAGAATGTCTGTTTTTATAACCTACCTCAGTTATAATAAATATTTAAAATCCACATTAACATCCTCTTATAGTTACAATCTGCCCTCTATGGAACAGTGTCCAACTTAGATTTAATTAGCAACTGAACCTTTGCAGTCCAAGCTCCTATTTAGGCTGAAGATCCAAATCTCCAGTGAAATGCTTCTGTTTTCTTAAACTACCTGCACTGTAATAAATATTCGCCATGTCGCCAGGCAGCTCTGTTGGAGACAGTGCTCTTTTTGTCTTCTCAAAGGCTAACATTTAATTTAAATGATAGGGTCTTTCCAGACTCCAGGGGGAATTTGTTTCCTGCTCTCCATAAACTTTGCCATACTTCACCTCCAAGGCACCAGGAAAACACAGGAATGGAAACACCTTGATGCAGGTATGAGACTGGAGTGATGAAAATAAAATCTGGGCACAACTGCTCTGGCTTTTGGTCATGGACACGTGCTAGAAACAGAGAGCAGAGACCTCCCCTTCTACAAAACTGCAGAGAATTTGGGAGCTGGATTCCAAACTTCCCCAGTTGGCTTCTCTTGGAGAGAGGGAACTAAAAATACCTGCCCAGAAGTTTTTCCATGTTCACTCTTTTTCCCACCTGTTTTTGCATGTTGCCTTGTTTCCTCATTTATTATTTTACTCCAGTTTTTTCCAGAAGACAACATTCAAACTGGCTTCTCCCCTCTCTCTTGACTAGTATTTCATCAAGGTCTTTATCAAAAATATCACAGGAATAAACACAGGCAGAAGTGTTAAAAAAAAACAAAGTTTCCTGCATCTCCCGTCACAAAAATCCTACACTTGTCCATTTTGAATTTTGGTGGTTTCTTCCCTGTCCTGCCTATTTGCTGCTGCCCTATGACTGTGTCAGCCTACAGCAGAGGAACGAGGAGTGTTACATCCAGAAATCATCCTGACCCACATGCCTACAGCCCCCTGGCTCCAGAGGTGCCCTGGAGCTGCTCCACCAGCCCATCTGGATACCCTCTCTGGGCAGGCTCAGAGCGGCGGTGTCTGTGCGCT
>NW_008238321.1:9447179-9466591 GCF_000691975.1 Corvus brachyrhynchos | reverse complement strand
CAGCCCATCTGGATCCCCTCTCTGGGCAGGCTCAGAGCGGCTGTGGCTGCAGCTCCAGGGCCAAGGCTGGCAGGGAGGTTTGCTAAAAATTCTGGAGGTGTCAACCACCCTGCCAGCACCCTGCTTGGGGATTGTGGTTAATAGGAGAGGGGTCAGGAGGCTGCAGGCAGGATGGGGAAGCAGGACAGCTGCGGTGTGTGCACATGCTTCCCCTTGGTTTCATATTTGGGCGCCCTGCGTCCATCCCAGCTGCTGCTGGAATCAATAGCAGGGTATCAATCAAGGCATCCCAGAGGAAACCCGCTGCTCACGCAGAAATAAACAGACATTTTCCTTCTGCATGTCACAGAAAGCTACAGACATCTCCTGGCATTGTCTGAACTGAGGGTAAAAGGGACACAGCATCTTCAGCTGCACCATCAGAGAGTAGCTTATGGAAATTGGAGTGTGTATTATGTGCATTGGATATAAATATACATGCAGACACAGCTTGGCCTGTGTTAAAGAGACAGATAAGGGTTCCTGTTTCATTTCTAACTCTCCAAATGATGGCAGAGACACCAAAGGGTATGCAGCTTTTAAAAGAGCATCCTCTAAGCCCTGGTATTTTGCCTCCTGCGTATGTCCTGCACTGGGAGCTTAATCCAGATGCCTCCAGCAAAGGCAATCTTTGTGAAAGAAAACCCATGAGCATCCTGGTGGCACTTGCATGGTTTGATGGCCTGATTGGGAGCTTCTTATCTCTAGTATTGCAATTTATATTGTGTTTCCCTTTTCATTTCCAGTTTGTTTCTGGCTTAGCCATTGCTGAGTCACTGCTGTCCTGCCAGCCTCCAAGGATGGCAGGAGATGAAAATGTAGCTGATCAGCTCTCACCTACCCTCCAAAGCAAAAGCAGAGCCTGCTTCAAACATCTCCTCACCCCAAACCACTCCTGCCTTGGTATCTGTTTGCATGAGCTGCCTGCTGTGAATCTTGCTTGGGTTTGTAGAGATAGCATCACCCCCCTTGGGAAACAGCCAGTGCATTTTACCAGGAAACCTGCTGTTTTACAAAGGGTTTACAACCAGTGGCTCCTTCCTCTGAGAAAAGTTACATTCTCGGGCATTCGAGGTTTGTTTTTTGATTATGCGGGAAGTGGTGTGAATGGAAGTCACAGAGTCCTCATGGGAGAGAGGTAACACGAATCCCCAGCAGCTTTCTTAACCTTTGCTTTTGCAGATGTTTTCAGCTTTGCACAAGGAGCTCCCAGGAAGTCTCAGATGCAGAGCACATGGGAAGAAAGATGCTGAGACGCCCACAATTCTCTCAATGCTTGCACTGTGCTGGAATGGCAAAGATGTTAGGAGGGTCTGCCTGCTCTGCCTGCCCGAAGGACCACAGAAGGATGATGTTCAGCACTTCTGGGATGAGCAGTGAAAGAGGACTGGAAGAAACTGCTCTCTTACCATAGTAGAAGAGAAGGGGTTTTCAGCTCTTCCTAGACACCAAACTACTGTTTCATGCAAAACTGGTGTCCAAGGATGTATACCTCAGGATAATTCCAGTCTTCCCTGGGATTGCCAGCAGAAGAGAGAAAGCAGGAGTCTCCCTCAGCAGCAGCACAGCGTGGTGTGTAGATCTTCATCACACACTGGTGTGTGGGAAAACTGACTCCTCCTGGAGAGGGTGAGGAAGGCTGAAGGACCACATCCAGGCAGCCTCAGCTCCAATTCAGCTGCTGTGCTGAGCATTTGTCATGCCTAGCTCAGCTAGACCCCCAAGGAGGGTGACCTGGAGCCACATCTCAGATGTGCCTATCATTGTCCACTGAGGAGGGACAAGGTTTTAGGTGGAGCTCAAGTCCTCAGGCCATGTTTAAATTTCTTTAGGATGACAGATATGAACAGTTAGACTCCTAAAAGAATTAAGTTCTACAACCTCTTCTCTACCTTCTTGCCCACCTTTTTGCTCCTGCAGTTGGTATTATGCAGAAAGATGGACTAGATCAACTCATGGTCTTTTGTAGCCTCAGCCATCACCTGTGGAAGCTCAGGGAGGAGCTGAGAAAACAAAGAGAAGAAGGAAGATCAGCTTTCCTGGCAGAAGCACTGCTTCAGATTCCTGAGAGCAAGCATACTGCTCAGTCTGAAACCAGACCCAGCTCAAAACAAGGTTGGTCCCCAAGGAGGAATGTGCTCAGGAAGCTGAAGGCAAAACACCGGGTGACAATGGGTGAGCAGGTGACAAAAGCAGGCAGAGATGAGGTGTGGCTTTGAAGCTCCTGCAAGCTGCTCGCCAGTTTTGTGTCTGGAAGCCTCTCATGGACAGTCAGCACCGGCTCGTTGTGAACACTGGTGCTCAGTTCCTTTAGACGCAGCTATTCCCCACGGATGGCGTCAGCCGCGCTGCCAGCCAGCAGGACAGAGCTGTGCACCCCCATTAATCAACACCACGCTTCGGGAGAAACGCTGAGTTCATTCTCATGTGTCTCCCCAGACCTCTGGGGACTGACTTGTCTCTAGCTGAGGCCGGTAGTCACCTGGAACAGTTTTCCAGCCCCCCCTAAGCAGCAGGAGTGTCCATTAACTACCACGGATCGGTGGGGACGGTTTGTAAACTCCGGATACATATGGAGGGGCCCGGGCGCTTATTGGCTGGTGCTTTCCGCTCTCAGAAATGGGTCATTTAAACAGAAAACTGTAAAGTGTTCATGCCTCTGAATGCAGAGAAACTATCAAAACAAGCTCCTGTCTCCATGCCACAGACCCAGCATTCAAACAGAGACTCGGGGCATGTTCTACGGGAACGATCCAAGTGCTCCCAGCAGATTCCTTTCCTTTTTCTGATGTCTTACACAATAAACATTTCAACTCTCTGGCTCGAGAGCAGACCTACCCCAATTACCAGGACAGCTTGTTTTGTTTGGAGTAATAGTTAAGGGTCCAATCCTGCATCCGTGGAGCCAGTGAGAAAACTTTCCTTGCTCCCAGTGGGCCTGAATCCAAGGGAGCCCCACGGTACATTAGAGACACCGCTGTTACCAGGAGGATATTTTTGTCTTTCGTTATGGAAACAAAACCAGCTCAAGCAAGTTCTGCCATGGCTCCACCTACACAAGGGTGGAGACATCGTGGCTTCCCAATGAGATGCAAGGCAGAAGCTGGCATCACCAAATGGTGCTGCTGTAGGCGCATCTGTGACAGCAGGCCACCAGGGCTTCACCGTGTCCTACAGCTGAGTGACCTTTTGTCCTTGTCACTCGGACATCTGCAAGCCAGAGTGCAGCACCACAATCCCTAAGGCCTTGGAAATCTCGGCTCTGAAAGGCCACATCTCAGGAAGCTGGAGAGGGCAGGAGTCAGAAAGAGATTGGAAAGTGTTAAGGTTTGGAAATTAATGACCAACCAAAAGAAAAAAAGTGGATTTAGTAGATGAGATCTGAATACGACCAGCCAGTCAGTAATTGTTATATTCAGAGTGGGTGTTATACAAAGTTGGGCTGTTTCTCCCAGTGTGGTAAGGGATGTACAGCTGGGAAGTTCAGTGACGTGGAGAAGTGAGCTCAGGGAAAGGAGATTGTGCAGGGACTTGAACAAAGAGACAAGAGTCCAGAAATGAAACATGTCTTCGTGAGTGATTATCCAGCTCTCCTGGGGAATGTGTTAATAGAGAAGATATTTTTGAAGGGCCACAATGCCAGAGTGAAAAAGTCTTGGAGGGCTTGGAAAGAGGAAATAGGCAGCTACAGCTGCCCTGAACCCAGCTGTGTCATTTGAGCAGGTACAGTGAGAGCTCTTCTGTGAATAACCTCCAGGTCACTCAAACTCCAGGGCTAAGCAAACTCCATCTCTGCCTCGTCTGAAGGCTCCAGTGAAGCCTATCAGCTCACTCATTTACCTTGTTAAGTGCCATCTGTGCGTTATCAGCCACGTGTCACATCCAGTTATTCCTCCCAGCTCCATCACTGCGCTCAGCAAAGGTGCGTCTCTATCTGAATATTCACGAGTGAGATGAAGTCCATCTGCCCACACTACCAATATGTAGCTTGTCAGGGTGTCTTCTGTAGTATCCCACACTCATGAGGCTGATTTTTATTTTCTGAAATTTTTGGAATTACCCGTCAGCAATCCAATCCACCTTGTTATGGTCTCCAGAAGGCAGGATCAAGATAAACAGTACCAAAAGAGAGTAGACAGCTCTATGCTGTCAGAGTATCTCAGTGCAGAGAGACTTCAGGATTTTCCTCCTGTCCTTTCAGCTCTTAGAATATCCCAAAACTACACAAAATGTACCTCTTGCAAGATCCCATCTAGCCAGAAAGAGAATCCAGTGGC
The DNA here is from genome assembly GCF_000691975.1 of Corvus brachyrhynchos. Classification (NCBI taxonomy): domain Eukaryota; kingdom Metazoa; phylum Chordata; class Aves; order Passeriformes; family Corvidae; genus Corvus; species Corvus brachyrhynchos. The sequence goes on along the minus strand of NW_008238321.1, from coordinate 9,462,275 downwards.
TGTGATGTGGAAATACTCTATCACTGAGCATCTCTCTGATCCTGCTCTGGTTTTGGGTTTGCACCTGGATGGACAAATAGATGTTATGAAGACAAAGTTGATAGATATCTCCAAAACTTGTTAAAAGGAGTATGGCTGGTGCTTGTTAAGACTACAAGCAGGTTATCACTACCATGGGGCTGACCCTGCATCAGGCAGGAGCATCCATGCAGCCTTCAAATTCTCCAAAATCTGTCTCTGAAAAGGGAAGGGGCAAGCATATTTTAAAAAGGAAAAATTTATAGCAAAATAATTAAAAATTAATAAAAGTATTTCTGCCTTTCCCCAATGTTTTCAACCTTTTTTCCAGGAAAGAGCTATTTTTCAAAATTTTCCCAAAAGCCTAGACTGTTTCTGAATACCCTCCAGCAACATTCTTTCCATTATTTCTTGGAAAATACATGTTTCCAGAGGTTTAGGTGAATAGCAGGACCAGTGCTGAGCTGGCAAGAAGTGGGGAGCACAATGTGAAACCCTCTGGGCCTTACCTGGAGGAAACCACGCTGCTTCACTTTCTCACACAAGCTTTGGGTTTAACATAAATCTCCTTTGTAACAGAGGCCTGAGCAAATGCCAGATGTGGGATTTAATCTGTGCATGGCCTCGACCCTCTGACCCTTGGCAAGATGTTGAGCTGGAGACCGGCATTGGTCCTAAATATCTAGAAGGATGAAACCATGGTGTGCTAAACTGGCATAAACCCTATTGCACATGCCCTCTGGGGCCATTTCTGCTTATTCTCCACTGCAAAGCAATTCTCCCAGGGGTCTGGCTTGCAGCTTGCTGCTGTCTCCTTTAACCACATGTGTTTTTGCATGGAGCAGGAGCTGCTGGGTGCTTGGGCTTGAGCATCCTCCCTGGCACCTCTCTTCCAGCACCGTGCCAGATGACGGCGTGTTGATGAGTTCTGGCTCTGCAGCCTCCATGGTCACAGGCAAGCAGGAAAGGGGCAGGGAATGATGGCTTGGACATGTCCTGAAGCTCTCTGCCCGCCTGGGCAGGGCAGACCCAGTGGCTCCACACTTTTCCATGCTGTTGGCACTGCCAAAGCGAAGGGGTCTGATGGCTGCACTCCCCTGCGCGTGCTGTCAGTCTTTCTGTCCGCCCAGATCCGTCTGCCTTTGTGCACCTTCCCTTGCAAGCGGCAATTTCTGACAGCTAATATTTCACAGAAACCAGAGCCAGCTCTCTCCCTCCCTCCTTTTTTTCCCTCTCTCTCTTCTGTTTATGAAGCTGAGGGTAAGTGTTTAATTAGTTGCCTAATTGCCTGGGTAATTGGTAGACATACTCAGCTCTCCAAGTAATCAGTCTGAACAGGCCTTGAAAATATCTGGCCCAATATTCATTAGTGCAGTTAAATCGTTAAACAGTTACTGTGTTTGGTTCCCGACAAAGCCCCGCCAAGGGCTGCGCTGGCTGCGGGGCTGCCCTCCCAGCGTGGGGGACACCGGGGACACCCCGCTTCCAGGGAAAGCTGCTCCAGCCACGCCTGCTGCCAGAGGGGCTGGGGCTGCTGGAAGGGAAAACCCCAGTAAGTGCAAAGGGCAAAGTGGGAGATCCGTCCCCTGTGCAGGGGACATTGGCAATGGGAGAGGTGCCTCCTTTTCTCTGCTTGACCTCTTGCTCCAGCCTCCCTTTCCCGTGCTGTTGGCTTCAGTCCCCTCTGCGTGTGGGCAGCTGCCCCTCTCCCTCCCTTGGCCACCGCAGGTTTGGAAGCTGGTTTTGCTGAATATTGTCTCAGCAGGCTGCCCTGACCAGAGTAACTCATTAAAAGGGCCCTGGCCAGTCGTGCTCTGGCTCAGGACAAAGTCACCGTTCTGCCAAGTGCTGCCAACCCACTGCCTGCCCGCCCGTTGATCTGTCCCTCTCGGTGGATGGGGTTGGCACTGGTAAGGAGCTGAAGCCTTGAAGGTGGTCTCCAAAGGGCTCCCCTTCCCCACAGCCGAGCTTCAGTCAGGGTCTAGCAGCAACTTCAGATTATAGGAAATTCCAGATGCAAATTCCTGCATGACCATCCAAGAGGCTGCGCTGCAGTAAGGAGAAAGGCATCAACGCGTCTGGCTCTGGAGGCAAAGGATTTGAGACTCAAGCAAATAATGAGGAGGAACCAGCCTCCCTCTACCTGCCTGGTCCTTGTAGTGGGTTGATTGGGCAGCATAGAGTCCACAGTAGTTGTGATTAAAAGCAAGCAAGATGCAGTTGTAGCCTGGTGTGGCTGGACAGGGCTGCCAGTGAGGGAACTGCTCAGAGCGCTCCCAAATGGCTCCGAAACACATGGAACAGTGAGCCCTGAACACTGTGCCCAGCTCAGCAGGTGGTCGGCAGGGATATATGACCTCGAAGTTATTTCTAGCAATGATTCAAGGCAAATGCATGTGTTACGAATCTCTCCCTCGTTAAAAGGTTACTTGGCTGCAGATCCTTGTGCAATTAAGTGCAGAGGGGATGGGAGCTGGCTCTGCTTTCCCAGCCCAACCTCTCCAGCCAACACCCCCTTCCTTCCCTTGGTCTTGCCAGAAGCCTGTGTCCAGCAGCTCCACGTGCTTCATTTCCCACTGAGCTGGCTCATCCCCCTTTCCAGTGCTTGAGGTCACCTGTTTAGGGTCTGAGCCCATGAGTTTATTGCTCCCTACCAACTCCTGACACTCCCCAAAAACCCTGTGCAGGGCAACTCAAAGAAGGGACTGAAGTCCTGGGCAGTGGCAGAGGGGAAGATGACAACATCCAGGCATGTAAATTCCTAATCAGATCTCTCACCTTGGCTTTTGCCAGGCCAACAGTTGGGTTCCTGGCAGACAGGACACTGACCTGAAAACGAGGACAGGACACGCTCCACCAGACCCCAGGGCAGCCGAGTGGCCCCGTGCCAACACTGCCAAGTACCAACCTCCCTGCACAGAAGGCAGGGCGGGATTTGGGGCAGGGCAAGAGGGAAATTGGAGGAAGGCACAGAAAAGATCCAGAAAGTGAAAGGGGAAATAAAAAGGTAAAGAAGGGAGAATTTGGGTGTGAGCTTTGACCCAGGGGTGAAGAGGAAATTTGAGATGGTAAGTTAAAAGGGAAAGGATGCTGAAGAGATCAGAGAAGCTTTTTGTTTCTGTGCAAGAGATATTGACAGCTGGAGGAGAAAACTTGAGATGGTAATGTAAGGATTTAGGGGAAGGCAAAACACCCTGCTGTGCAGTAAATCCAGGAGATGTGCATGTACAGAGGGTGGCATGAATGTTACCTGACCCCAAACCCCAGGAGAGCTGGCAAGGAGCACTTTGGTGTGGCTGTACCTGTTGGAACAACCAGCCCACCAGGCAGGAGCCCTGTGCTTCATCTGCATCAGGGGCATCTTCCTCCTGTGCCCTTTCTCCTTTGTTCATGTATCTTTTGGGATTTTCAGGAGAACATCCCATCCCTTTTGGGGATGATGTACGACAGTTCCTAGAGCCTCCCTCTGCTGGGAATGGGGATGAGTGCCTGCCCAAGGGAAGGTTTTTGGGCACTGGGGAGCACCATGCCCCAATGAGTCTCCTGGGGAAGAGGAAGAGCATGCAGGGGGAGGAATGTCAGAAGTGACTAAGAAATAGGTCTGCATCCATTACTCTGCTGGGCGGTCCTTTTGAGTCACTGGCTGGCTTTGTTCTCACCAACATCTGTAAGAGATTACGGATGCCTTCCTCGCCGAGGACATGGACAGGATCTATAAATACCACGAGCCAGGGGTTGCTGCTGTCAGAGGAGAGCTCTGCCTGGGTGGCCTGGAGGCCAGCCGCACACAACAGGCCCGGGAATGCAGGCTGTGTCCCTAGCCAGGCACCTCGGGGAAGTCTGGAAGGACTAACACAAGGTGGTGACACCACTGGCAGGGTCTTCCCTGGGATGTGCTGATGCATAGCCAGAGACAGCTGGGAATGCAGCCGGGCAGTGGGAGCACAGGGCTGGGGGTCCTCAGCACCAGCTCCAGCGCAGATACCTGCTCCTCACTCGCCTTGAGCCGTTCATATCATTTTTCACCTAAAACTAAACTGACCCCTGCAAAGGGACAAGGTTTATTCAGCATTTTTAAGTGTTTCTTTTTTATTTTCGCAAGGACCTCAAGTAGCCATCCCCTGTAAAGCTGAGATAATACCTGCCCAGACGCCATGGCATGGGCACTGTTTAAACAACACAGAGCAGAGCTGTTAATGCTCCATCCTCCCAACTTCCCTGTGTCAACACCACTCCCCCGAGACCATCCTCTAATTCCTGACTCCACCCCAGGCTCTTGCTCTGAACGTCACGGGACTTGGTTCGGTTTATGCGACTTTAGCACTGTCCAGAAGGAACTGAACCCTCCAGTGACTCATTGCTTGAGCATGTCTTTGTTCACTCAGCTTTTCCCTCCAAAAACCGATCCTGATTTTATAAGCTATTAGAAGCCTGAAGATCCAGCACTACACTAACATGTTGTTAGCCACAATTATCCCCTTTCTGACAAAGGATTCCTGATTAGGGCTGTTGCATATTCATCGGTAGACTGCAGCCAAGCCTGGCTTTGTTTTTCAAGGTCGAGGATTGCATTTCTTTGGATTCAATTCCCATCCTAGACATAGATTACAAGGCAGGAGAGGAGGAGGCAGCTGAGGTTGCTGGAAGCATTGAATCCTCCTGGTATTGCTCAGAACACTCACCAGTCGCGTGCCAGGCTTGCCATGTGAGCCAGCCGCCCCCCCAGGCTTCCTGGGCTTCCTTAGGTGAGCTGGGCAGCCTCAAAACTGAGCCTGCCTGAAGGTGTGATGTGCTGAGATCAGAGAGAGGGGACCCCTAAGATTCCCAGGTGTAAAGTGTGGCTGCTGGGCAGGGATTTCAACCCAAAACATGCTCCCAGCACTGAAGGCTTCATGAGGTCCAGTTCAACATCCTCCTGAGGGACCTGTCCCATTGGCTACCATGGGAGAAGGGGCAAAAGGGGCACTTGGGCAGGATGGAATATTTCACAGAGGAACTTCAGCTGGTCTCCCCTGCTGATTCCACCACTAAAAAAAAAAAAAAAAAGGAAGAAAAGGAAAAAATAATTACTTCTCAGCCTCTAACCTTTCCAGCAAGTGACTTTGTAATAAATAATCCACATGTCTCTCCAGTGCAATCCATCAGCAGGAGTGCCTAATTACTTTAGACTCACTTTGAAAACCCTTCCAGTGACACTTTCAGATAAATAAAAAATTAACATGGAACTAAAGCAGTAACCGAGAGAAAGTTTCTCCACTTCTCTCAGTTCTCTCCAAGTCTGGGCTGATGCCTGGAAGGCTCCATGCCCAGGGATGTTTTCCCCTGTTATGCTGTAAGGTGAGCGTGGGTTGCAGCTCACGGGAAATCAGCCATGGAGTGTCCATGGGGACACCCTACTCCAGACATGCAGATGCTTGGAGAAATACCTGGGGACAGAGTTCAGTGCAGCTTCTGCATATGAAGACTTTTTTTTCTTAATCCCTTTCCTCGGGAAGTTTCTACTATTTGTTTCTAAGAGGCAAGGAGGCTCCAGTTTCCTTCTTGGAGTTGTTTGTTGATCCCCAGTTGCGCTGTCTTCTGCGTCTCCCCTTTCTCTCCCATTCCCAAGATTACAGCGGTGAGAAAAGCACCTAAAGGCTTGCCTAAAGTCTGGCTGAGAAGACTTTCACCCCTTGTACCCCACACCCACCCCACCAAGGCTGAGAGAGACCTTCTGTGTGATTTCTGCAGTGATTCTGCACCTCACGTCTTTGGCAGCTGAAGGTTGGAGCCTTCTAAGAAGACTTTGTCCTACATCTTCTTCCTCATCTTCACACCCCACTTCTGCATTCCCTTCTTTCTCTTCTCTCATCTCTGCTTGGAGCCTTGGGCAATACCCAACAAGCATTCAGAAACTAAAAAACAAGCAAACCAAAAGCAACAAAATTAAATATCTGAGAAAAGCAGGCCCAGAACCAATAAGTTCTGATTTCACTGTAGGTTACTGCAGCCGAGGCAGTCGTCTGTCAGGGGATGAAGATGCTTAAAAAACCTCCACAGGAGAATTAATTAAACGAATTTCACTCTGCCAATTGTTTGTTATTTTTGCTGACCTCACCAAGTGGATTAATATTTAATTAGCCTTTAGGAGAAGTGGAAAGCACTTATTAACCTGTTATGTCAATCTGTCAGGCCTGGGGTCTCAGGACAGGCACTGTTACCATGAAACAATAGAAATATCGAGGTCTGTTTCTCTCCATCTCGGCTGTTTTCCCTGTTGGAAAATGGCTTTTTGGGGGGAGCAGAGGGAGGGAACTCACTGTGCCTAACTGAGGGGTGTCTAAAAGTGAGTGTCACAAATCTAGGTGTCTTTTAGAGGCCAGAGCAAGAGCTAAGGAAGCCATATGTGCTGTCCCAGGTGCAGGTGGGAAGCACATATGGATATATTATCCCCTTGGAGGTATTTTAGAACTCAGGCTAGATCTCATTCGGTGTGATGCTGGTGACTAGGGAAAGGTTTGGGCTTTCCTTCATTTTTCTTGCTTAAAGCACTGCTTCCTTTATACTGTGTTTACAGTTATCATAGTTTAAGAAGTGCTAAACTTGGTGTTGACACATCCTCATCAGTGGGGAGATGCAGTCGGGCACTGCACGACACAGAGGTCTCGGGTGAGTCTCCATTAAAGAAAAGCTCTAAGACAGAAAACAGGATGAACACAGATGGCAGAACAAGAAACCCGTCCCCACCAGCAGCGAAGACCAGAAGGTCCCCGTCCGACGTCTGAGCTCACATAAAGCTGGTGAGTCCCACCCCGGGATAACGACCACGTCTGCTTGCCATGGGGTCTGGGTCTGGCCCAAAAGAAATAAAACCTCAAGCACAATTAAACCCATAGGAAACATCCTCAGCAAAACAGTTGCATTAATGTTGTGTACAGGTTAGTGAGGCTGGGAGGGGCTTGGAAGGAGATAATGGCTGAAGTGCTAAAGTGGGTGAATATCTTTGGTGGGAATTCTCCCAGGTGCTGGGCATGGCCACAGCCTGACATCTTCACTTACTGCTCAGAGAGGAGCCAAAGTGTCTTCTCCAAACCTCCCCAAATCCTCATGACCCTGATCATCACACACAGCTTCGACTTTGATCTGGTGAACCAAAACTAAACCTCAGGTTAAAGTAACCCACTGGGTCTCTCTCAGCATATTCAAAACCTCACCAGAAAACCCAGCAGCATCCACAGCCTGGATTTGCTGTCTAGCAAGGACACCAGAGAAATGCCAACCACCACAAGAGCCAACCTCCCCTCAGAGGGGCTTCAGCAGACAGCGAAAATTACAAACCATGATCAGGACAATATGGGGCTGTTGGCAGTGGGCAGGGAGGGACTCCTGAGTCCCCTTCAGTCTCTGTATGAAGAGGCAAAATGAGCGAGCAGAGGCAGGAGTGCCTGGAGGTGAGCCCTGGGTGTGTGGCATCACACAGGCTGCCAAGGGTCATGCTTCCCTCCCTGCAATCTGTGCCAGCTCTCCCAAGCTCTGTCCAAGCCTGGCCATGTCCTACCTCATCCCCCAAGGCAAGGACAGGGACAGGGACTGCCTGCAGAGCCCTCCTGCCTGGACCGGGTGCCCTTACTGCCGTTCGGTGACAGGCCGTATCATTTATTATTATTATTTTTTCAAAATTAAAATCCTCCTGAGCTTTATTAAATAGGGATGCTGATAGGTAATTAAATCGCAACTTAATTAAATCTGCCGGCTCAATCCAACCACGGCATGCTGGCTACTCTGCAATCCCTGTGAGAGGTGCTGTCGGTGGAGGAGAGAGCATTGTGAATTAAACAGCATCACGCCTGGCACTGCCACCTCCCTGCCAGGCCCAGTGGGAAGGGCACCAAGGGGCTTCTCCACACATCCAAGAACCCATTGCTACAGGGGGAGCTGGGCACCCACAGAGGACCTGACCTGCCTTTGTTAGAGCTTTTCAGGTAGGGGCTGATTCCTTCCAGTGTGGCAGGACCAAACCAAGGTGCTGGAGGCAGCTGAGGGTTTATGCCTACCTGCTTTGACATGATGTGATGTGATAGTGCTGAGCTTGAAATGGTGGGCAGGTAGGGAAGGAATTTCCTTCCTTCTGCAGCACCTCTGTGGGGTGAAGGGCATGGTGACAGGGATTGCAGAGAGCTTGCAAAGACAGGAATTTGGATGAGAGAAGGGCTCTGGCTGGGACACCGTTCCCCTGAGCTGCTTGTTCCTTCTGCACTTTGGGATAGAGCAGAAGGTGCTGTAGGATGCTGTGCATATTGATGGTGAGACTGGTGGATGCTCACTCCAAGGGTCAGGGGACAAAAAATCTGCTGGAGGAGGCTCCTGTGATCTTCTGCTTTTGCTGGTGTGTTTTGCAGATACAATCCTGCCCTGCAAGTGCCAGCCCCAGCCCTGGCTCTGCTCCCCAGACTTTGCCTTCCTGTCTCTCTGGCTCAGCTGCTCCAAACAAGGGGCCAAAGGCAGCGACATGGAAAAATAACCAGGCAGTCTTGCTAAATCATCAATCTGCTCATCCCAAGGAAAACAGACCTTGGAAAGAATTTCCCTTTTCTCTTTTCCCCCTTTTTCATTTCAACACAGGCTGAGCTCGTTGCCTTTCCCAAACCTCAGATGCTGTGGCTGCCTTTGCCCCGCCCTGGCAGGCACCAGGCAGGGATGAGCAGCCCCAAGGACAGACTCTCTCTCTTCCCACACCATGGGCTCCCCTTTGAGGAGGCATCACCTCACCTACCAGCAGAGAGTCCCCATGGCTACAGGGCTGAGAGAAAATCTTGCTCTCCACGTCTTGGTACCACCCACCCTCCTCAGATGAGCCCTGTTAAACCACACTCGTGGTTATTCCTTCACCCTACCCACTGGGCAAAACAGCCACTCCTGCACACAGAGGATTTTTTTCTCTCATGCAGCTGTGGCTTCCTCAAAGTGCCAGCAAAACCCTTGAGCTCTCCTTTGGCTGTGGAGCTCCATAGCAAAGGCACCTTGCTTTTGAGGGAGGTCTCACAACTACTGGGATTTCCCCAAATTTGTAAAATACTTGAAAGTGCTCCAGGTCCCCATGCAATCCCCCAGGAGGTCATAGAAGAAAACCTAAAAAAAAAAAAATTAAAAAAATAAATAGAGCTCAAAGGGCAGCAACATCTAATGAAAGGCAAAACCCCACAGAGATGGGCAGGCTACAGGGAGCCTATTCAAGGGCAACTTTCACGCAGTAATCTTGGGAGATCAAATTCCTAATCTGCTTTCACCTCAGAGACAGAGGAGTGAGAGTCCTACCGGGATTAATGTTTAATGCTTGAGTTGGCAGGTGATGCCCCGTGTCGGGACGCTTGGGTTCCCTGCTCTGCTCTGAAAGGGGCTGGGACATGAGCTCAACCAGCACCCACCCCGGATATTGGGGATGACCCTGCTCTCAGGCAGAGGTCATGGAGGGGTTGCCAAGTTCAGGATTCCCCACAGCATTACAAAGCGTTGTTCACTGGGGCTGCAATAACAGATGAGTTGTCCTGTCTCTCTCTGCTGGGGCGTGTGAAACTTCAAACCTCCTAATTATTTTAGAGCCACTGAGGGGAACTGCTGGAACATGGCTTTGGACAGGGCAGTTATGAGAAAAGGCAGCTCATTCCCACTGCTGGGCTGGCATTTCTGCTCCTGGTGGGGGCACACGTGGCAGGGAACTGCTCTGCCAGAAGCCCACACATGGCAGCCTCAGCTCCTGTGCTCCCCACTAGGAAGAGATAGGGGTTGAAGGAGAAATGGGTCAGCTGCAGAGGGACACAGGGGGACACAGCCTGTGAGACAAGAAAAGACCTTAATGAAGATAAAGGCATAGGCAGACTCCAGGACACACAGACAAGCAGCTGTAAGCCCGGAGTAACTCTCTGAAACAAGGGTCATGTTAACAGGGCCACCTGTGGAGAAGACTTTATTTTCACTTCTCTACTACCAGTAGACTTTCTCCTTTGGGACTACACAGCCTTATTTTGAGGGTCTGCTTTGAAGACCAGACATCCAATGTGGCCAGGTTTCCAAAAATATTTTACAGGGATTCCCAAACCCTTAACTCTGGGGCAGCAGATCACCTTCAAGTAATGAATGGCCAGCAGGTTCTCAGAACAGAGTTATTTTTTTTATTAACAGCTATGTGTGACCTGAATTTAGCTTCTCCAGGAAAGCAATGGGAAGTACCAGAAGGGCTTTTCTGAGTATGTGTCCTACTGTGCTCTGAAGCTCTGAGAGACACTGATGATGAACCTTCTTCTATCTCTTGAGAATAGATGTGTGCAGAGTAGCTCAGACCTCTAAGCAGTAAGACAGAAAGGTTAGTTAATAGGCAGATGTTTTCTGAACTTCACAGCCAAAAGCCTTGTTGAAAACAGGGTGCTCAAGTCACATTTTTGGAATAAGAAAGTTCTGATCTGTGTCTTAATGTCACCATTGCTCTATCACATGAGAGCAAATCTATTAAATCTTGATCCAGGAATCTGACAATTAGGGTTTAGGTCCAGAAAAGAATCCACATTCTGCAGAGTAGCCCTTCTCTTCTTTGACAGATTGTTTTGTATTCTTTCATGTGTCCCAGGTGGTGCTGGGACATGTCAGACAGCAGGGCAGCTGGAAGTTATGGGACAAATCATAGGTAATTTGGCAGGAGAACATTAAAAAGCAAGAGGAGGAAACTATAAATTCAGAGTGTAACCACCATAAAGTATTCCCTTAATTCCCAGCCAACCTCTTAAAAGCATAGATAGCTCTTCCCCCTTCCCACAGGATGCCTTTCCCTCCCTGTAGGGTGTCACGTTATGGCTCAGACAACAGAATGCCATGGGAATGGTGACCCTGATGGGTTTCACATGTGTTGTGAGACCTGGTGGAGACTCTGCCCTTTCCCATGCTGGGCTTCCCTTCTGTGCAGTATCAAAGGTTTGTCCTCTCAAGGCCCTGCTTCATTCCTCCCTCTGCTGAAGGGCTTCATCTCATCCCTCCTCTTCTCATTGGTGAAGATGATCCATCTGCCTTTAGAGGTGGGAATGTACCACAACCCAGAGATCTAAACAGGCTGTAAATCCCATGACGACATCTATGAACATTTATGAGGCTCCTTTCTGAGAAAGTAACACAGAAGAGCCATCAAAACCTTGCTTTGTCTCCTTCTTGTGTCTTCCCAGCGCTGTAGACCCTGAAGAAGCTGTGTGTGAGGCTGAGATCTGCTTCCAGAAAGTCAAGACCGAAAAAGTGTCCTAAATTTATTACAAGTTGTTCATGGAATTGTTCCTTCCACTTAACCAGAGTTGAATTTCTTCCACCTAAAAAGCACTGAAGTGCCTAAATCACATTTTCAATAGTCAGGCATGTCTAAACTCAAATCTCACAGATTTTCCTTCCAAACTGTTACCCTAACAAAGCCTTTTTCTCCCAGCTAGACCAGTATCTTCTCATTTGCACTTTCTCTCCATTTACCCCCCTTCTGGTTATCTTTTAACCAAAGATCATTGCCTGATTCTCATTCTTGGTCATGCTTTAAGGGCCAGCTTTTGCTCTGTGAGGAGAAACAGGAAACACTCTGACCATTTCCATCCCCTTTTAGCTGGTCACTTCCCTGTCCCATGCTGAGCCAAACCAGTAAACCAGTGCTCTCCTGTCTTGCAGGCACATCTGCCTGGCCCTGTGACCATGGGGTCAAGTGCACAGCAACCACTGGTTGGGAAATTAGCCATATTTCTTGTGAACTTCGTAGTATGAAATAGAAAATGAGTTTCTGAGGGAAATTGATGGAAATCTGTTAGTAGTTTTGCTTCAAAAAGAAATGATAAGTAGTAACTTAAAAATGACACAAAAGAAACTGCAGTGGAATTAATTTTTAAAAGGCCCCTTTTTAAGAGAAATTTGAAAGATTTTTGCAAGAAAACACTCCACTGATCTGGCCATCTTATCTCACTTGCTGAATATGACTGGTGAGCCTTCCATTTCTGCTTCAGAGCCTATTTATCTCCACTGCTGCCCTTAAAGGCAAGCACCTCTGATGAGGATTTAGTTCTAGCATACAGATTGTTGAAGAGGAACTCACATTCAAGGCTTTCTTGTGAATATATAGATGTTTTAAACCTGGTCATATAGCTGAGACAAGTTTTCTGATATCAAATATTAGCTAGTGTTAAAGAGTTGAGCATGCACAGGCAACAGCAGAAGAATGAAAAAAGTCAGGGAAGACCAAACAGAAGGAGACTTTTTGAAAGCCAGAAACAGCTGGAGCCAAGCGTGGAGGAGCAGAAAGATAGTAGTGCAAGGAAAATGGAGTATGACATGAGAAATGGTGATTGGAAATAAGAAATGGGACCTGGCAGACTATGGGGAAGGTAAAGACAGAGAGAAAGAGTGAGAGCAAATGGATGGAGTAGCCAGGCACAAGAAAACAGAGAGAAAATCTGGTATTTGTTGTCTTTGGAAAGCAACAAAGAATTTGCTTTCTGCAAAGCTATTTTTGGATGTAGGCATGTTGCAGAAGAGTAAGAGAAGATGTACAAGAAGACAGTATGTCTGAGTGCTGCCAGTAAAGGGATGGTATGCTAGGTGAATGTTCTCCACCTAGGAATTTCTAGGTCTTCAGGTTCCAAATCGTGTTGGGACCTTGTATCTATCTCACTGTAGCTGGTATCACCTGCTGCCATCACTGACTTTGGTGTTGTTGAGCCTCTGAACCAGCTGCTGGCAGTGGGGATTGCCCTGTGTGTGGAGCACAATGTCTCACAAACCTTGAAAAAGTGCAGAGGCCTCCCAGCTGCCCGTGTGCATGAAGCATGCTCCTTCTCCAACGCCGATCCCAAGGGAACAGCCAGGAGGAGCTCCGGAAGGTCAGGATGCAATTAAAACCCATGAGGTTTTCTGCTACTTAATGGGTGCATAAGAAAATGGCTCTGCCTCTCGGGTCGTGCCTCTCCCACCCTCTCCAACCACCCCAGACTCTCCTGAGGCCCCGTTGCTCCTCTTGTGGCCCTTCTCATTCATAACATCAGCCCCTCTGATGTCCAGGTCCAGTGACTGTGGGGACAGTTGGGTAAATGTATAAATTCTGAGGGGAGGGGATTTACACCTCCTGTTGCCCTTGCAATGAATTACCAGGGCTGTTAATGGGCTGGTGCCCCAGTGCCTCGTAAATCGTGCGACTGTGGCCGAGCAGGGACGGGTGGCTTTGATCTGGACACGCTGCCCTGCCATGAACAGGAAAAGGAAGAGGTGATTTTTCATGGGTTACTACTCCTGCCTCCAAGTTTTCCACTCTGCTGAAACTTTGACAGTGCCTAATAATCCATCAGTGAGTCTTTCCTTGTTCTGCTTCCACTCCATTACCACCTTCGTGTTCCCATTTAGCCTCTTTCTCACAGACCCCGGAAGAGTTGGCTGTCTCCCACCATTCCAAAGCAGTTTGGAGGGTGGGAGCAAGGGCTGGGGTCACTCCACACACTTGCTCTGAGGAGAGGAATCAAAAGGTGGATGCTGAGATGAAGGGGAAGAGGTACGTAAAAGCTGGGAAGAAACTCATTGGTGAAACCTTTAAGAGTCTCAGAGGAAAAGCAAAACAAGGCTGGGATGTGATGATGTGATGATGTGAGAGGTTTAGATCTCTTAGGGTTCATTTGAGCTGCTCTAGAGCATTTGCCCTGCTGGGAGAATATGGGTTTTGTACAGGTCTCGTCACATCTTCCAGCCATGCCTGGTGTCTTGGATACTTTAAGATGTCTCGAGTAGTGCAATCCATTTGGGTACCTGAGCAGAGTCTTTTGTCACCTCCTTTTTCACCAAGGGCTGCTGTTCAGATTTATTCTCCAGGCTCATCATTTCTCTTGACTGTCCCTTCCTTCTACCTCCTATGGATTAGACCGAGAGGTCGCATGCATTCAATTTTGTGCGTTCTGCCTTCTGAATGGAACTGAATCCTCGGAACTGCACTGTTTTCTTAGACTAATGAATTCTTTGAGGGGAGTAAAAACCACCTCAGTAATAAATCCAGACTGTGAAGGCTTGATGTATCTGTTTTTCTGTTCGTCTCCACTGCTGCTAGACAGAATTAGCCCTCACCTAATACAGAGTGCAGACTTGATACAACCTTGTTTAGCACAATTGGTTTGAATCCATTATATTGACAATATCAATTTGTGTAATTCCTGCATTAGGATTTTGTACTAAACTGTATTTGAAAGGAGCTGTTGACCTTGATTAGCTCTTTAATTGTGGTTAAAATCCAAAGTAATTCAGATATCAGCCCTGACTGTGGAAGGAAAGGGCCATGCCACGAGACAGTGCAGTCAATATCTGCCACGTTCCCCACGGACACAGCTCCCCTGTTTTATGGGCTCTGGGTCTCACCACTTTCAGAGTGCATCCAGTTGCCTCCACTTTGACCATACCCTTGGGGCTTCACCTCTCAGGAGCGTGTTGTAGGAGCAGGCACTCCAGGTCTCCTGGACACATTCCAGCTGAGTTATCCTTGTGGCTCACACCATCACTGCTTCTGCATGCAGGTGGGATTTTTTCCTTCGTTTTCCATCCTAAACAGGACTGTAACAAGGCTGGGAACTACACAAGGGCTGCTCAGGAAGGGGTAGGGAGGGGCCTGTCTACAAAGAGAAATTTCAGTGGCAAACATTGCCTGACTCCCCCCATTGTCTCTTAGCGTCAGAAGAAAGAGAAGAGCATGATTAGAGCGCATTGAGAAGTCTGCACCTGCTTTTCAGAGCCCAGGTGACTGCAGGGGATGTGCAGTGGGGTTATGGACACCCTGGAGAAGGGATGGACGGGCCTGCGGCACCAAGCTCTTACTGAAACTCAGCAGGAGCTGGGTGCCTCATTCTCCCAGGTCTGCAGGAGAAGATCAGCTGTGTGCCCTGAGGTCTGTGCTGCTGCAAGTTTTCTGTGTGAAAAAATGCCAGGCGGGAGGAAAGGCCATTTCCAGGACTCCCATGTGCTGAAAGGGAAAATGGATGGGATGAAGCCTGGAGGGGGGGAACCCTTTTAAGTCAGTGAGGAATTCTGCCAGAAAACAGCAGAAGGAGCAGTTCAGCA
>NW_008238321.1:9433039-9447075 GCF_000691975.1 Corvus brachyrhynchos | reverse complement strand
GAAGAAAAAAAATCTGGCAAGAGATACGGCCTGGAAGATGGAGCACTTCATTTTGGGCAAACTGAATGTTTCAATTAAAAATGACAGAGCTGCGATCCTTTAAGAGCAGTCAGAATTTAATAAATTTTTCATGAATGGGAGTAGTCCGTATCCTGAAGACCTGACAAACTCTCTGCTCTTTGGAGATCATATGTTCTCCTGGATCTATGTCTTCCTGGCATCAGATGGCACTGCCAGCCACAGATCAAAGAAAAAAAGCACAAAAAGGCCCACCAGGCATCTTGTGCTACATATGTGTGCAGAATAGAGTGTGCAGAGAGGAGATGGATGCCTGGTGCTACAGCAGGCAGGGAGAGGGTTCATGGGAAGGAAGAGTAAACCAGCAGTGGAGAATAGGACATGGAGACGAAGGAACAGGTTGTGAAGAAAACTAATATCAAGGAGAGGAGTTTGTGAAAGACAAGAGTAGAGCAGTGGAAGTGGAGGGAGGGAGGAAGGAGAAGGGGAGGGAGGAATGTCCCCTCTGTGCCTGGGAAAAAGACAATAAAAGCTGCAGACTCTTGTCACGCAGGACAATCCCAGCACTATTTACTGTTTGCTCATTTAACCTGGTTAATTTTTAATAATGTTGAAATTTTCATTTTAATAATTTAGGTAAATTATTTATTAAACCACAGGATAAAGGAATCATAGCAATTATGAATTGACAGTGTTACCTGAGGCTCATGAAAAGGTAAGGGGTTTTGCAAAGTCCTTGTTATTGGATAAACATTAAATTAGTAACAACTGCACATCCAATTCAAATTACCTTCTTCCAAGTCTAAGATTGCTCTCTCTCGGTCTCTCCTGGGAAGGAGCACTGTGGGCAAAGAAGGTGGCATGAGTCAAGTCCCGTGTAGGGCTAGGATGTTGCTCCTAGATGTCCTGGAGGAGGGGGGTGAGGCTGTCTGTCCATCGGGGGATGGCAACAATTCACTGCTCTGACCATGTAGAAAAAGCCAGTCTGGTTAATAGAGAGGATGACTGGATGGGTCTTGTCTGGCTGTGATTGCCAGAGGAGTGGTGGCTTTTCTGGTGCAAAAAATGCCAGCAGAAGCATGTTGGTACTTCCTACCCCTTGCTTATATGAGTGCTCCTTACAGTGTTTTGGTGAGGCAGACTCCCAAACCAGCCCAGTGACCAGGGGAACAACCATCTAATGCCAGCTCCCTCATGAAGTGCTCCTGAGGAAACACAGACCCAGTTCTGCAAGATCCCAGGGATGTTCTGGAGATGTTTGTGTAGAAATCTAGAGGCTGCCACTCGAGGACAGCAACCTTTGCTGAGCAGAAATGGATGCTCTGCAGAGAGACACAGCTCTCTGCTTAAGTAATGGTATTGGGATTGCAAAATAAAGCTTTAAGTGTTTGGAAGGGTGAAACTGATGAGCTTTAAAAACACCTAGGGAAGGTGGCATCCAGATACTCTCAGAAAGAGCAACAAGTTTTGCTTTAGAGTAGAAATCTAAATGGAGAATGGCGAGAGCTGGGAAAGGGAAGAACAAGGACAGGATCTGGAATCTGGTGGCCTCAACCAGGAAAGCCCTGCAGCATTTGCCCAACTTTCAGCATTAACATAGACACACAGAATTCAAACCAACCATCTACAACTTAATAGCAATCCCAAATTTTAAGTGCTGCGATGAATCAGAGCCGTGTTTGCAGTTTCATATTTTTGTGATGTTTAATTTTCAAGCATTTTATTTTAATTACCAGTTTCCAATCATTTTTATGTTAGCTCTGAGTGCCTTTCCTACATTTTCTTCTCAATAATTAAAACTTTTTAATAACATTACTTTCAATCAAAGAATTTCAATTTATCTTCTTCGTTCTATCCTAATAAGTTTTTTTCCCTGGAAATTTCCTAGCATTCAGTAAAGGAAATAAGCATTTCTGAAGATAGTTTTTTCCTTCTAACAAATTGACAGCTCAGTTGTCTTGAAAAAGTTATTTGGCAAAGCAAAAAAGACACAGAGTCCCAAGTGTTTGTACACAGGGTGGCTCAGATACAAATCTGTTCTACCTTCTCTTTGGTTTAAATAACAAAAGCCACTGACCAGCGTGTGAAACCAGTTGATAAACAAACAAACATGTCCCATAGGCTTGAGAAAACGCCCTCTCCGTTTTGAAATCTGCTCAATCACATTTTTGTATCATGCCTGACAGGTGAGAGAATACAACCTATTAACTGAGAAAACAATGTTAAGCACAGTATACAATAGTGAACAAAGGTTTAATTCAACTGCAAGGCCTGCCTGGTTTATAATAAAATAAAACAGCCTCATTACAACAAAACAGAAACAAGTGAAAACACAATTGTTCAGAGTCTCTAAGCCTCAAATGATTCTAAACTTGCCCACCTCCAGGGTTTATAAGCTGCCAGTTTCCAAGCTCTGGAGAGTTTAGCAAAGTCTCTCTGAGGGATGCTTGCACCTCACAGATGAAATCAGAGAGAAACCTTAGAAACTCATAGGCAGAGAAGATGTGGGAGATAAATATGATTCATGGAGATCTCACTAATATGCTAAGGCACTAATCAGCCTTGTGGACAGTCCATTATACCTGGATCAGCATATTCCTGAGAATATCACATTAACTGAAAACAAACAAATCACCAGCCATGGGCATCTCAGCTCTCCTTCCTTTGCCCTCGATGCTCTCTCAGATTCTTCCTTCAGGAGATCAAGTGATAAATTTCAAGTGTAAAAATATTTTGTTACTGCGACTCAACGACAAAGAAAAAAAGCTGAGCAGCTTTTCACCAGAACATGCTTATTCTGCAAAGCCATGGGGTTTGTTAGAGAACCAAGTGTGCTGAACATTTCAATGAAAATTTAGCAGAATCCTTCATGCAGGTGAAGTCCAAGTGTATGTTTCAAATTAAGCAATTGTTTTCCTCTTTCTTGGTGCATAAGGACACTAATGCACAGGCCATTATTTATTTCACAGATCTCTTCCAAGATCGTGGTATTACAGGAAGTATTAAAGTTTGCTCCTTTCATAGTCAATTTTTAAATTTTGGCTTTTCACTCCAATATTGAAACTTCCTACAGAAAGTCTGAGCTTTTCCTACTTTGGAGCCTAAATTCACGTTGGGAATGGCATTACAGACATGGAGCTGCAGCCTCTGTAAGCAGCTCCTGATCCAAGAAGCACCCAAGAGCCAACCCTCTGAAACCACAACTGATTGGGGCAGGCAATTTACAGCCTCTTTAACTTCCTTTCCACAAAATTTCTCTTCAGTCTAAATTAAGACAATTTGACTCCTTTGGGTGCTCCCCAGTGTCTAGGCAGCTAACGAGCCAGGGTGGAATGAGGTGTCCTTTGGGTGGAGGCTCCCATCAGCTCTTGGAGGATGGAGGAGCTTCTCTACCCCCAGAGCACCTCTATCTCATGTGGTTTTGTTCAGAGAGTGTTTTACTTGCAGCGTGGCTGCAGCCAGAAGAAGATTCTGCAGGTTTACAGCTCTCACCATAGGCAAAGAATGTATATACATGAAATTATCTGACATGTGAACCTTATATTATCTGACATGTTTTCTGCTGCCCAGTGGAGGCTGTCAGCTGTTTGGTGGGGCACACACTAAGATGAACATGTCAGAGCAGGAAGCAATTAATAATAACATCTGATTACTCAGAGCAACTCTTCCCAAACTCCTCTTTGGCTCGTAATAACAAAGCTCTCTGTGCTCTTCCATCTTCCACCACTCTTGGATACCCAAGTTAACAGCTGCTATTTTTCAGAGGTTTTCCAAAGCCTAACAGAAGATGAGAAGTCTTCAGTGGTCACCACTTGGCTTTGGTTCAGTTCACGGGCACACAGAAGACATGCAGAGAGATTCAGATGGGCGTTCAGGAGCAGCACACCTGGGAAAGGCAGCAAGGCCATGCCTTTCCTGCAAGGGCAGCTGGGGAGCTCCTGAAAAAGCCAACGTGACTAATGCTGCTGTTTCCCAATGCAAGATACCCCCATCTCCAACCCCACATGCTCTGTAGTGCAGCCCCATCTTCTGCCATCCCTCCCATCCCTCTCTCAGGTGGGGACATTGCACATGTTTGTCTTTATTTTTAAAGTTACCACCCTTTTTTTTGTTATTAAATTTTTTCAAAATGGAAAAAAAAATATATCTCCCCCTTCCCTGTCCCTCCCTGCCATGTTCCCAAGGTGCCAGCTAATCTCCGATGCCCAGCTTGTACACAGCCACCTCTAATTGCTCCTGCATTTTCATCTGGTGTAAGTTCAGCCATCGCTACAGCTGCCCCTCCTCCCTCCGGGAATTCACACCTTCATTATCACTCTTTACTGCAGAGCCGTCCGCAGGCTCCCGGCTCCGAACAGCAGCTCCGATAAAAAATAGAGCAGCTTTTCAGTGGTTTCAATTTTAATTACCAGCATCAAGGCAGCTCGCATTCTCACCAGGCTGTTTCGCACTAATTAAAGTGAGGAGGAGTTTATGGAAGGGACACCAACTCCACTTCACTCCCTCATCTATTATTTACAGACAGTAATACAAATAATTTCCAATTTAAACAGTCTGAGCTGGCCAGCAAAGAGGAGGGAGAGGTGGGGAGAACGCTAAGCAAGGAGAAACTCAAATAAAGAGCAGAAACTAAGAGAAGGGAATGGAAAATCGACTCCCAGTGCCCTCTAGTGGGATGATTTCCTGAGGGGTCGCAAGGTTGGAGGTGTGAACATGCCCAGGAGGCCCAGTGAGGTGGCAGACGTGGGTTTCTCCTTGCCCGGCCTCACCAGTGACCTTCAAGATGTGACGAAGCAGCGGCAAAAGATCATTTTGGATGAGGGTCCAGTTTGCTCCAGCTCTGCAGCAGTGCAGGGGGCTTAGTCCCACAGAATTGCTGTTCATCACTGGTGGTGCTTCATCTCTCCCACGGGCATGGCAAGGTGCTCTTGGAAATGGGCTCTGAAAATCCAGCCCGGGTGGGCTCTGAGCTGGCAGACACCCCGTTGTTGGGTGCCCAGTCCAACCTGAAAGCACTGGTTCTGATGAGGTGTGAACAAAGGATGAAGTTGGGCTGTAGATCATGAATGGGATTTTATGAGAGCCGTGGGAAAATCCCTTTTTATAGAGGGTGGGCTGCCCACACGGATGATCAGCTCCATCTGCCAGCAGATAGGGTTCTCTGAAGCCAGGATTGTTTTCCTGCTTTCTTCCTGGGTGGGAAATGTTCTCCATCCCTCAGACTGGCTCCGTTCAGCCTCTCACAGTGCAGCGTGTGTCAAGCCTGGAAGTTTTATGGATTTGGAGGACGAGCCCTGAGGATGGGCCAGCGCAGAGGCAGGTGGTTCCATACCCATGAAAACACTGTCTGTAAACAGGGAATGGGGAAGACCCCACAGCACAGTAAATTTTACCATGTCAAAGAATGACAAATGCAATAGTGTCTCATCCCCGTTGCTTTGTCCTGGTCAGCGTGGATGAGGGAGTTGGTACCAGGGAACTTGGGTTATAGCTCTGGTCTCTACAGGGCCCTGAAACCATGTCATCTGTGGGTCACATTCCAATTTCATTTAACCAGTGCTGATCAGGAATAACTCCAATAAGAACAGCGTTACCCTGGATTTACACCAGGCTAAGGCAGATAAGCCTGCAGATCAGCGACTGAAAGAGAAGAAGTTTCAACATAAATGATGTTACTACAGAAAAGTACCTTGATTGAAGCACTAGTGTTGAATGTTAATCACTGTAGGCTTGATCCAGCATCTGTGTGAGTCAAAAGCAATATCCCATTTACTGCAGCATCTCAGGATTAGATCAACAGCAGGTAGAAACTCAGAGACCAAATCATCTCTTTCTCTTGTACCGCTTCTAGAGTGTGTGAAGTGCCTGGGACTTCAGTAAAGGCACTCCTGATTTATGCCAGGGTGCAAAAAAGGATCAGGCCTTAACTTCTGCTTCTTGGGCGCTTCCAGGGAATAATGATGGCATTTGGAGCAATTTTACTTGAGATCATCAATTTAGACCTGGGCCAGGCTGGGTGCCAGAAAAAGTTGTTACCAAAGGCCAGCTTCTGAAATGAGTGGGGCTCTGAAGTATGATAAAATATTCCACTGGTACAAGAAGAGCAGATATTTCACAGATCCTCCTAACAAAAACAGTTTAGAGACTAGAGCTCAAGGTACACTGCTGTCTCCCCTTTGGTAAACACAAGACTTGGGGCAGATGCTTGACTTTTGTTAGAAATGTGTGAGCTCAGCCCTGGTGAAGTCTCCCTCTCCTTCTAGGGCTGGTACTGAGGAGACCATAGTTACAGACAGGGGATTTTCCCAGGACGAGCATGGAATCAATTTCCCCAAACTTTGCAATTCCTTTGTGCTAGGAGGGGTCGGGTTGGTGATCATTCCTGGGGCCCAGGGTCAGTCTCCATGTGTTTTTTGCTCCACATCAGACTGTGCCTGTCCAAAGAGAGGGGAACAGGCTTGCTCACATGCCACTGACTGGTCAGACCCAAGGCAATGCTCACTCCACACAGGCTGGCAGAGCCCAGCTCAGCTCTAGCACCTGCCAAATGCAGCTGGAAGCACAAATAATTTCATAACTGCTGGTGTTTGTATGGCTGCGCCCGGGTACTCCTGTGGCCAGGCCTGTACATCTCTGTTACGGGCAACTATTTACACTAAAAAAAAAAAAAAAAAAAAATACAGTGTCATATTTGCTCTCATCTGGATTGATGAGATGGATTTTGTTGTGAAAAACCGGTCATTCATGTCTGCAAATAAACCATTTTGGCCTCAATCAGCTCATCTCCAACAGCATCAGTTAATTGTACTTTGAAATCCCTTTTTTCTCTCCTAAAACGTGTTTTCTGATCATCCTCTCAGAGCAAATATGGCAAAATAACTAACCAGTGTGAGCAGCCACAAAGCCGTAAACATTTTACAGATGTTCAGCCAATGTCCATGAATGCAGACAAAAATTCCAAACTCCAGCCATGTGCAATGAGCCTGGCCCAGCTTGGAGGGCGATGTGCAGCTGAGTAATTGGGTGCACTGTAAATGTGCCTGGTTAGTAAGAAAGGGCTTTTCACCACAGATCACAGGGAGCCCCTTCGTGGAGCTGAAATGCCTTTGCACCAGGTCTCTCGCTCCCAGCCAGAAAGTATCTCTCTCTCTGATGAGAAAAGGGGTTTTTCTAATTTATTGCTTTTATGGGATTGTTCCTCCACAGAGGCACAAATAGCAGCATATCAATAAAGCCAGTCGTTTGAAGTTGGATATTTCCACCTCTGTCACAGCAAAATAATTAAAAAAGGATTCACAAGATCATAAATTGCATGTCACCAAGGACACAGCCTCCTTAACCCTTTAAAAGCCAGGCTGTGCCCACCCACGGCCCATCTTACTCAAGGCATGAAGACACATTTGTTATTTTTAGCATCTCAGTCACAAGGGCTTTCTTGTCTGGAAAGAGATACAGTAAGAACCTGTCTGCACAGGGAATGAACTGGCTGGCTGGTGGGATCCTAGCCCAGCTCTGGTATGCAAATGCACATGCAGGTTTGATTTTCAGCCAGGCAAACCAGGAGCTGTGCTGCAGACCTGCAAGAGCCCAGCTTTTAGTCACATGGAAGTTAAAACACGTTACGGGCACATCAGGCATTGGGGGTAACATTTGCAAACATAGTTGAAGAGTGGCAGCATGAAGAGGGCCTAAAACCATTTGCTCTCAGTTAAAAGCTGCTCTAGCTTCAGCTAGGTAGTAGAAAAGGATGGAGGCCATCTGGGCCAGAAACCCCTGTTGTCCTGCAGATCCCTCTCCAGCACGGGCACAGCCAGAACACATCCTGAATCATTGGAAAAAAATGTGTTCATGCCAAAAAAGAAATGAATGTTATTTTCTAGGTGGGTTGCAACTTAGTTCCCAGTACAACAGCCAGTGCTCCAGCCTAATTTGATTACAGTCGAGGTTAGCACCCATTGTTAAATTCTGCAGGTCACATCCTGCCCTCTTACAAATCCAGAGAACTCTGTGGAAAAGGCTGAGGGTGTAAATCTGCAGGTCTGAGCCCTGATGGCACATGGGAGCTGCACTCCCCAGAGCGTCAGGGCTCAGAGAGGCAGGAGTGTAACGTGTGCTGTGCTGTGGGCAGAGGAATGGACCAGGGTGGCAAGTGCTTGTTTGTGGGGGGAAGCACAACCCCCAGACAGTGGCAGGTTGTTGGTTTGGTGTTGCTGTCAAAAAGGCCACTCTTGAAGCCTGTGGAGTCTGCGGCGCCAGGAGAAATCCCACTGGAGGTGGATTAGTGGGAAGAACGGAGCTGAGTTAAGCATGGTTTATCACAGGGCAGTGTAATTATATTACACATATCCCATGGCTACATCCACTATCACCAGCATGAGCAGGAGGCATGTCTGTTTGCCTCCTTATGCCCTCCCAATCCAAGAGAAAAATCCCTGGAAAAGAGTGGGTTTTTCCTTTTTTCTTACCCCAGCAAGAGGATGGTGGATATGGTACGGTGTGGGACCTATTTTTCCCAGCCTGAGATTTCTTGTGTAAGCTCCTTAGAGGAAGAAGTAAAGAAAACAGCCATTCTGGTATCTGCTTTTGGTAACACAACCAAAGTTTTCCTGGGAAGAGTGAGATTTGGGACATGTTACTCCATTATCAGAAGCTCAGGCAGAAGAAACACAGGTACAGAGGGTCTAAAGATGGGTTTTTTTCCAAGCAAAGTGTTACTTGCTCTATTACAGTCTCAGAAAGCCAGAGGAGCTCGAAGTCTTTACTCCAAAATAGCTTCAGTTTTTTAATGATCATCAACAAACACAATAAAATGGAAACCTTAAGCCAGGATATCGGGAGGAGTAAAGCAGATGTAGAGCAACAACAGGGCCGGTGGGTGCTTGGTTTTAACTAATACCCTTTCCCAAGCTCACACTTTGCATGGTTGTAAAATCAGGAGCAGACCCCAGCCCTCGGGAGCCCTGCCCTGCCTTCTGGTCCTCTCTCAACTTGACACCAAATTAGGACCCTTCAGTGGCAGAGCCACAAACCAGGCAGACAGGACTAAACGGCCCCTGGATGCAGGATTACCACGGCTTTGCTGGAGGATGGGGCAGCACAGGGAATTGCAGCTCCCTTCCCATCACAGCCAGGCAGAAAGGGCCTGAGGAAGAGGCTGTGCATATGGAGAAGGGCAGCAGCTGAGCCCCATCTGGAGATCCCTGGGGATGTGCCAGAGAGGGGTGGGAAAAGCAGAGGATGAACTGCAGTGTCCAAAGCAGGAGCGATAAATGGATGCATCTCGGGGAAGGAGAAGGTGCCTGGCATGTGGCTTTGGTTAAACAGAAGGAACAGAGGAGACAGAAAAGATGGCTTCTCTTCAGGCTGACACCAAGTGTCTGCAGGAACAGCTATTTTTGCTGACCCTCTCTGGTTCCACCATGGGGCAGCAGTTAGTGAAACCCTGTGGGCTTATTGAGGCATTGGGAATCCTACAGAAACACCAAACCCAATTCCCTCTCCTGTCCTCGTGGCCTCCAGTCTAGCCCCAGGTTGTGAACTGAGGTCCTCAACAGGCCACGAAACAAAGAGATCTGTACTTCCACTGGAAACCTCCATTCAGGAGTCCACAGACTGGAATAAGTTAAAATCACAGTTTTGTTCCTAAATGGTAGGAATAAATTGCTGCCCTTCTAGACAATTTTTTTCTATTATCTATCCAAAATAAAGCATATAGATAAATAATGAGATCTTACAGTACCTATCAGGCCAGCTATAATAAGCATTTGAGCAGGATGAAATACTGTCTTATTAGGAGAGCTGAAGGTGTGAAGTTTGCCACCAGCGCCAAAGTGCAGAGATGCTCTCATGACAACTCTCTCTTAACATTCATTAGCAAACTGATGGCTAATGTAAGAAAACCCTTCATGTTATCACTAATCCATCAGTGGTACTTGTGGGGCTCCCACCACCATAGCACCCGAGTACCTCCAGCATCCCTGCAGCAGATGATTATCCACAGAGAACCCAAATAATTCATACCTGAAGCTCTGAACAAGTGATGAGGAGGTCTGAAGGAGGGGGGAAATCCTCTTCCATGCTGGGCAAAGAGTCGTGATGACATCTGTTGGTCTGAGGGCCTGGTGACCTTCAAGCTGGATCCCAATCCCACAGGACGTGGTTGTTCCAGGGGATGGTTAGCTGTACTTATGCTGCAACACCAACAGCCAGCCTGTGTTGGGACAGAGGGGTCTGAGAAAACCTGGGGGGAGATAAGTGAAAACGAAATTAAGAGAATGTGTCTCTTCTTCAGGTTTTTCCTAGTCGTCCTATTTGGTCTTGGGATGAGCTGGGGGTGAGGGTGTTTTGGTCTTGAGATGGGCACTGGTCTCTGCCTCACAGCCCATGGGAACTCCGAAGAGGCCAAAGCAGAAGTGGAGGAGCCACAGCATCAACCCCGTGCACCAGGAGTGGGGCCAGAGGCTGAAACCTTGGCTGTGATTTCAAGAGCTGTGGGCTCCCCAGGTGGGGTTTCTCTGGGCTGCCAGGGACCCTGCTGGGACCCACAGTGATGTCTGCAGCAAACCAGAAAGGTCAGGAGATGGAAAGTGGGATTCAGACAGGGCCAAGCCCTCCAAGCACACCACAAGCACACGTGACACTCTCCCTTTTAATTGAAGAACAGGGAAATGCAGTTGTACTGCAGTGAACATCAACCAGCCCCCTTAAAAAATAACTCCAACCTCTGCCTAACTCAGAGAGCACACTTTTCCCCTAATTTCATCTCTGGGACCCAAGGGAGGCAGCACAGGGTTCCCAAGGGAGCCCAGAGCAAAGCTCCCCTCACTTGCCTTGCCCCAGGAGAAGTCAGTGGAAGATCCTTTTCTGTCTCCAACCCTTTGAACTATGCTGCAGAGTAGAGACAAAGGAAAAGAGAAGGGAGAAATTAATTCCAGGCAGTTGAGTGTGTTCCCTGCTCTAGCTTAGTTTGGAGTAGGTACACATAATAATAACATTTTAATAATAATTTAATTTATAACACGCCCCCCTGCCAAGGCACTACACAAACAATTAAAATATGATTATAATAAATAAACAGCAATAATTAAAACATCATAAACCAGACAATATTAGAGGCAAACCAAATGCTAAAAAGCAAAACAAAGCAGCATCTTTGGAGGAAGGAGATCCTTGCACAATTCATCTTCCAAATCTCCTGTTGATGTTAGATTGAAATTCTCCTGTGAAGCTGTTTCTGCATCTGCAAAGATTTTGGCAGTGTCACTGTCATTAAAAAAATGGATTTTATACTACCATAAATTAACTAGAGTTTTTCAAGGCTGTAATAATGCAACATTCACTTCCATTTGAATAAATTCAGAACTCAATTTGCTCAGGAAACTCAGTTTATGGCGCCAAATTTGTGTTGACTGCCCTGAGTTTGGGAAAAACACACACTCATACAGCTCGTGGTTCGTACAACGTGCCTCATTACAGAAACCAGAACATATTAAAGATTTAAAACCAAACCCCAAAACTGAATGGCAGACCAGCCTTCCCCTGGCTGTCAGCTCCTCAGAGCCAATGGGATCAGCTTGTCCCAGTTTACACAACTGGAACCAAAAGACCTAAACTAACAAAAGAAGCAATCTCCCTCCAAAACAAATGAGATTCCAACTTGTGCCAGGCGAGAGCCGTGCACTGAACTCTAATGATTAAAGGAGACAGGCTCTGTCAAGGCAGAGGTGGAACTGAAACACAGCCAGTCGGTCCCTCCTCTGAAAAACCTGGCACCAGCCCTCAGACAATTACATCCAGGATCCGTTCACTCGAGTGCCTCAGCTGATCTCAGTGGTTGTGGCAGCGCATGAAGGGAAAATCCTTCTCGCAAACCCAAACCACACAGGGATTTCTCCATACTAGGGGAAAAAAAAAAAACCAAACAAAACAAAACGCGTTAGGAAGATGAAGCTGGAGGTTTTCATCCAGCACAGAGAACCAGGAGGATGTTTTTTATCTTGTTCCTCTGAGGTTTTGTTCTCGTGTGTTTTACTTTGAGCTTCAGATCCAAGAATCTTAAAAATCAAGGGGACGGCAAATGACACCACGTGGTTCTTGCACACAAAGCCATCTTTGGGTCTGGGCTCATTCAAAAAGAGCCTTCAAAAGGGTTCATGAACCTTAGCGCATGATGCCACAACTTGGGAGTTTTCAAGGCAGGTAGGATGCCTGCAGTGGAGGAACTGCTACAGATTTTGGGCACAGAGCAAGTCCTTTCATTTGTTTCGATAATCTCTTATCAGGACCCTCTAGAAAATGAAGTGAACCACAGATTCCTGCATTGCCACCTCCAGGAATGGCCCTGAACTTTGCTGCAAGACTGTGCTGGGAAGGGAGCTCTTTGTATCTGCAGGGAAAAAGGAGCTTTCGAGGAGGGGCCCACATTACCAGGGTTGGGGGTTGATTGTTTCTTACCTCTGTTGAATGCAACCTCCTCCCCTTGCAGATCTCATGTGTGCATTAAGGCTCTACTGCCTTTCATAGAAATGATCCTTCCTGGGTGCTCACCTCTTGAAAAGGAATTTCCAAGGGCAAGAGAGCCTCATCACAAGCTATTGTTCTGGCATCTCCCTGTATCTGGGCAGCAAGGACCATTCATCAATCAGTATTCCCATAGTTTACCCAAATCCTTCACCCTGCATAGAAGTTGTTGAGCAAATTCCAAATTTCCACTCTGTGGAGGTAACTGGAAATTTGTAGCTCTGGAGCTGCTCAATGGATGTGGTTGGTCCACCTTCTTCTCCAGTAGACAACAGCATTTGGACTCCAACTACACATGAATAGTTTCTATTTTTCATGGAGATGGAGCACACTGAAATGTAGAGCAGCTCATCCAAATCCTCTGCTCTTCCTCATGCTGGGCCACATTTGAGCTAAAAGATTCAGATTCTGAGATGAAGCACAGAAAATTTGCATTCTGTTTTCTTTATCACTATCCTACAAGTATCCTGTGTGACCTTGAACAGGTGAATCAGACACAAACTCTCAAAAATGTCAGATGTCTCTGTCTTTGGGATTCAAAGAGAGCCAAGCATCTCATGCACTGAAGGGTGTGGATTAGAGCTCTGTGCCTCAGTTTCCCTATGTGCTTTGCTGCCTTCCAGGACAGATTGGACATCAACATGTCAGTGGTTTTTCTCTTCAGCTTCCTCATTCTCTCAGTCATCAGTATTTTTAGCTCAGATTTGGTCAATCGTGAGATGATGATTCTGCCCATGTCAGCATTTCACCACAGGAAAAGAACCTGGCTGGAGATTCTCCCTGGATTTACACACAGGGTCTTCTTTCCAGATGTCACTCAGGGCTCTGATTCATTTGGAAAGACCTCCCAGATCCTCCAAGATTGGGGTAGCTCCAGCACAGGGGTTTGGGAGTCATTGGAAACGGCTTCAGGAGAGAACTCACTGACACTTGAGAGCAGAAATGAGAAGACAGAGGTGGCAGAATTTATTTTATGACAAATCCTAAAAGGAAATTATGCAAAGTAATAAAATAAAGAAGAATTATAAATGAGGACAAGAAATGGGTGAAATATAGAATAAATTATGGGAAAGCAGGAAGGTATGGGGGAAGAATTGAAGGCAGAAGTGCTGAGTTAAAGAATAATTATTAGAAACTGATGGATAGACTGAAGGGAAGAGGGCATTTGGGTTGGGGATTGGTACAAAAGGAAGCTGCACATTTTTGTGCACGGTGGCATTAGCAAAGCATCTCCCTGTTAGATGTGCCTTGGGGATGCAAGGGGCGACAGTCACTATTCATTATTTGGGTGCAAACCCATAAATCTGGGGACAAGGTTGCTCCTGCTTTGACCTGCAGTCAAAATAAACCAAACGTCAGGAATAAAAGGACTGGGTGGTCGCTGCTCAGGTGGTGTTGCATCCTGCAGGAGCTGCCGGCATAGCCACGGCCATCCTCCCTCCTGGCAGCAGTGCCTTGTTCCCGTCTCACCAGCCTCTCCCAGCCCCGCAGCACCTCCT
>NW_008238321.1:9426395-9432915 GCF_000691975.1 Corvus brachyrhynchos | reverse complement strand
CTGCCCCCCTCTGGCAGGTGTTCCTTTTTCCCCCTCCCCCCAGCCTCTCCCAGCCCCGCAGCACCTCCTGGGGACTGGGTCTGGAAGGGAGATGCTCCCCACAAAACCCCCAGCAGAGGTTCCCCAGTGAGAGCAGGAGGGGGACAGGGCGAGCCGAGCTGCCGCTGGGTTTGTCTGGGGAATCCTTTGGAGAGTTGTGAGCCCCAGGTGCGGGGAGGGGGCGAGGGAAGCCCCTGCTCTGGCCAGGGACTCTCTCTGGGTGCAGCCGATGGCAGGAGGAGCTGGTCCCAGCCCCACGGCCCCAGCTGTCACTCTGAGCGATGAATTACATGCTATAAGAAGGTGTTGACAGGAGCAGCTGGACATCAGGGAGTGATGAAAAGGGAACAAAATTCATTCCGAGTTCAGACAGACTGGCTCGTTAGGGGCACCGGCGGCAGAGGCCACAGAAGCACTGCTCCATCTCCTGGACATCCACTGAACCGGCTCCCGAAGAGCCCCGCAGCCCCTTCCCGGTGCGGGCGCAGCCTCCCGCACCCATCCCGTGTCGCTCCAGGGGAGACACCGGAGTTCCCCCCTGTCCCCCTCCTCGGCCAGCCCGGGCTGAGGTGTCCCCAAGCACAGCACAGGATTCAATCTGGATGTCTTCAAAAGGAATCAAATCAAAGACTTTTTGTCCCTCTTGTTTGAGGCTGTAATTTGTATAAACTGTATGAAGAGGGATGGGGGAGGCGGGACGGGAACATTTGGCATCGAAACAATTATCTCCATTTTAATGCAAACTAAACGACATGCTGAAGGGGAATTGTTTCGTACATATGTACAGCAAGTGAACATTAAACCACACGGCTAATAATTAACTGGCTCGACATTACCCTTGCTGTGCGAAATGCGAGGGTGTCCCCTTACATTTAATGTACGGAGAAGTTTGAGGACACGGAGGTCCCGTATGGGATTATTCTTAAAGCTGTGAAAATAACAAAGAGGTTTGTTTTTTGGGTTTTTTTTTTTTTCTAAGCCAGGCTACTTCTTGGCATTGAGAGAAGTTGGCAGAGAGAGAAAAAAGTGTCAGTGCTTCTCCCACCCCTTTCCTCCCCCTCTCCCTCCCTTCCTCCGACTCTCCTCCCGTTCCTGACTTCCACTTCTTTCTGCCGCTGGAGAAAAAGAATAGCAAATTCAGAGAAAATTTCATTGACGTTATTCAAAGAGTTTTTCATGGATTATTTACACAAGTGCTGTTCAAACAGCCTTTGTCTGAACATCCCTTGAAATCTGCACCCAATCCTTTCAGATTCAAAGCAATAGCTCAGGGGAGACAAAGGGGAGCGGCTGACATGGGTTTCCTCTGCAAGTGAATGAGAGGTCTGGCTAAACACAGAGGGCTTTGGGATCACAAGCTTCCTTTCAGCCTGGAAAATAAACACTGATCTGAGGCCGGGCAGCTGTACCTCCGAGCAGCCTGCCCCATCCACTGCCACGGAACGAGTGGGGCACACACCTGGCTGCCCACCCCTGGGGCATGGCACCTCTGTCCTTCACCCTCTCCTGCCCTGCTGCAGTGCTGCTGCTGCCCAAACCACGTGTGCCAGCCCTGGGGACCCCCCACTGCACGATGGGAACAGGGAGACCCAGCACCCTGAGCCACCCCAAACCCAGCCCTCTGGCCAAGGGACACATGGAATCCCCCACTGGCCTCCTGGCTGAGATGGTGTCAGAACTAAATGTGCTCCTGCAAAAGCCATGAGTATAAACAAATAGACTCCCTAAGCAGGGAGAGGAAAGAGGGATGGTGGAGGGAAAAAGAGGCAAAGCCACTATAGAAATATTACAAGGGCACCCATGTTCAACACCGACTCACAGCCCTCTCTCCATCCCAAAGCTTCTGCACAGCACTCCCTTCCCCTCTGGCAGAGGAACAGCGCTCCCCTCCCTCTGACCTGGGAAACCAGGCACCACAGGCTCATGAAACTCTTGAAACGCCCATAACAGAGTCAATTAAAATCAAGGGAGTAAGTGAAATATGTAAGAAAGGCCAAGTTCTGCCTTAAATTACACCCATAGCAATGGCCAGCTGTGAGGCGGGGAAGGCAGCACAGCCCCTGCCATGTCTGCCCGTCCTCTCTTCACAGCAAACACAGCGTTAGCTACCTCCTCTTCAAGCCTTCACTACTTTGGGTTGTCACCTCCTTCAGATTAAGACATTAACCCATCCTACACACATAGTTTGATCAGTCCCTCCAAGTGCTCTCTACACTCTTTGCTTACATAAAATTTTTATTTCCTGCACCCTTCTCCCCAGCTCCTGTTTGCCTGTTTCAGCTTTCTTAGCTCACCCACTGGCCCAGTACCAAAGGCCAAGTTACTCTAATCAAAAGAATCAACTTTTCTGCTTTGTTTGAGACATTGTAAAAGACTTGCCCCAAGTAAATACTTTTGGGTTTCAGTGGGAGGTTCTCATCTGCTGGAATTGGCCCCTGTCATCCTCCTACTGCCTGTCGAAATTAATTCTTTTCCTTCTCCACCTGTTTCTCCTTTCTTTCAGATATTCTCCTTCCTCCCTTCTGGCTTTCCCATGACCACCATAAACCCAATCTTTTCCTTCCCTGACTTATCCTCTTCCTTTCTTATCTTCATCTCTATTCTGGATGTCTCCACAGAAGTATGTGAACAGAAACACGAAACTGGAGTGCAAGTTCTGATTACAACAGTCCCATTTCCAGGTGCCCCAGAGGTCTCAGGGTTCGTCTCAGCTCCGCCACTGGAGGCAGCAGAAGTTGGTGGAAGAAACCCTGTTTAGAGAGTAATGAACTTCGCTGGTTCACGGAGTCCTGGTACAGGCACGCAGAGATGCTCTCCAGACCACCACCACCACTAGTAACAATAATAATAATAATAATAACAATAATAATAATAGTAATTTCTTCATGCAAGTCTAGATATAGCTATCCATAAAAAAGCTGAACCTCCTTTTGAACTCTGTTCAGCTTTCAGCATCACGCCCTCACGGGGCAGAGATTTCCATCCTACCTGGGTGTTCATGAAGACGTGATCATCTTTTATTTTTCAGCAGCTCTGAACTGTTCTGGCTTTCCAGTTTTGTTCATCACTAGGAGACAGAGGAAGGAGAGCCCCTGCAAGGCTGTTTTATCCCTTTGAGTCCCACACAATCCTTGAGTCTTGTCGAATTACCACTTTTAACTTTCCCAGAATTATGCTGCTTGCGAGTCACCTTTAGTGCTGAAGAAGTAGCCTCTCCTAGCAAGAAGATTAAAATCCTATTACTTGTTATTCATGTGTTATTTAATGATATTTTTTACATTATGTATTTATTTATTTTTAAGTTACTTGCTTTGAATCTCGAGTTGGTGTTTGTAATACTAAGTCTAGTTTCTAGTTTGTTTTTCTAATGGGAATAGAATAAAAATATAATATAATCTTTTAGTGGTTATTTTTATATTTATTAAAGGAATGACAAAAGCCAACCTCAACAGCTGGTGACCAAACCCAAATGCCAGTAATGCAGCTGCACAAGATAAGAGCGACAAGGCAACAAAAAGCCCTGAAACTCCAATGTGTCCCTCCTAGAGGCCCATTACCTCTCTTGTAATGATTTGGCATCCAAGTGATGGTCATATAAACTCTGGCTTGAGGACAATCCCATCTCCACACACAGGTATGTCTCCATCCATGGGGAAGGTGGGATGAATGCACGTTCCATCAGTTTTTGAAGGGGACAAACTTCACTTTGGGGCAGGACATATCTTCTTGATAACTGGATGGCTCTGAAGATGAAATTCCACAACCTCATCCAACAGAGAGCTCATGTCAGTGAGGAGATTCCTCTGAGAAAACCTTTTCAGGGCCTGGAAGGAAACCTGAGAGAAATGGGTCATATTGCTGAGATGAAGAGCCAGATGGAAGATGGATGAAAGGGAAATAAAGATGGAAGGAGAAGAGAGGAAACAAGAGGAAGGCTCCAGAAGGAAAATGAGTCTGTGAGAAGGGTAGCCATAAAGGTGGATCCAGACAGAGCCAGGGAAGTGGAAGGTAGTCAAGTGGGAGATCAGAAAGGAAACTGCTGCAGAAAAGAGAAGGCATGATCAAGAAAGGAAGGAATAGAGAGACAAGGAGGAAGCAGCAGGAGAGATGAATGGGGTGGAAGAGGCTTGGAGAGACAAAGGAAGCAAGAATGGGAGAGAGGGAAGGAACAAAGCTGGCCCCAGAATGAGGAGCAGCACCCTTCCTGCATCTCTTGGATGCTTTTAACAGGCGCCTGGAAGAATCTTCGTTTATCAGAAATTCAATTAAGTGGAATAGTCCTTATTAATTTTATAGGAATTATTTGTACAGGAAAGCCTGGAGCGAGGAAAGGCCTCCTGGAGCCATTTCTCCTGTCAACACCCTGGGTCAGGTAGGCACTGGCAGTGCAGTCTCACCAGTTGAGATATTAATGAGATGCCTCTAGGTGCAAATGATAGTTTAATAGGTGTTAGTTACCAGGAGCGCCCCTCGCCTGCACACGCCAGCACGCACAGCTCCTGACGAGGCTGCCTCCTTGTTAGAATAAGTAATTAGAATGTAGAAACACTCACTCTGACACTTTAATAAAGTGTCAGCCATCATCAATTTAGTATTTAATAAAAATAAAATTAAATATTTACTACATTTTTTTCATAGCATCGTATTTAAAATACATATTCCTCAAATTTGGGGGATTTGAAATGAGGTCCTGCCAGGGTGCTGGTCACAAAAAATAAGGTCCAAGATTTCTTCTTGGGTTTTATTTGCCGTGTGGAGCAGGGACTTTTTTATGGACAAGAAAATCCTGCAGAGAAGTGCTCTCATATGGAAGAAGAGGTTTCCTCCTCCATCTTCTGAACCTCCCTGTGCTGCCTGGAGACTAAGGATGAGCTGAACAAGCCCAGCCCACACTGCCACTGCTGATGGCAGGCAGTCCCTGCCAAGGAGTGGGGGAAAACACAACTTTGTTCCTATTTCATCGGTAGAACAGCCTTCCAAACCAGATGTTGGAAAGAAAACAGAAGAAAATGCTGAAAAGGAAAGCATGATTTAATCCTGGAGGGAATCTGAAAGTTAAAACAGCTTAAACAAGTTTATTCTCTTCCTATCTCACCATCCCATGTGTGCCCTTCCTCAAGGTGCCCACCTGGCCTAGAGAAGCCCAACACTGATCTGCCAAGCTGGGACCCCAGGTGCAGATGGCATCCTGGTCACAAAGCTGAATGGACTGGCCCACAAGATGCTCAGTGGTCCAGCAAAATAGTCTCTCCCCCATCTCTGCCTAAACAAAGAGCAAAGACCCGAGGGTCCATGGCAGAGCAGAGTTCTTTTGGGGTGCAGTCAGCCTTGTGCATGTTTCTGTGCCCACAGAGCTGAGATGCTCTGCTGAGCCAGGGCTGCTTTGGAAAACAAAAGGCGAGAGGGAGGAGCAGAAGGAGGGGCAGAGAGTCCCTCTGGTCAAGGTGCCTTGGCAACACGGGGCAGGGGGTGTCCCCAGATAGTGCCCTGCTAACAAGGGATCCTGTCTCAGAGACCAAAGAGTCACTGCTGAAAGCCTGGCAACAATTATTTAAATTGAAGCTGCAGTCCTCTTTCTCCTGGATGGGGAGAGTGGTGCTGGTCCCTGTCTTTTGGAGTTCCTGCTGGGCTGCCTGCAGGCTGTTTGCCCCTGGGGCATTGCTCCCGGCAGGCTGTGAGTGTTGTTGCACACACCTGAAAGTACCAGGAGACCTGTCCAGTGTCACCAGCCATCTCGGGTCAAGGCCAAGTTCAGCTCCTTGGGTTTTTCTAGGCTGAAAAAGCTCTTTCCTGGGCACAATGCATATTTTAACCCAGGCATCAAACAGGGATTTTCTGGGGGAAGGCGGCTGGGTGTCTCTTACCTCTGGGTTGATTTGGTTGCATTCCCATCTTCTGGAGCCTCAGCTGTCACATCTGGATCCTCACTCAGACTAGGACATCCACCGTGAAAAAGCAGATTATATCCCCCAAAACCAAGGGAAACCAACAGTAACTCCAAGTCTCATCCAAACTGTTCTGCCAGGATTGAAAACAAAGTTTCTACTCCCCTCTAAACTATTTTCCAGCTGGTCTTTCCACAAAACATTCATGATACACAGGCACACTTGTTAGGCTCTGAGCAGCCATAAAGCATCCCCTGAACACAGTCCTGGGGCTGAGCCCTGCAGTGGCTCAGGTGGCTGCAGGTCTCTGTGATGCCCAGCCCAGCACCAGCCTCAGGCTGGAGGGACGGCGGCCAGAGTGGCCAGAGCAGGGTGTACAGGGGGACCGGAGCAGGGTGTGCAAGGGGCGAGTAGGGCAGAGAAAGCACCGGAGCCCCTGAGGCTGCTGGCGAGGTCAGGAACGGGATCTGGTGTGGGGGCAGGCTCCCACGGGCAGCAGGCACGGTGCTGTGGAAAAGAGTGCCACGCTGTGTCTGTGCGAGGCCTCACAGCACGGTGCTCCACGGGGAGCAGCTGCTGGCTCCAGCTGTCCTCCG
>NW_008238321.1:9407340-9426347 GCF_000691975.1 Corvus brachyrhynchos | reverse complement strand
CGGCAGCGATCCCTGCGGCTGCAGCAGAATTCCTGCGCTGCTGCCCGAGGAAAGGGAGCA
This sequence comes from Corvus brachyrhynchos, assembly GCF_000691975.1. NCBI lineage: Eukaryota > Metazoa > Chordata > Aves > Passeriformes > Corvidae > Corvus > Corvus brachyrhynchos. The sequence goes on along the minus strand of NW_008238321.1, from coordinate 9,426,287 downwards.
AAAAGGGAGTGGTTCTGGGTAGAACCACGGCAAAGCCCTGCGAGGGGCAGCTGCTCGTGGCAATGCGGCAGCAGAGAGACCTTGGCTTGCATCAGATGCTCTGCCGTGAACCCGGGTATGGACCAACTGCTGCTGCCCCCCAGCACCCAGAGGGGGTCTGCAGGAGAGCCACAGATGGGCTTCGGACAAGGGAAGGGAGTGACGAGACAAGGAGGAATGGGTTCACACTGACGGGTTTAGATTACATATGGGGAATAAATTCTTCCCTGTGAGGGTGGAGAGGCCCTGGCACACGTTGCCCAAAGAAGCTGTGGCTGCCCCATCCCTGGAAGTGTTCAGTGTGAAGTTGGATGGAGCTTGGAGCAACCAGGGAGAGTGAAAGGTGCCCCTGCCCATGGCAGAAGGGTTGAAACAAGCTGGTATTTAAAGTACCTTCCAATCCAAACCATTTTATGATTCTATGCCCTTAATGACATCTGAATGGGGGTAACACACTTGGGCAGTGATTCACTTGCTTTCTCCTCCTCTGGGTCCTAATGATGACTGCCTGCCCCTACCCAAACTAAAACCCATGTCTGTTAGGGACTCAGCAAACCCTGTGCCACCAGCAACATCCATCCCCCAGCAGCAGATGAGGCCGCTCTGCTGCCCCAAACGCCTGCAGTGAAGCTCACTGTGAAGTTTGTCTGATATAGGTGAATCAATCAGGGAACAGCTTGGAGATGAATCTGATTTTGTACTCCACCACAGGCTTCCTGTGAAGCCTCAGAGAAGAGAGGAACACCAAGAGCCTCTAAGGAAACTGGAGCTGCCAACAAGTCCTTACTGGAAACCCTCACTGCCCACGAGCAAAGTGAGACCTACAACACTCCCATTTTGTAGGACCCAGCCAAAACATAACTCCTTGCAGAGTCTACAAGGTGTTGCTCTGATGCAGAAGTAAAGGGGAGTCTAAAGACAGCCAGTGTGAGCAGGGCAGGAGCTCTGTGGGTTCCCAGCAGCCTGGGCAGACAATGGGGAGTGCTCAGCTCCCGGCCCCACGCAGGGAGAGGTGTTACCGCGGAGAGGAGCTCCGTGGCAAAACAGCTCAGCAGCTGCCCACACTCGATTCGCAAACTAACACCACGTCATTTGTCACCAAGAAAAGCACCCGGCTCTTGAATGGGTAATGCTGGCAGCCCTCGCATCAATGTTTTCACAGGCAAATTCATACACTGACCTCCTCGGTGAAACACGCAGCAAATGCCTGGAGTCTGGTTTACATCTGCCATGGGATCCTGTTACATTCAGAACAACCCCTGTCAACGCTGAATCTGTAACAATCAATAAAGAGAGAGAGTTTGTTTGTTCATGTTTTGTTGGTTTGGGGTTTTTTATGTTTTCTCATTCCTAATTGTGTTATTTTGCTACTCCAAGTTTTGCAAGTTTTGCAATTGCCTCCCTCCTCCCCTTCTTGTTTTCTTTTAGGACAAGCTGTCATCTTTTCACATCTTTTCACCAGGCCATTGCAAATGTAAAACTGTAAATTGCAGGACTGTGCAAATAGCACTAATAGCATTTGCATAAAAATTGGTTGCAAAGAGCAATTAGCACTTCATTAATAATCAATGAAGGGCCAATTTACACATTGCCCAAAAGCAAATTGTAAGTTCAATTTTGTCTATAATTGAGCATTTGGTGCTGGGCAACTGTACAATGGTGCCAGGAGAGACCAGCACAGCACTTTTGGAGTCAAATCTCCCCTGAGCTCAGGTTTTCAGTGATCCCCAGCATGGCTCTTCTGGAGGCCAAGCCAGCATCCCCTTCCCAATGGAAGGGAACTCCAGGAGGTAGATTTGTTCAGACGAAACACACAAATGTCTGCATGCTACCGGTCCTGCTCACATACACCTCTAGTGCCAAGAATATGGGTGATGCTTATCTGGAAGCCTTGGTCCTGCCCAAACACTGCCCTTGCAGTGATGCTGAGGGGAAGGGGAGATGCACAAAGGACATCAGAGAGGTATCATCACCTCGGTGCTAAGACCTGAACATCCACTGCAGTATCTGCTACTGCTCTACAAGTGACAGCAGAGCTCTTTCCTTTACTTCTAGGTGAAGGTCTAATATAATCCTTGTGGATGAAGGATTCCTACTAAGCCAATTCATCCAGTCTCCCCTTTGTCACTGCCATCCACACATGACCTTTCTGGGATATCCCAAATTTGTATGCAGTCACTGAGGTCAGAAAGACCAAACAGCCCCTGCTTTATCACTTTGATTTCGATGTCACAGAAAGGTTCCTGGTCCTGATTTGGCCATTAGGCCATGCATCCCCCAGCCTTCCCCTCAGGATAAATGGCGGTATCCAATAAACCAGGGCAGCTTAACCACGGCAACAACTTTCCCAGCCCCAAATTCTTTGCTATCTCATCCTCCACTTAAAAGGCACAGCCAGCTCCATTTCATGAGCAGAGCCTGACTCTAAACCACTTGACATCTGAAGTTTTCTTATCACATTTAACACGGATCTCATGAATCTGGTGAAAAGCTAGACGATCATTTAGCAGGGGTTGGTCGCTTTATCTATTTTCCATAATAATTTGAATATTATTACAATGGCACCTTTCATCTGGGGATATACATGCACTTTACATATGTTACATTAATTTCACCGATGAGCTGGGGAAGCACTCCTTATCCCTATTGTGCACATGAGGAAATGGAAGCACAGAGATGATATACTGCTTGCCCAGGAAGCACAGGAAGTTTCTGACAGAGCCAGGAATAGAAATCGCATCTCCCATGTCTTATGCAGAAGAATATCTTTATGTCCCTGCCCAGTAACTGAGCCCTTAATCCAGACTAAGACACCCACACAGGACCCACTTTGCTGAGAGCAGCACAGACACCCAGAAATGGCAGTGCCTTGCTCTGGGAGGAGACTTGACTGATCCAAAATTTCCCCCACCATGAAGGTTGGAAGTGCCCTCTGCAAGGAGCAGCTTTGGGGGCTCCAAGGGAGGGAGGCTGGCTCTGAGAGTGGTCTCCATCTGAAGTGGATGTTATTAGTTGGTGTAAGCAGATGCTCGATGTGGGATGCTCAGGACTTCTCAGTTTTCACCCAGCAACTTCCCTGCTCCCTTTTTCCTGCCTGTTCAATCCACCTTTACCAAGAGATTGAATTTACAATGGACTTGAACACATTTAAATCCATTTATTGCAAAATTACTTTTCAATAATTACATCACTGTGCTGACTGTGTTGCATAATGAAATTAGCATGAGAGATATTAGAAAGAATATAAAATTATAAGACATATTGAAATACCTCTTTCCCCGTCTGCCTTAGCACAGCCCATAGCTTAACTGGAAAACGAGCACTGCTCCTGGATGGGATTTAAATGCATCAAGTGTAATTTTATAATGTCTTTTATATAAATTAATTATAATGGTTATTGCTGCTTTACATTATTAGATTGAAATTTGCCTCCACTTCAATGCATTAAAAGAAAGCTGCACCCATTTTGCTCCACAGTGCCCTGAAAGTTCTCGTGGCAGGGAGCCATCCTGCCCACACTGACACCATCAACACATCTGAGGTTAAAAGCTTTGGGCTCGTGTTGGCTTGGCACTGCCCACCATGGGTCCCAAACCCACAACCAGAGCCTTGGGGGCGGGTGCTGGGGTCCCCATTGCATCCTTCCAAACCCTGCTTTTTCTGCTTCGTCTCTGAGCAATAATAGGGATGCTCAGGCTGGTTTTAGCAATCCCACCTCAACTGTTCATCTGAAAATAATTGGAGGTGGTAAATCCATTGTCAAATCCATGCCGTGGCACGGGTGAAGTGTCTAACTCAGAGCAAGCACAGCCCATTAGCTGACCATGGGCTGCTATCAACCAAGTGCTGCTGGGGGCATGTGGGAGCATCTCTACAAGAGCTGGGGCCATCCTCAGGAAAAGCTCTCCTTTGAAAAAGGGGTTTGGACACTGTGCAGTGATTCCTTTGTCACACCTCCATATTCACATGCACAGTTGTTGTTTTTCTCATCTAACTCCTGGGCTATACCTGCCAAACCAGCTAAGGAGAGGAGGCAGTGAGCTATTGGGTGGCTAACAAACCCCTGGCTACGCTGGACAAACCACAGTCACGCAAGGCACAATGAAGACACAGTGATATGCTTTTACTGCCTCTTAATCCTCAATAGAAGTCTACTAATATTCAATTTGTGACATTATTTGCACATTGAATTAATCCAGAAACTAAAGGGCTAATGAGTTATGGAAAGTAGCACACGGTTTAATTGCAACCATGCACTGGTACACACCAGATGGGCAGGGAACAGCAAACTAAACAATGTGAACTATCTGAATGACTGTTCTTTTAAATGCCCTGAGTTTTCCCTTTTTTCAGGCATGCTCCTTGTGAAACAGCACAACATTCATTAAGCATAGCACAAAAAAGTCAGGATGACCAAAGGAAAAAAAATTGACCATGAAAATAATCATAGAATCATTTAGGTTGGAAAAAATCACAGAGTCCAACCGTTAACCCAGCAATTCCAACGTCATGAATAAACCATGTCCCTGAGTGTCACAATTTCCTTACAGAAAGACACCAGGCCTTCAAGGGATATGTTGAAAACGAGAAAAGTCACTTGAAGAACTTACAGAATGAAAAGGACAGTAGATATTTTCAGGACATGATGCCACCAGCCTTTGGCAAAAGCTGCTGCTTCATTCCGTATGCTCAAGCCTCAGCACAGCACTTCCCCTGCAGCAGGACCCCAGCCTTGGTCCACACCCAGATGAGTAAGAATTAGGACTTAAACAGTCAAGCTACAAAAAGAAACAATCATAAAACTTTCCTCTTCCTCAAGCCCCCTTCTCAACCCGCTCTGCAGAAAGGTGTCTCCGCTGTTTCACACCTTTCTGGAACACCTGAATATCCCAGAGTGGTCCCAGCTTCCAGCCAGCAATGCAGCACAGTCACATTCTATGCATGCACCTGTTTTGGGGCCAAATGATCTGAAGGAAGAGGCTGCAATCAGTTATGAAGCTGATGGAAAGTATGAGGGAAAAGAACAGGCTCCCTGTCTGGTTGGTTGCCATTTTAGATGATTTAAAGCCCTTCCCAAAGCTTTTTACTGTGAAGAAAAGCCAGGAAAAGCATCTTTTGCGTGGTCTTGTAGACACTGTCCCTTCCCCAAATCCCTGTGTGGTAGAAACTCAAACATTTATGTTATATTCATAGTGTGGAAAGATGGCCTTCTCTAAGGTCTCCTCCAAATCTGGTCTAACAAACACATAAAATAGCAAACCCAGACAAAATGCCTCCTTTTCCTTGCCTGAGCTTTGTTAATGGTCAAGCCAAGCCAAAAGCTCCTGCATTTCTTTTCCCACTGCTGCTTTCCCCAGCTGCTGAAACAAAAGCAAGATGGAGCTGCCAGTGAAAAGGGTTGGAGACCCTCCTCTCAGACAGAGCCTGGCCAGGAGCTCAGGAGTTTGCATCACTTAATAGAAAAAGTGGATAAATCTAAACAGTACTTAATTTATTGATGAAGTAAGAAAGACTGTTTAGTGGGGAAAACATAAGCAAGATCAATAGCAGAGAGCACAAATAACTAAGGCTATCGACACTTAAGTATTTTAAGCCTAATTGCAGGCATATGCACTTTCTAAGGGTATCTCACCTTCTAATAGCACCCTTGAGATTATGGGGTTAATTGATGCAGCTGTTTACTCCTGGCTCACGTGGTCCAGATTGGGATTCCCTGGAGGATGCTATTAAACTAAAGTGTTTAATGAAGTGCTAAAGAGTGGAGTTTCTAATATTCTCTTCCCTTGAATGAAATTGAATAGGAATTGGAGCAAACTTCTCCTCCCCAGGTGGGAGCTGCAGCTCGGCATTGGAGTAAATCACCCTGTGCTGCTCACAGGGAGCCTTGTGATGCAGGGGGGAAAGACCAGACCTGCTCAGGTTCATTTTTAGACCGGGAGTGTGGGGATACTTGTGGGGTTTTTCCCTCCCAAATCACATAGGGAAGAGACTTACAAACATGCTCTGTTTTAGCACTGCTGTTGGACAATCCGAGGAAGCCAATGCCACTCCTGTGGCTTTTCAGTGTGATACTGGGCTTCTTTCTTTTGGGGTGGGCTGAAAGAGGATTTGATTTTCATTTGGGAAGGAGAACAGATAACAGCAGCTGTGATATCACTGGCCCGGGTGTTTCAGCTCGATGGCAGAGGGGGCAAAGCACGACTGCCAGAAAAGAGGCTCTTAAAACCAGTCTCCTTGATTTATAATTTGCCCCAGTCTGGTTTGGTACCTTTGAAAACCAGGTAGATGCCTGCACAGCGTGTGTTTCCTAGGCTGACATCCCTGGTCAAAGGGCACAGCCTCCCTGTACCCATTCTCAAGTGCACAGCACAGAGCTCAGCTGCCTTTGTCTCTGCAACGGGAAGGTCTTGGCTCCTCTTCACTTCCTTATACCACCAGCTTCTCCCGAGTGAGGTCTGGCAAATCAAAGCAAGAAATGAAGGAGATTTCATCTCTGCAACCCCTCACCGTCACCTAGACCCTGCCTGAAGGGACCTTGAAGCCTCCTCTCCCAGGGCCCATCCATCCTGCCTGTGATATTCCCCAGCCTCTCACTCTGAGCAAGGATGGTAATTGCTGCAAGGCAGAAATTGCTTCCTCCATTTGGCTTTTCCAGCCTGAGAGGGCACACAGACAATGAATCTGATGAGGACAGGGCTGTCCCTGGAGTGAGGGGCACGGGGCTGCTCTGCCTGGGTTCAGCAAACTGGGCAGCACATTGACCTCAGAGCCTTCAAGGTCCTCCCATGGAATCAGGTGCCGTGCACAGACCCCTTACAATCATCCTCTCCCTCCACAACAGCCTTTCTACTGCAACTTGAGATTTTCTTCTCTTTTAAAATCAATTAGTTTGAAGCCATTTTTCAAAAGTCTTTCTGCAGGACGGCTATTCCCAGTGAAAATGCTCCTTCTATTGCCTCCATCCACATTGCACCTCCCTCGGGAGAGCCACAGAGATGGTGGGAAGGAAACATAATGTTTGTAGCCCAGATAATGTTACCAACTCCACTGAAAATGCTTCCAGAAACAAGCACGCTGACTGGCGTGTGCTGGGTTAACTGGATTGGTGGTTTCAATGTGTTTGCCCACAGATTCCAGAGGGAACCATCAGGAGTTGTGGAAGGTAACCGAGGAAAGCTGGTTTGCTGTCAGTCAGCACAAACTGTAATTATGTGGAGAGGTCTGCACATGCACTGTGAAAACCTGTGGGTTCTGTGAACCCAAAAAGGCTGAAATCATGGGTGAAGTGGGTTTGGGGCTTTTTCAGCTGTTTCTATCCCACCTGTCAGAAGGAATGTGGAACAGAAAGAGGTTGTGAATTCTGCAGTTGGATGGGGATTATCTGCGGGAGAAAACCACAATCTACCTCAGGACAAATCTGTGTCTGTTTCCTCCTCCCTTTGTGTCCAGGACCTCATGGTTTTGGGACAGTGTGTCTGGAGCTGGAGGAGAGGAGAGTTTCCTGCTAAGGCAGCATGGCCACACTCAGGCTTCCAGTTCTCCACCACATTGACCAGGCTCTTCTGGGCAAATCTGAGGGAAAGAGGGAAATAACACGAGAACAGTGAAAACCCATTAGGCTGAAGAGCTTGGCTGTGTGCTGAGGGATGTGCCTGCAGGCTCAGTGCCTTGCAGAGTTGGACATCAGAGGGGCTAAAGAGAAAGGAAAAGGTCCCTGTGTGGTGTTTCCCCATCTGCTCCTCAAGTGTTGCCTCACCTCTGAATAAATATTTCTAATACCAGGACTCCCTAAGTCTCTTGCCCCAAAGCCCCCTGTTCCTTTCTGGTTTTATTTCTGCCCTCTGTACAATGCCCACCTTCCTCCTTGTGTGCCTTTAGCCAGCTGTGCCCTGCAAATGCTTCCCTTGCACATCAACCCTCCAAATTAATGTCCTGGACCTAGAAAAGCAGCTCTTCTGGGTCATTTTAAGCACATCTTTATCAGCCTTTGTCAGGGAGCAAGATCAGTGTCACCTCTTCTCTCCCTGATCTGTTGCAGCCCACCTAACTCCAACCCTGCCAGTGACATTCCCTGAGCTCTGCCACCATCCAGTTTCAGGGCACCTTCACCATCTTCACAGCTGTACCCAAAAAGGGGCCATGAGTTTATGCCCTGGACAGGGGCACCAGCTCTTGCCCGGGGAAGGTGTTAATTGCCTCCTTGCTACCAGCCTCCTCTCGCTGGATTTACTCACATTTGCCCATGTGCAGCTGATTTCCCAGGCTCCAGTGGTGTCCCAGGCTCCCAGTTCAATGTCACCTGCGAATGTCACAAAGGGTGTTTTTAGCAGGGTGGCAGGTGGGCTGTCTGGGTGCCCCACAGCCACCTCTGCCTTGGGGCTCCTGCCCACGTCTGGGACCAGCAGCTCCTGGGAAAGTCTTCCTGGGACTTCCCTCCCAATCCAGCAAGCCACAAGCACTCCTCCAAACCCACATTTCTCTTCTGCTACAAACGCTGTGAGGGCAGGCTTAAGCTAAGCTGTTTTATTTCACAAATGCAGCCAGGCCAGCACACAGCCAGACAGGGAGGCTTTGCTGATATGTGCAAACTCATTAAACCACTGTAATTTAATTGCTTGCAATTGTCCATCCATCCCCTGACCCCTGCACTCTCCGCAGTGCAGGGCACAGAGGGTCTCCCATCCCTGCAGCCTCACCCTGTCCCTGGCAGAGCAGGACCTGTGGTGGCAGGAGGGACAACCCACAGTCCCCAGCCCAACTGGGCCATCAAAGCCCCCAGCACTGGGAGAACAAAGTCATTTATGGTGCAGAAAAAAAATGAAAACAGCCAAAAGGCTGCAATGGAAAACCAGCGAGAGAGGAAAATTAACTAAGAAATATTCAGCCTTGATGTCGATTCACTAAAGAATATTTATTGTCCTCTCCCACGTCTTGCTTGCTCTCCTAACAAATATAGTATTTTTGAAAGAAAGTCTCTCTTTACCACTGCTGTCTCTCTCATGCTCTTTCTCTGTCTCACCAGCTCTGTCTCTGCCTCCCTGATACCAACTCTGACAAACCGTGCGATTCTGATGGAAAATTCATTAGTCGTCTTTTTTTTTTTTCTTCCCCATTTTCCCAGTCAGCTTCGCGCCTGATCTGTCAGCCTCTTCCATCCTGATTATCTGGAGACGCCAATTTCAAAGAGACATCTTAATAGTGATGTCAACGAATTAATTAGATGTGTTAATGAGCTAAAAGCAACCCAAATTAAATTAATGCAGTAATAAGCACAGACAGCAAAATTAGCTCCAATTTCTGTAAATGATTCTGAACTGTACACAACATCTCATCCTGCTAGAGCATTACCATCCCCCAAAGCTAATCAAGAACTCCAGTGCAATTAACTGCTTAATTACAAAACACACACACAGCTCATAGATCCAGCAGCAGGAGGGGTGCGCTGGGCTGCGGAGCGAGCGGGGAAATTCTCTGCAACAAACCCCGCACATCGACCCTGCCACAGAGGCTCTGCTCCCACCAAAAGCACCCCCCAAGCTCCTCAGATGGGGTGATCCGGAGCAAGGGCATGCACAGGGGAAGGAGGAGGGTGGCCAGGTGTGGTCCCCAGGAGGACCCTCCCTGCTGGATCCCACCATGGGACTCCCAGCGTGGCCAGGGGTGTTCGCTGGGCCAGTGGCAGAGATGTGCCCATGGCCCCACGTTGGTTATTGTGTTTATCAGACTGGGGGCTGCGTGGAAAAGCCTAATTGTCCAGCTCTGCTCACCTCCCCCTGGGATGAGCGAGGAGCCACTAATAGCTTTGCAGAGCTGCTCAGGTATCTGATTAGCTCTAATTGCAGCTGGGAAGACAGAGGGAAGGAGCAGGATAGTGCTGTGGACAGAGGAAAGGGGAAGAGGATGGTGGAAATGGGGAGAAAGGAAGGGCTGGGGGGAATGGATGGAAATCTCTGGATGCACGTGTGAAGAAGGAAAGAGAATGGTGCATCCAACAGAGAAATGATGGATGCAAATAAAAAAAAAAGAGGATAAAACAGGCAAACAAAGAACTGAAGGCAGAAACAAAGGGAAGGAAGGCAAGACAAAGAGGGCTGCACACTTCCAGGCCCCACGAAGCAGCTGGGACAGGAGGCTTGGTGGATACAAGAGTGGGTCTTGGACAGGCCCCATCCCAGCCCTGCACAGCTGGGATGTGCTGGAGATGGTGGGAAACACAGCTGCCTCATCGTGGGATGACACAACCCATTTGGAGGTTGCGGAGTCATTAGTCCGCCCAGTAAATGAGGAATATTTGCAATCAAGATGAAGGCTGAGATTCGCTGTGACAAATAACGTCTCCGTGTTTCCCCTTTTTTTCCTCCACCTTTTATTGCAATTAGTTCAGTCTGTTAATAAGCCAAGGATATTTTTAGTTAATTTCAGTTCCAGTTAATTGATTCAAAAGCGAAACCCAGCAACTGAGTTAATTGATCCATGCGTCTTACGCTGTAGCGGCGAGGTGCTCTCTGGGCAGCTGCCGTGGCTGGGGCTCAGAACAGCACGGCAAGGATGGGAAGCAGGGAAGCAGCAGAGCCCCTGCACCGAGCATGGGGGGCAAGCACCACCCCAGCAGCTGTGCCACTCACCCCTGGGTGCAGAAGAAGCTGCAGGGCGATGGCCTTGCACGCGTGCCATGGGGAGTGCGCCAGCCCCGTGCCGCCACCGCGCACGCGCTGCAGCAGAAATGCTTGTGCCAGAGAGCTCGGTGCATGGGATGCCCTGGCTGGCTCCATCCAGAGGGATGTCCAGCCTGGCACACTGTCTCTGATGGGCACAGCAGGAGATGGTGTTTCAGAAAAGTGTGCTACCCGTGCTGCTTTGCACTTCCCTCGTGCTCCCTGAGCTGTCTTGGCAGAGATGCTGGAGGGCGCATCCCAGGCCAGGGATTTTAGCTGCTACTTATAAAGCTGTTTCCATGAGTTTGTCTAATCCCCTTTTCCTCCTGTGGCAGTAAGTTCCCAAAGTTCACTACCTGCCGTGTCCAGAAGAGCTCTTTTATCTATCTCAAACCTAATCTCTTACTGTTTTCAATTGAGTGCCTCTTGTTCTTGTATTTACAGGATTTGGTGAACGACCGCTCTGTGTCCAGATTATCCACTGCCTTCAGGATTTCCTAAACCTAAGCCAAATCTCCCTTCAGCCTTTTCCACCTCTGCCTGGCAGTCAGCACCATTCCTTACCTGCCTTGTGTGTTTGCATCTTGTCACAAGGGTCTGGTCCATCTTTTCCACTGGAAGACTGGATCGCCTTACCTGTGAATTCAACACAAGAGTCTCCTGTCCCTACACTGCTGGTGCTCAGGGTGCTCACATCCATGAGCAGCCAACACTTAGCAGCATTTTATTTCATAGAATCAAAGAATAATTTGGGTGGGAAAGGACCTTTAAGATCATCAAATCCAACCATTAATTTAGCACTGCCAAGGCCACCAGTAAACCACATCTCCAAGTGCCACATCTACATGTTTTAATTATCTCCAGGGATGGTGACTCCACCACTGCTCCTCATCCATGCCACGCTTGGGCACAGCAGTAAGTTCAGAACTATGAGAAAAAATATAAAGTTGTTGTGTTCCCTGTTGATGAGTAGAAATAAAGTTGGAATAAAAATCTGCATCGTTGAGCGTACTGACTACTTTGTACCTGGCCATTTCTTTCTTACTCTCATGCAGGAGTTACATTTTTAAGACAAATAATGCATTTTCACAGGGACATTAAGGATGTTATTTCAGTCTCTGCGGGCTACATGCCATGGCACTGAGGACTAGTGATAGAGAGACAGACAAATTCCTTGCTCTCTGCATCTGCAGTGTAACTAAGGACCTTTCTAATGAAACAGCCCAATAAAAAAAAGGTTTTTCAGGAAGTGCATGCTTAAACAATCTCCTGCAATAGAGCCTAATAGCAAGTCCTCCGTGCCAGGAGCTCAATGTGATGCAGTTCCCCCTCTTCCCAATTTTTGAAATAGGATATTGCAATGCACTATCCACGGGGAAAAATCAACAGATGAAAAGCTAGGCAGGGAGCTGAGCTTCTTTGGTGTGCTTGGCTCTGAGAGCCCTCAGCATCTCTCAGGAATGAGGCGCAGGTCCCAGCCTTTCAGCCAGAATTTGAAATAAGAGCAATCCTTCCCATGTCAGAACGAGCAGGGACAGTTTGGTTTTAGTGCTCCTTGGGAAAAGCTGAAGGGAGAGGGTGCTCTTCAATAATGCTGCAAACTACCCTCACTTTAAAATGCCAGTCCTTGATTTGTCAGCCTATTTTTGAATAATTTACAGTGGATTTGGCAGGTTGCTGTGATATACAGAGTAATATGCATGTGGAACTCTTTCGAAGCAGAAGTTAATACTTTCCAGGAGAAAAGGGAAATAATTGTGTCAAAACAAGCCTTAACCACTGGGGTTTACCTGTTTCCTAATACACAGGAGTTTGCAAACATGACTCCCATTAAAGCAAACGAGACACACACATATGAGTCTGTCTGCCTTGAGAAGAAAATATTCTTCACAAGTGCCTTTCTTGGTGTTGGATGATCAATCCACCATCTGCTTTTATTTATTCATGATTCCTCAGACTACTACAACAATATTGACATTAAATACAGCTTCGGCTTATTAATTTTTTTCATTCATATGTATTTTAAGTCAATTTTATTGACTTCCCTTGGCTTGCTCTTTTAGCTGTTTGCTTGTTTTCCTGGCCTGCTACTTTGTGCCTACCCTTACATCCATTTCCAATATTTTCTTTCCAGCTTCTTGCTTCTGTTCCAGGTAGCCGCCAGAGAGTAATTTTCTGTGGATGACCTGAATTCAGACCTGTTGACCAGACTGAATATTTCCCCAGCTCAGGCTGCAGGTTTGGGGCAGTCCTGCTTATCCCAGGATCACTGAGGCTCCAGCAAGATGCTCCCAGCCCATGTAGCTGTTCCAAGGTGGTGGCATCAGGACATCCACATCCCGAGTAAACCATCTGTCTCCCCCATATGCAGATATGTCACTTGTTCTAAGCAGCATTTGTGAAACTCAGGACAGACAATTGTTAGCTATATTTGTCCCCTTTCCAATCTCATTGCCCCCAAGATTCAAGTCCTGGCTAGGACTGCACATTTGACAGCCCACCTCTGGCTCTGACCTGTCCCTACTCTTCCAGCTCATCTCCACACCCCCTTCCTTCACCCCTTCACCGCTGCATCCCAGTTTCAGCAACACAGACCACATCAAACAACCAAGCCACAAAAGGCTCCCAGCCAAGGACCAAGTCTCCATTCAGACCTTAGCCATTAATTTCACAGCAGATTTTTCCCACAAATGTTTTCAAGTTTTGGATCTTGCTCTTAAGATGTCACCCCTGTGAAAGGGCACAAGTCTCATTCTACCCCAGCAATTCACAACCCTACACCCTCCAAAAGCTCCATGTCCATTTTAGGGTGTATTGTCACTCTTTTCTGTAAGATGTTTCCCCTGCCTCTCCAATAATCTTCCTTTTTCCTCTGTTTCTGCAGCTTTATCTTGCCCATGTCCCTCACGAGTCTGTACTCGTTCCTCTTTGTGCTCTGCTCTCTGATCACTGCTTCCCCCTCTTGTCATATTCTGCACTTGTGGAGTAACAACCTGTCACATCCATAACCTCTTTGCAACAAAAATGTTCTTTGATCTGTGTAAACTACATTTGATGCTGAAATCCTTGATATTAATATCTTTTGTTTGTGTGTCAATGTTCTCTAGAATCTAATTAAGCAATGTTTTGAGAGCATTGTATATGTTTGAACAATTTGGCAGAGCAGACAATATGAGCTATTGACCTGCAAGGATAAATTGTGCTTGCAGATTCTAGGAATTCACACATGCACGCTTCTTTATGCTATTTCTTCTGATATATGTGCATTCAGAACGAGGCCTTGCCTTGTAATAATCTCTGCAAGGCTTAATCAAGTATCTGCTCGTGCTCTTTACTGTAATTGCAGTGGCAGTTACAGCAGGGCACAGCAGAAGCAGGTTTAAGCTACCAACACACCCAATATTAAAATACAACAAAGAACAAGTTCTACCCATACACTAATAACAGAGATTATTCAATCAATAGCTTCTCGTTATAAACGAATAGGCTAAATTGCCTTTGAATGATGTAAAGATTGACAAGGCAGGGGTCAGCCTGATATAACTACTTACCCTGATTTGACTCGAGTGATTTGAAAGGTGGCACTGAATGGCAGCGGGGTCAGGGGTGCAGGGCCAGGCGGGAGCAGCTATGACACCGAGCATGTCCTCAGAGGGTGAACAGTGGCTCTGGGAGATGCTCAGGACCTGGTAACAAACGCTGCATACCTCTGCTGGATTGGACCTGGAGAGGGGTTTCAAAAGAGGGAGGGAGGGAGGGAAAAAGAGAACAGCAAATTGTAGCAATGAGAGGCAGAGAGATGGCTCAGCAGGGTGAGGAGCTGTGGTCACGCTCAGTGCTGGCCCTGCTCACTGGGACAGGTCTGGTGGCTTAGGGCACGAAAATCAGGCCATTCTGAGCTTATGCCACCTTGACACCTGCTCAGATGGAGCTCCCAGGTAAGAGCAGCTCCCAGTCCTGGGTTTGGGGCCCGACTTCCCCATCCCCATCCCTGGTATTTGCTGTTCAGTGGAGGAAACGATGCCAGTACAGGGGCCTTATCTCATTGCTTAGAGCTCTTCAGGGAGCTGGAATCAAGGAAGACCAAGGTATCAGTGATACCAGTGGTACCTACCAGGTGGGACTGGGAACACTGCAGAATGGCTCCACAGGACTCCACAACACTGGCCTGGAAACAAATTAGAGATTCAGCTTGGAAGACAGGCACATTTTGAGTGGTGGGGATAACTCACCCTAAACCACCTGCCCAATGCTGCTGCATGGCACAAACCTATGGCTGGAGCCATGAACATGTCTCTGCTCCTGGAGCAGCAAGCACAAACCTCAGGATGTATGAAATAAAGAGCACTCTTGCACAGGGGAGGTCTGATGGAAAATCAGGCAGGGGTTTATTGCCAGAAACCAACCCTCCGATCACCCACCTCTGTTCTGCTGGTGCTGAACAGCCAGAGGCCCCAGGGCTAAAGTCTTACTCCAGATAAGGGCCACCAGCTGACCCAGCTGCCCTCCTGGGGAGCCCTGCAGCTCCTGCCAAAATCGTCATCTCCCCACAACTGATTTCCTCAGCTGGGCACTGGCACAGCCCCGAGGGGTCCGGTCTGCCTGAGCCTGCCACAGAGGCTGCAGGGAGAAATGTAGATTCAGCTTGGAAGACAGGCACATTTTGAGTGGTGGGGATAACTCACCCTAAACCACCTGCCCAATGCTGCTGCATGGCACAAACCTATGGCTGGAGCCATGAACATGTCTCTGCTCCTGGAGCAGCAAGCACAAACCTCAGGATGTATGAAATAAAGAGCACTCTTGCACAGGGGAGGTCTGATGGAAAATCAGGCAGGGGTTTATTGCCAGAAACCAACCCTCCGATCACCCACCTCTGTTCTGCTGGTGCTGAACAGCCAGAGGCCCCAGGGCTAAAGTCTTACTCCAGATAAGGGCCACCAGCTGACCCAGCTGCCCTCCTGGGGAGCCCTGCAGCTCCTGCCAAAATCGTCATCTCCCCACAACTGATTTCCTCAGCTGGGCACTGGCACAGCCCCGAGGGGTCCGGTCTGCCTGAGCCTGCCACAGAGGCTGCAGGGAGAAATGCGTTCCCTGATGGGAATCTGAACTTTAGTAACACTGACCTGGTCTGCTGGGTGGTTCTGCCTCCTCTTTCCTGTTAGCAGATAATGTCCCATGGCTCTGTGCAGACATACCTGCTTTGCACAGCGCTTTGGGCCAAGGGCAGATGAAGGGCCATGGGGCTTTCTCCATGGTGAGGCTTTGCTTGTGCTTCTGCGTGGGGAGAAACTTCCCTGAAGTTCAAGGCTTTTCCAGCTGATTCAGGCATCCCATCTCTGGCCTCCAAAAAGGCTGGGCTCCTCCAGAAACAGCACAGTGCCATCTGTTGGCTTCCTCACCCCGCGATGGATCAGAACCCTCGAAAGTCCTGGGAAATCAGAGAAAAATGAGGGGAAAAAAGTTATGTGCACCCTGGCTTTCCCCATGCTTCTGCCTGTCCTTCTCACTAACTCTGCAAGCAGAGATGATGGGTCTGGCAGTGGAAACACTTTGCTTTTCCATCTGATGGCTGGCGTTGCGTGTGAGCGGGGCTGTGGCGCTGCCCTCCTCGGGGCCCTGCTCCTCCAGCCTTAGTGGGGCTGGTGACAGCTCAGTCCCACTGGGATCCTGGATAATTAACTACTACCACCACCACCACCCACCAGGGCTCCTCCAGCACAGCTTCCCAGAGTTCTTTTCCATGTGGAAACGAAGAATTTATCAGAGATGCCATATGACCCTGCTGTAACTGTTGATGTCCAGAAATCCTGGACAGAGGGACAGCACAGGCAACCTGTGTCTGGGGCTCATGTACCTGCATGGGAAATCCTAAAAATCTGACTTTGGCACAGCAAACTGAGCAGAAATGGCCATTTCCTGAAAAGGCTTCAGTCCAGCATGCTCCTGGGTGTAGGAATGAGTATCCTCCTGCCATCCCTGGGCTGTCTTGCTGTGTTTTAAATGGGAGCACCTACACTGATGTGGTGGGTGGATTTATCACTGTGCATGGCTCGCACATCAGCTTCAGTGCTTGGGGATGAATCAGGTTGGATGACTCTGAACAAATGAAGATTATATTACCACTGTACAGGATTAAGGAACATGTCTCTGCTCCAAACATTTTTCATTTTATTAAAGAAATAAAGAAAAAAAACACCAAAAGAAAGCTAAAATTCCTAAAGGGGGGGGGGAGGGGGAGGATTTTTTTCTAATATTTTTTAACCCCTTTTCTTGCTAGAGGAGAAGATTTTTGTAAGTAAGCCCAGAGATGGTGTCTCCAGAGAGGCACTAAGGGGTGCTGCCTGGGGCCAGGCAGGAAATTCAGGATCCAGTGCTGATCCTGCCCAGCTTCCTCTCCTGCCTTGAATTTTCCACTGGCAAATGCAGAAGTCAACAGTGCCATACCCCACCACCTCACAGGAGCAACCCAAGCCTTCATTAGTAATACCTGGAAATGGAATTTGAAGATGTAAACCGTTCCATAAATGTTAAATATTATTATTCTTGCTACAGAGCGAGAAGTGGAAAGAGACAGGGATAAAGGTCAGCTGAAGAGCTCTCTTGTTACTGATGAAACAGTGTCCTGAGTGGTGTATGGATAGAAAGTTTACATCATTTCCACAGAAGAATGCAATTGTCACCTAGAGTAGTTTCACTTTCTAAGTGCACTCGTATCCAGACCAACCATGTTTGGTTTGGAGGTGGCCTAAGCAGCAGAGGGGACAAGAGAGGCTGAAGTGTTCCCATCCACATCTGTCCACCCCAGGAGCTGAGCTGGGGGCTCTCTCCCCATCCTCAGTGTGCAGTGTGTTTGCAGCAGCAGCTCTTTGCTGCTCTCTACCCAGAAATGGCATTTTTCCACTCTGGAAAGTGAGACTGGGGAGATCCCTGCAAAGTGTCACCGTGTTATTTAATAATCCAGGATGGTGAGCTTGGCAGCACGGAGTGAAGGATGGGCATCCTGCAGATCCCAGCCCTGGCACCAACTGCAGTGAGGAAGGGTCCTGGATTTCACATCCAGGCAGATGTCCTTGCACTCAAGACGACAGCTGTGGGGCTTTGGTGGCCACAGGCCAGACACCAGGGAGCCAGCCTGAGAGAAATCTAAGGCTCCTAACATTTTCTACACTAATACTATGTGGAGGGAACATTTGAGTCACTATTTCCGAGCTGAGATGTTGTGCTTGTTTCTGCACTCTCCCTGGGGATGAGCTCCAGCCACCAGGATGTGGCAGGGGCTATTTCTTTCTGGACTAATCTCAACAATTTTTTCAACCTAAGTAGACCCAAATTTTAAAGAAAGTAATTTCCTTATCTCCTTCATAAGGAAACCTTCAATTATTTTTTAAATACACAAAGGGCAGCAGCAGCCAGTGGTCCAAGCTGCATTTTGGGAGTGAGGATGCTGCACACCAGGGTCAGCCTGAGCAAGGCAGGGGCCAAATGTGTGCCTCAGTTTCCCCTCCCATGAGATACAACCAACACCTATTGACTCATGTGCAAAACACTTCCTAAACCACGCATGAAAGGCCTTACACAAGTAGTTATTAATATTAATAATAATAATAATTGTTGTTGTTCCTAAGCCAACTATAAAAATAATTTTTCAGAGAAACAAAGTGCCCTGTCTCGTGGTGATAGATTACATGATGCTAGAAATTACTCACAGTATGAAGCTGGTTTCCAGTCTGGTTCTTTTCAATAAATTATAGACTGAGCCCCGAGTGAGTACAGTTGACCAAAGTAAATTCAAAATAGGCAGAAAGTCTATTCTCCCATCAATTGTGCTCACGACCATTTGAGGTTTGCTCCTGAGAAGTTAAATATCCCTCAGCAGTTTCCCAGAAGCTCTTGCTGGGGCTAGTGGGGACACGGCTGGGCAGATGGCCCCGGGCTGTGCACAGGACAGGGGGATCCTGGTGGGGATGGGCTCTGTGTGAAAGGGGACATGTCCAGCCACCCCCTGGGCGCTGCTCAGCCCTCGCCCGCTGCTCCCCACGACCTTACCGGGCACGGCTGCATCTCCCGCCTTGCACCACCGCTTTATTTATTATTCCCATTTTTCGGGTTCTACGCCCTTCTTTATCCGCTCAATTCCTTCCAGATGGGGCTGCCGCTCCTCCTCCTCGCGGTGCCACGCGGCGCTGCCCGTGGGCAGGTGTAGGGCAGAGCGCAGCATATGCCGCGGCTTTGGCAGCGCCGGCGGCGGGG
>NW_008238321.1:9396445-9407096 GCF_000691975.1 Corvus brachyrhynchos | reverse complement strand
CGCATCACAGGAGGCAGCAGCCTCTGCTTCCAGCACCTGGACCTGCTCGGGCAGGACAAGAGCCACAAATGGGGCAAAATGAATCTCTCTGCCTGGTGGGTCTGCCCTGGAAAGCTGCCCTGTGCCTCTGAATGGCACAGCACACCTGGGACAGGTGGGAACGTGTACAGTGCCCCATCTTCTCCCTAAGTACCAGCACTAAAACCACTGCTGGGTGTCTGGAGTAAGGTCAAAGGGAAAAAAGAACAGAAAAAAGAACAGAACAGAACAGAACAGAAAAGAAAAGAGAAAAGAGAAAAGAGAAAAGAGAAGAGAGAAGAGAAAAGAGAAGAGAAAAGAAAAGAGAAAAAAGAGAAAAATGAGAAAAGGAGACGTGAAGCCTGCATGGCATCCTAACGAAGTCCATGAGGGCAGAGTCTATGGCTACTACAAATCTGTGCAGGATATGTCCCACTCGAGGATTTTAGGATAAATGTAAATCCGTTCAGTTTGCTTTTCATGATGCTCACACATTTTGTCTGCACCTTGATCACAGCCCCCTGTGTCCCACCCACCGTCCAGGAAAGCCCTGCTCCTGCCATCACTCCCCAGTCCCCTCGCACTGAGGACTGCCAGGAAAAGGGTGGCATGACCTCGCATGTGCAGTGCACAACTCTGGGACCAGCTCTAGCCTGGAAATACCTGAGCTGTGGCAAGAGGTGCTTCTGCTCTCACTGAGCTGTCCAGCGCTCCCAGCTCTCTGCCAACATGTGGTCACAATTTACGAACACATTTGCAAAGGAAAAGGGCACACTGGAAGCCTGCAGGGAGAAGTGCTTCGCTCCCTTCCATGTGCAGTGAGGGGCCATTCCCACAGGCTGGCACAGCCTCTGCTAAGTGTCTCTCCTGCATTTCCTGGGGGGGAAATGCAGGACACAAAACTTCCTGGAATGAGTGAGCTGTGCTTGCAAACATCCTATCTTCCCCTAGGAAAAAGGGTTTTCCCCACCTCTCCTCAGCTACAGCAGCAGCAGCGGTGAATCACCAGGGCGATGTGTATTTTGGCTCGCATGGGGATTCTTTCCAACCTGCTCGCCCACGTGAGTGGCCTCACCGCAGCAAAGCAGTCCCTGAGCTCTGGTGCTCCGGAGAGCAGGCAAGGGGTGCTGGCCATGAGGGCAATCCTCACCTACCTCTCTTCAGGCACCTCTCCCAGCTCACAAGAAAACTCTCTTATCTTCCCAGGCAGCTCCACCAGAAACTGGCACACCCATAAAAGAAACTTGCACCCACAGAAAGTGGCAGTGTGATATCAGCACCTGCAAGTGACTTCTTTTGTGTGTGTCCAAAGCCAGAGAACACAGCTAAGTGGCTTGGACCCCAGGACCCTGCTGCCCTGGGCAAAGCTGTGCATCATCTGTGCAACTGCACAGCAAATAAGCATGCAAAGTCACGGCTGCAGTGGAGCAGAGCATCTCGCAGGGTCCATTTGCTGCTATTTGCCAGCAAATTCTGGTTGCAATTGCGCTGACACAAACCCACTGCAGACAAGTGTCAGTGACACTACACCAAACCTCACCAGCTCACCTGCCAGGACCCATGAGTGTAACAAACCCAAAGCTGACCTCTCTTTCTAGCAAACCCAAAGCTGACCTCTCTTGCCCTTGCTCCTGTGGAGGAAATGATCTCGTTTCTTCCTTGCCAGATCCTCATCTCCAAATGCAAACAAAACCCAAATTTTGCCAGACCCTTGTGTGCCAGAGGCTGTGAACCCCAAACAGCAAGGCGCTGCCTGTCCTGCAGACTACTTTGTGTAGCGCAGATGTATCTGTACCTATATAATCTATATTTATATATATAAATGTACTACACAACTGGCTATTTTGCATGTAGAGCAGCTTAAAGACAGGCTGACCCCAAACTTACTTGAAGCCCTTTAGCTCCCAGGCCTCTCTAACAGTGTGGCCATCCCTCTGGGATCCGTCTAGCCTGGGAGGATGCTGACAAAGGAGAAAGAAGAATGACAGATGCTCCCTGTGCACGGAGGCAAATAAAGACGGGATGAGGGGAAAACGGGAGCCTAAAGGGAAAGAAAATGAGTGTGCATGCACACACACACACGCACATGCACACAAAGACAGGCAAGACAAAGGCAAGGGGGACAAGCAAAAGGAGGGGAGCTGGAGAAACCACCCGACGTGCTTGGCGAGGGCTGCTTGCAGCAGCATCTCGTGCTGCTTCGTGAGATCCATCCAGGACATATCTGCATCGGTGAACCAGAATTCTGACACCGGTCCCTTTGATAAATATTTATCGTGCCTGGCTCTCTATCACTTCAGTTTCCACCAGATTAACCTCGATTCTTCCAACAAAAAATGCCCTGGTGTTCTGCCTGACACACACACACGCCACACTGACCTTCCTCCTCCGGATTCCCCAAGGCCCTCGCTCCCGTTCAGCTAAGGGGAGAATTTACTCTCATCAATCAGGACCGGATTTCTCCCATGCCATGTAAATAATTTAGAGGCACAAGCATCCATGGCACTGCTTATGTGCAGCCCAAACCCAGTGCCAGGAATCTTGGGAAAAGGGCCCAATAATATTGTACCAGTCCAAAGTAATTAAAGTGCATCATTACATATAAATTTGTAATTAAACACTTTAACGTAATCATCCCGCACAGCACGATTCCTGATGAATTAATTAAAAGAACTCCAGAAATTAATGTTTTACTTGTCACCATTGTTGTGCTAGCTGTAGCCGTCTCCCTGACTATTCCTGCAGCATGTTGTGAAGTAATTATATAATTACTGGGGAACGGGAAGGCCCAAAGTCCCAACAGAGGAGAAACCTGAAACAAAGTGGAAACAGCAACCACAAAAGGCAGAAGCAGTGCCAGTCTCCCCCCATTCAGCCCCAGCAGAGGGGAGTTTGCAAGAGGAGGGGGATGATGAGGTTTCCATCAGCTCCGCTTCACAGATGTGCTCTCCCAGGTGGGAACACCTTTCTTGCTCCCAGATGTGCATGTGGAGGGGTGGCTCCCCTGCTGTCTCAGCCTGGATTCCTTCTCCCTGTACAAAAGTCCTTGTCATGCAGAAGCAGGGCAGTCACACCAACAACTGCCCCCCTCCGTAGGTGCTCATCTATTTCCCTGCCTCAGTTTCCCCCCCCCTTCCACACCTTCCTCCTACAGCTCAGGGTTGGTGCCTGGAAGGGTGGCTTCTTCCAGTCCCACTCTCCATCCAACCCTCCTTCTACCCAGACCTCCTAAAATCCCTCCTTTGTGCCTTACATTGCACTGGGCTTCAATTTCCTTTTGCCATCCTCTACTTCAGACACAGCTGAACAACCTGGTCCCCCCAAGGGCCGGCCACATTCTTCCCATCTCAGTGGCTCCAAGTGCCACCAGCAGCATGTCCCCCACTTCTGACAGCCCTGAGCCCCAGGACTGGCCTCCTGCAGCAGCGAAGGGGCTAAGGCTGGGCTCAAATTGAATCGTTGGATGCAGCGGGTGTTTGTGCCAGGCCATCCCTGTGTGTGTGTGTGTGTGCCTGTATCTACACACAGCGTGAGCCTCGCTGGCCACCAACTCCCCTGGGGATGCACACGGGGCACTCCTGCAACTCCAGAGCCCAGGCTCTACCTGTTCTGCAAGGAAAATACACAGATGGATGGAAGCAGGAGCCCAAAGGTGCCCCTGCCCTGCTCTGGAGCTGGGTGCCATCAGCCTGCATGTGAGGAAGGGCTGCCGGGCCGGCTCACTGACCCTGCCGAGCCCTGGCAGGACCCAGCCCAGGTGATGGGTGGCACAGAGCCACGTTCAGTGTCCCTCAGCAGGGTGCCCTTGTTTGAACAGGATTTCCAGCTCTGAGCAGACACGTGGCTTCACATCCCGCTTTGCTGCTGGGGCTGCCGACAGCTCCAGCCACGGGGACTGTTTGATGGGGTCTGCACAAGAGGGGACCCCAAGGTAAACCTCCCCCTTCTGCCACCCCACAAGCTGGGTGGGGAGCAGCAGGGCTGTCAGAGTGACCCTGTGGGGTGCTGGCCCACATGCTCCAGAACAACACTGACTTTCCTTAAAAAACCCCTAAATTTATGGCTATAGCAATCAGTCCAGAGTTGGAAGCCCCCAGCAGGGCAAAGGATCTCCTGCTGTGCATTTTCCATGAATGATATTCCCAGTACTGGTTCCTACTGCTCACTGTGCCCCAGGAATATCCCTTATTATGCCAGGCACCATCCCTGGTCTCACCTGGATGCACCAATGCTGCCACATGGTGACAAGTCTCTGCTTCCAGCCTCTGCCTTGGCATCGTGGCAATCAGTGGCTTTGGGTATTCCCTTTTTGTTATTTTCTGCACAGCCAAAAACAATTAAATACGGCTTGGTTTTACAGCAGCAAGGCAAGGGGATCAGGGAGAGTGGGGAAGGCTTGGAAGAGATCACAATGCCTTCTGGATGAAACACGGGACAGGGACCCAGCAACTCCCCATCCAGGCTAAGGGACTCCTGCAGTGTGACTCTGTTTCCCCATCTAGAGATTATGCTTAACTGGGGCCGTATTAGTTAACATTTGTACAGCTCTTTGAAAAAGTAAAGTGTTTGAGGCTTTAAATCCTGCCAGTGGGAACAGATCAACAAGATTTCTAACCCTTCTGAAAAATTAAAGCTTTTGCCAATTAAGCTGGCAAATGCATGGATGTGAATCTAAAAACCTCTCGAGCTCAAGACCAAGACTGAAACCTCCTGAGAACAGCCTCTCCTGGCTGCTCCTCGCTCTCCTCCTGGTCACCCATGTCAGAAATATATCAAGTAACCAAGCTCTAAGCCCTTTCAGCAGACACAGACTTGAAACATAAGCAGGCTACAGGTAGAACTGTGGTGGGGCCACCACTCTGGACATTTAAAATGGACAATGTGGATGTGCAGATAACATCTTCTCCTACATTGCCTGACCTGACATTACAAAAACATCATAGTAAGGAATAATTGACTTTAATTTTGCAATTAGCCCTGTAATTCGAGTTGCAGCTTTGATGCCATGAGCTATGGATGACCTCCACGCACACATCTGTACCAGCACTGTCTGTGGCTGGGGGATGTTCTGGGGGTTAACTCACTGCTGGGAGGTTACACCCTCCTGGATGACTCTGGGATTTAAGCACAACATTTTATGCCACATAAAGCAATCTGCACACCCTGTCTGTGTGTTCTTTTTTGAGCGGATTTGCACCCTTTGCAGGCTGAGCTGATGAGCAGCAGCACCAAGGCAAAGACCTAGGGAAAACCACAGCTTGTCAAAGGGAAGGGCACTGCCCACCATCACACACACGCTTGGAGAGGGACGTGGACTTACCTGGGGTCATGCAAGCCAAAGGAAAACCACGTAGGACAGTGGCAACACCACAATGAGTAAGGGTGAAGCAAATCACTCAGTAACTGAACGTTCCCTTCTAGGCTAACTTCCAAGCTGGGATGTCCCCACCAACACTGGTTCAGCTTGTGATAGCTCACCAGCAAAAAGCAAACCCCTGTACCTGCTGTACCTGCCCTGTGTGCCCATGAGGATGGATGAACAGAACAGGCACAAGGTTTGCAGTGCACATGTGCCCAAGCAGGGACACCTGAAGCAAGGTCAAGGGACACTTGGGCAGCCGTTTTTGGTGAAGCCATTTATCCTGCGGGCTCAGCCCTCAGTGCCTGCCCAGCACTGTGTTGTGGGGAAATGCCTGTCAAGGCCCAGGGGAGGGTGGCTCTGGGTCCAAAGGAGTTCGGAGACACCAGCTCAGACTTCTGCTCTCTGACCAACCCATGCAACCTGAAATGAGTCACTCGGTGTCCCCATGGGGGTGGGAATAACCCTGACATTGCACCCTCTGAGCCGGGGCTGGGGTGCAGCCTGGAGGGCGTGCTCCATCCTCCTCCCCATGCTAACCCCGGGAAAGGTCTGGCTCACAGGGCCAGGGGCCCCTTCTTCACCCTTCCCCAGTCCCCAGTGGAACAATTTACCTTTCGGAGCAAGTCCAAGATATTAATTAAGATAAATCTACCTCAATTTTGAGATTCTCTTATCATGTAATTTATCAAAATTATGTTAATTATTTCTGTAGGGCAGCAAAATTATTACCTCTTCCGTGTCTGATTTGTATTAATATTCATAATTTAATAATTCAGCATCCAAGCCATCTGGTTTGGGGAGCCACGCTCCTTCCCCTCCCTCTGCCAGAGCCAAAATGCTCCCCCCTCCCCACTCCAGCACCCATCCAGGCAGCCCCCACCGGCTCCCAACTAAAACTGTGCCACCGGCTCCTGTCGGCATCGGTGTCGGCGTCCCCCCGGTGTCGCTGAGGCTGTCGTGGCAGGATCCTGATGCCCCGGGGAGGGGGAGCAGTCCTTCCCCTGCGCCAGGCTGAGCCTCTGTCACCGGCGCTGTCTCAGCCCGGCAGGTGAGCGCAGCTGAATTGACATTTTCCACACTTTGTGATTTTTACACTGTAATTTGACATAATTAATGCCTACATTACTGCTGATAATTTAGCTAGTTAATTAAACTCGGAGGAGATAATTAAGGAGAGGCTACTGCTTGGACTGCTAATTGTTTTTGTCATTATTTTAGGGGCCCGACAGCTGCCGGCTGAGTCATCCTCCCCATCAGCTGATGGCCACACGTGACAGCGGTGCCGTGGGCACCGGGTGCCCGGTGAAGCGGCTGAGGGCTGCCGGCAGCTCGGCCCTCCGTGGGCTGGCCCGGAGCCAGCGGCCGGAGCCGCGCAGATGGCGAGCGGGGTCCCGCGAACGCGCGGCCCCAGCGCTGCTCCGGCCCGGGGTGGGAGCCTCCGGTTTGGGGCTGGACGAGATGTGGAGAGATGCAAAGAGGGTTTTGCGGAGGAAGAGTTAAGTGGTGGACAGGAATCAGCCTCCGGGGAGGGCAGAGAGGGAGGATGCTCAGGCCAGTGGTCCCTGAAACGCCTCAGGAGCCCACACTTTGGGGCTCACGTAGAAGCAGAGATCCTGCCCACCCAGCCAGCTGGAGAGGAGAGTGAGACCTGCAATTCCCTGTGCAGCAGTGCCAAGTGCTCTCCCTGGCACTGGGGAAAGCCCATCTGCCTGCAATCCCCAGAGCAGGAGGGGAAGGAGGGCAGAGGAGGGTCCCTCATCCCCATGTGAGTGGCTTTCCCCTTAACCCCACCCCAGCTGCCCTGGGCTGTGCTGCTGCAGCATGTGCCTTCTCCCTCTCAGGTGCTTTGGCTCCATCTTTAACTGTGAATATAACCAAACTCTTACTGCACACAAAAGCAGTGGGCGACAAACCCAGCTGGTCCCTGAAGACAAAAGCGCATCACCAAGCCGAAGTCCCTGCTTCCCACTGTGTTCCTTATCTCCTGGAGCCCTCTGCCAGCCTCATCCCACGCCACCCACCCTGCACCATTCCCTGCAAGACTCCAACCAAAGCGCCAGCTCCCCACGGCACCTGACACAGGCACAAAGTTCAAAATGACTTGGTCAGTGCCTGCATCTCTTCCACACCAGGCCCCTTGTTCTTCCATCCTGCTCGGCAACAACCTAAAACCCCATGGGAGCAGAGAAGCCCTCATCCTGTGGCCAGCTGGGAGGTGCAGGTGCTCTGCACATCCCAAGCATTCCCCCTTCTTCCCTGCAGCCTGGTGGGAGGAAGGCATCTTGAGGCACAGCCATCGGCTTATTCCTGCTCCACGACAGCTAGAGAAGCTTTGTCCAGCCTTCCTGACATGCAAAGCTCCCCAGCCTCCCCCAGCCCACTGGGGAGCACCAGGCCATGGCCCCTGATGGCCAGTTTCCCTCCCCACCACGGGCAGCACTGCCAGGCTGTTTGCTGCCGGAGATTTCTTTCCACCCTCTGCCTCCTGGCGAGCTCAGTGCTCCGAGCTGGAGGCCGGCTTGACATCTCAATCCAGAGATTAGGACAGAGACTGGTCACTGCCCAGTTCTGGCAGTGAACGCCCTTCAAATAATTTGATTAATCATCTTAGCTCCACTCAGCGCAGTTGGCATCCTCCAGAATCAAAGCCTCTCCTGAAATGCTGTGCAGAAAAACCATAAAGCTGCTGTAAAGGTTCAACCAAGCATGGACCAAAGCAGAAGCCGGGACTCCAGAGGCTGTGCACTGGGTTGGCTAAATACTCCCTCTAAATATGTCTACAGCTAGCAGTCAGAGACATATGAGATGTGTAACAAATTGCACAGGGGCTGCTTTTCCTTCTCTCACTGTTAGGAGGAGATTTTTTTCCCCCCTCATGCATTTCTATTTATCACAACGCAAAACAGAAATGTGCCAAAAGGATTTTATATTTTCATTTGGAACAAAAATATTTGGACAGCCCCAAGGATAGCAATTGCAGCAATCATGAAAAAGTAATACTCTGCGCTTCTGTGGTCCCTTCCATCCAAGCATCTCACAGCACTTCGCAAATGTTGGCCCTGATCCCACGGAGGCCCATGCACATGGATCATCCAGTATAGGAATTCATTCCACTGGGTTCAGCAAATCAGGACTGTGGGGCTCTGTGGGGCTCTGGAGTTGCTCACCTCCACACTCACCGAGTCAGCTGCTCCATCAGCACTCACACTGCATCCTGAGTTATTTGTTGATATTTAAGTCTGAGCTCCTGGAGTCAGGGGATTGTGTTTCCATTTTGAAAACTCTCTAGTTTGTCATCTTGGTGCAATCCCTGCAACAGGAACCCTAAAATCCCAGAAAGCAAAAGAAAATTAAGACAAACCAAACATACTCCCTTTCCAGCGCAATGCTTTTTTTGCAGGCTCATCTCTCTTTGGAGTCGTGCTTCAGGATTTCTGTATTTATTTTCACCAGAAGACAGCAATTCCTGCACTCCAATACTCATAAAAGAA
Organism: Corvus brachyrhynchos; assembly: GCF_000691975.1. Classification (NCBI taxonomy): domain Eukaryota; kingdom Metazoa; phylum Chordata; class Aves; order Passeriformes; family Corvidae; genus Corvus; species Corvus brachyrhynchos. The sequence continues at coordinate 9,398,225 of NW_008238321.1, read as the reverse complement.
TAAACCCAGCTGATCTCAAACTGCTCAGGGAAAAATATGGCAGGGAGAGTGATATGCCAAAATCTGCAGCAGTGAAAAGCATAAACCTCAAATGTCCTTGTTCCCAGTGCCTCCCCTGCCAGAGAGACAACCACAGTCCAAACACTTGAGGGTTTGGTTGGAGTTTCTACTGTCATTGTTTTCTTGCATAAAATCAAAAAAACTTTTCTTTCTTGCTATATCCAATGCCCCAAAGCTCCACCAGGGATGGGAGGCCAAGAGCTCCCACAGACAACATCCCTTCATCTCCCACTCATGCTCCAGTGCCAAAGAGTGGCCAACATTCAAGACAAAGCTCAAGCCACAGCCCTTGCAGGGCTCCTGGGGGTCATCCCCCCTCAAATGGAGACCTTGCACGTCACCCCTTAGGCCTTGGATTGACACCTCCATGAAGGACATGCTAATTGTCACTGCTAATGAGCCCCTCTGCCACAGTGAAGCAGTGGGAGATAATCAGCCATTGCTGTGAGAGCAGTTTCCTTTAAGCATGAAGAGGTGGCCTCTTCCTCTCTACACCCCAGTCCTGGCCTTAGCAGGTCACCAGATTCCTCATAAGTGCACAGATGCTTTTGCAAAGATCCCTGGAGAAGCCACTGCCAGTGCATCACCGGGACAGCTCAGCTGAGCGGGAAGCATTGTCCCATGGACGTGCCAGGATGTCATCCAGTGCTTCACTGGGCAACTTGAAGGTGATTATGGCCCCAGGTGACCAGCTACAAACCAGAGCTGATGGCCTTTCAAGGCTGTTTTCTGCTCCTGGGGGCACTTCCAGCAAACCATCCAGTCTCTCTGTGTCCCACCCCCTTCCCCTGCGAGGAAGGACACGTTTGCTGCACTCGGAGAAGCGCGGCTGAGCAATGCCGCAGCCTGCGGTTAAAACCCAGCAGAACTCCAAACCACCCTTTCACCTCCCTCCCCTCCGTGCTATCTCCTGGTGAAATGAATCTCTGCTATCTGCCCAGTCCAGCATCTTCATCCCAGCAGAGACAGCCTCAGCCTTGCCTCCCCTGACCCCCTTTCCCCCCGACACGCTCGTGCAGACACATGTGCGCGGGAAGAGCGCCCTTAGCACCGGAGGGGAGAGAGGCGCAAAGGGGGAGCATTAGGTGGAATGAGAGATAGCAAAAGCACAGGCATATCAGACGTCTCCAGGCAAGATAACACGATAAATAATCAATCAATCCCTACAAAATCCTTAAGTGCTTGATGTATCCTCCTGCAAATTGAATCACTTCTTCTACCAGGAAGTTCTCTCTTGTAAATAAATGAGAGCAGAAATGGCCCATATTGAAAAATAATGTTGTTAAAACCACTGATTAAGTTTTACACAAGCATATGAGAGCAAACTAAAAGGTTTTAGCTTTTTAATTTAAGAAATGAGGAATATGATATAATTTCAATTTGTGATGAGATAAGATGTTCTCGATATTGTGGCTTCAATTGGATTATATCCTAATGTACTTTTATAAAGTGTCAGGCTAGCTGCAGATTAAGGTATGTGTGTAATATTCTTTATTAACAATTTAATGGACCTGCTTTCACTCTATCCATCTTAATCAGTGTTTCCAGTCCACCTGGGAGATCTAGTTAGTGCAGAACCTGAAACTCCAACCTGATGAAAGAGGGAACTCAGTGATCCGTCAGTGTCAAAAAACAAGAGGGAAGTACTGATAAAAGACTGTTGAGGATCATCTTTAACCTCATGTCATCAGTACCACTCCAAAAGCTCTCAACAACCGCT
>NW_008238321.1:9372940-9396413 GCF_000691975.1 Corvus brachyrhynchos | reverse complement strand
GCTCTTGGAGTCACTCAATGAGACCTATGCCCTTCCTCAGATCTGCATCCTTCTCCTGCCAGAATAATAAAGGGGCTTTTGGCAACAGGCAGAACTTCCCAGATCACAAAACGTAGTTGCCTGATCTCGAGGGACCTGCTCCTGTAATCCTGTTTCACAGTCAAACACCAGTGCAAGAGCAGCCTGGTTGTGTGGACTCTCCAGCGCTTGTCCATAGTCTCTCCTCTGGTGCTCAGACACTTCCATCTCATTTCCCTCTGAAATTTATTCATGACTAGTCTGTATCTGCATGTTCTGGTACCAACATTGGCCTTTAGCTTAACTAGCTCCTCTCCCTCCCTTGTGGTTATCTGCCTGTGCAATCACATCTCTCAGCCTTCCTTTCATTAGGCCAAATAAGCTGTGCTCGTTTAGTCATCTCTCATAAAGGGGCTTCCCAACACCTTCCCCACTCTGATGACCTGGCTCTGCACCTCCTCCAGCTTTCCAGACTGCACACACCACTGAAAGTCCCCCCGTGCAAATGCTTTCCCATCCCTTGGAAATGCCATCTCTCCAGACAGCTCCAAGAACCAAGGTGCTACCTCAGCCAGCTCCTGCTCTCCAAGCACCCACCTCTCCTACCCACAAGCACCCCAGGAGGGTTAAGTCCTCCACCCCAATCGAGACCTTTCATAGTGCAGCTGTTTGGTGAGAAATTACTATTTCACACACACACACACCAGCCCACCACAGGGTGACCGGGACGGCTCGTGATGCGCTGCGTGAGATCTCACCGCTGGCTGGTTCCCCACCTCCCCTTCCCCACCACTCACACTGCCACGTGCATGCACAAACAGGGACTCGGTGCACGGAACCGGGAGCAGTAGTCTTGTAAATAATGGCCAATCAGGGGAGAAAAAAAATAGGAAAGTTTATACATCTCATCTCCTTTAATTCCCTTGCAATGCAATGATTCTGCAAGGGTGGGTCGGTTGTAGCTGCAGGTGCTCCCGGACGGGGGAGGAGCACAAAAATGAAGTTGTTTGCGGCTTTTGATTCCATCCCTGGAATTATTTACAGCTGCAGGCAATATTAAACTATGTAGAGCAAGTGTCCTCATTTACATGCTAATTCATTTATACCCTCTGGATTGATTTCTCCAATTCATTTTCAGCCCACTAACTCTTCTGATATGAATTATATTATCACCTCCAGAACAGCAGCAGGGAAATGTGACGAAGCCACCCCAGCTCTTCTGATCTCTAATTGCCCTCGCTGTTCGGAGCTGGCATGGCCAGCTGCAGCTTTGCCTCCTGGCTACCGGCACCCAGCTTCCTTCCATTTCCTGGAGAAAAACCAGTGGTGTGGCTCAGAGAGGGAATCATCCCACTGCCATTGCTCATCTTATTCTGGGGAAGACCCAAGCAAGAGGACCTTGGGCTTGCTGCATTTGGAAATCATTCCCTCTCTCTGCCCAGGAGGAGGAGCCACCTCATTTCAGAGTCCATCTGCGTTCTGCAGAGGGAAGTCCTGGAGTTGTAAAGAAATTGAATTAATCCTCAATTTCCCAAGGGACTTTGTGAGGCTTCTCAGCTTTTCGCAGCAGCCTCACACTGCACTGGACAGAAAAGACACACTCCCAATTTTCCCTGCCTTGGGAATGAGACACCAGTGGAAAGGACACAGTGCCCAGAGAATGAAGATATGGGAAGTCTGTTCACAGGTAGAAGCAGCTGGAAGCAGTAGGGCTTTACTCCCATCACTGTCGCTGACGAGGTTAAGGCATGCTTTTCCAGGAGGCACATCCAGATGTGCAGATGCCGCTCTGGAATCCATGGCTGAGGTCTGCCAAGGTAACAGCAGAGAAAAGACCCATCTCCTGCACTACACCTAAGCAGAAGGGTGAGTTTCCAGGACACCAGGTGGACTTGAGGGAGGGGAGAGAAAGCACCAGCAAATAGAGGAGGTCATGTGGAATGATGTGGGTGCAGTGCAGGGCTGCCCACATCCCTTCTCCCACAAAATAACTGTGACGTTGTGCAGGTTAATCCACGTGCAGCGCCTGGGTGAGGCAGCAGCTGAGGAACCCATCACCAGGATGATGCTCAGCTGGACAAAGCACCCGAATCTGGACCACTGTCTGGTGGCCAGACACTTCCCTCTCCCTTTGGCCCAAAGTGTCATCCAGCACAGGAACCCAAGTTGTGAGATAGACACCAACACTGTGGTAGATATAGACACATCCAAACTGGATAAACAGACATGACATTTCGTATTTCAAAGACTTCTAGAAGACTTTATACAGCCTAACTCATTCCTTGCTCATACCCAGCATTTTGTTTGAACAGCATGATCTGTCAGAGGGACTGGATGGTCCAGGACCACTTCCCCTCCAAAAATCTGCACAAAATGAAAGCTGTAGGGAAATAAAGAGGTTTTGTGGTTCTGGTTTTTTCTTCTAGCTGGCAGAGAAAGGGCAGCTCTTTGTTCCTGATTTACATCATCTGAAACAATTAATTTGTGAAAGCCACAGTACCATTCCCCTTGACATCCAGTGTTTATTATGCTTCAGACCATTTCAAATGAGCACTTGAAAAGGAGAGGGAGCCCCTCTGCCTCCTGATCACTGGAGGGAAGGAGAAGGTTGTCCTAAACAGAACAACAGACTGTCCCTTCTTAATGACACTTCAAAGCTCCTCGGACAGGAAAATTGATAATTGTGTCAAGTACAGTTTTTCTAAACTTCATCATTTAGCGCTGAAAACTGGGCTATTGAATTCATATAGTTCTTTGATCAAGACCAGTTAATTAAGTTATTCCCTTGATATGACTCTTATCACTTTAGTGCCAGACCTACATCACACTTATGCAATTTACATCCTGGCTTTGATATACATCATTTAAGCTTCCCAGACCAAAATCACCGGGTTTCTGTAGATTCCCTGCTACCTTGCCAGCTTCACCAATAGGATGGGCTACAGGTCAGTTATTAATAGAGAGACTGTGCACCCCAGAAGGCTCCTGGGTTTCTCTACTTTTGGTGACTCCTGTCATTCCTTCCCACCTGATACCTCCTGACCCTTTGTCTTCATAGCCATCTTCCATTCACCCTCTGTTTCTGACCAACCATCCAGGGGCTCTTTCAGCAAATCCTCCTCCTCCTCCACTCTTCTGCTTTCCACGGGAGAGTGACAAGCTCCAATTTAGGTCTCCACAGTTTTTCTTGGTCTTATCCCCTTAAACCGGATTAGCTAACGTCTTAATGCCAGTGACACCAGTCACAGCTCACCATCTGATCCTGCCTTTCAGGATTTGCTGCATCTATGCACTTTCCATTGCTAAACCAGGTCCTCTGATCTTTTCCAAGTCCCCCAACTCCCCGTCACCACCACGCTGCCGTCGTGGCCTGCTCGTTTTACTCCTCATATCTAAGAGATGCCCAGATCTCCTCCCTTCCTCACCCAGCACCTCCAGAGTCTGAACTCTCCCAACTCGCTGACAGCCTTTGCACTTTCCCTGTTTTCATACCTACAATTCTCTCTTCCAGACTGTTTCCTTCACTTTGAGATACAGCCTTCCTGGAAAACTCTCAGCACCCCTTCCCTGGGCCTCCTTTCTCTTCTGTATCAGACACAAGATCTCGAGGCTTTCCTCCCCACCACCATTTACACACAAACCAGCCCACGTGGTGATTCCTCTTGTGTCTTTTAAACCCCACGTCCTTTCCAAGCACTCCTTCACTCTCCACCCATCATCTCTGCGAGGTGGAGATGCTGCTGCTGTAGCTCTCTCCGCGCAGCTGTGCTGAGCAGTTGCATCAGGAAGTCCTTTTCCTCCCATCTCCACCCCTCTGTCCTAGACCAGCTCATAAACATCTTAGGGTAAAACCAAGTATTTCATCCAACTGTCTGTCCTGATCATCTCTGTGTTCCTGAATCTTAGCTAGTCCCCTGAGTGGAGGTGAGGGACTCTTTTTGGCTCAGTAAAACAACTATTACAGGGCAAGGACCAGCCTGCATCTCCTAAGGAGGTTCTGCACCTGGCACCCACTTGTGACCAAGAGAGGAGATGGTGTGACCTGCAACTTTCCATCCTGGTTCTTCCTCGCTGGGATGTGACGGAGGAACCACTGAGAGCAGTGTGAAGGAAAGATGGGCAAAGATGAGCCCTGGTGCTTGGCCTGCTCAGTCCCACCACGCCTCTGGGTGCTCCCCAGCATCCCCACCACGGGTCATTCTAGCTCCCAGCTCACTGCATGATGTAAAAACCAGTCACGTTCTCTGTATTGATCAGGCTGTCCCTCCACACACATGTTCCCTTTGTCCCCCCTAAAATAAAACCCCAACTGAGAAGAGTCACCAGCTGGAGTTTAATTTCAGACTCCAAGGCATATCTGGAGCCAATTTGCAATGCGCTTACTCCGAAAATCGCCCTCCCCTGTGACGCTTGACAGCTCCAGACCACAGTCCTGCTCTCAGCTCCGAAGGAAAAATGTTTTAATTTGTCACAAACCAATTATAGCGTCTCATCTATCCCTGAATTACTCATCTTGGCTACAGTCTAGGACAAAGGCCCCCTCTGAGAGGAGATTAGACATGGATATTAACAAGAGAAAAAGTGTCCACTGTCTCACCTTGCTGGGGACGCGGCTTCCAACGAGACAGGAAAAGGAAACCCCTCCTGACTGACAGCCAGAGGGAGGGCTCCCATCCCACAGCAAATCCCTCGTTTCACGCAGAAGAATAGTCACGACAAACTCCGTATTCAAATAATATTCATGCATGGCAGATAACAGAGTCACGGCTGGCAGAGCTGCAGCATGAATATAAATAACCTTCGCTCCCTGGGCTGCTGCTGCAGCCGCTTTGCCACCATGCCAGAGCGTGGGTGAAGGGGCTGTCAGAGCAGTGCAGGGGTAGGGATGCCCCCGTGGAGGCACTGCCTCCTCTGAGCTCCACGTGCTGCCCCTCTAACGAGGCCCCTTTCCCTTGGGCTCTGCACTAGGTTGGAATGCTCTCCCGTGCACTCCCAGCAAGGCAGTCCTCTCCAGCCACCTCCTCCCACCCCGGCTGCCAGGCGTGCTTGTGGCTCTCACAGGGCACACCAGCATCCCTGTGAGTTCTTGCTTTGGACCAGACCTACTTTCCTGGGCTCCAAGTTCCTCTGTGTCAGTGCTCCTTCCTTCCTTTGCCAACCCTTCACTCTCTCCGTATCAGTGCTCCTTCTTTCCCTCCCTAAATCCATGCTGGTCTCATGTATTACCTTTCAACCCAACAGCCAAGACAAGGGTGTTACCTTCCAAGCTGAGACACAGCCTTGAGGAAGCTTTTGGACTGTCCCATCTCCTGAGCAGCTCACATTGCGGTTCATCCAGCTGGAAACAGGAGGGGAACACTCAAAGGCAGCACCCAGAGCTCTCATGAGCAAGAAGCACTTTGCACGTACAGTTGCAATGGTGACAAGTTCCAGCCACTTCACTCGGCAGTGAGGACAAAAAGCTGTGGGCAGAACTGGCCTCAGTCAGCTGGAAAAGCTGGATGTGGTGCTGCACTGTCTCAAATAGACTCAAAGCATCAGAGGGCAGCCACAACACTCTCTTCCCCATGCTCACTGCAGATCAGCTTCTTACTTGAATGAAGAGGGAGACGATGAAAGTCGATTTCCCTTTGTGCTCATGGCAAATAATTTGGAGAATTCCCCTTGTTTACTCAGAACTGTTAATGATGCGTCAGAAATTACCTCGGAGATTGTAATTAAAGAAAACGGCAGAAGAGAGAGACACAGACACACACACACACACAGAGACACACACACACAGCCTAGTCACAGCTTCATCTGCGAGTCTGGAAGTGATGGAGCCAACAGCAGTTTCCCCATCACCCCAAACCTGCAGAATGATCCCCAAGAGCCTCCTAAATGGCAGAGGCTTAGGGGTGCAGCCCCCAGGCCCTGTACAGCCCCCACGCTCCTCTTCAGCTACAAAGAAAGCAGTTGGTGGCACTCCAGGTATCCAGGAGCTGGTGAGGCCACAAACCCGACTGGAGGCTGTCAGGAAATGAGCAGGAAGCTCAGCCCCCTTAGAACCATTTTGGAAGTGGAGCAGCTGACCTAGAAGAGTAATTAAGCTCTCAGTCATCACCGAAATGCAGACACCCACATGCACACAGCAATGTATCTGTCAACCCCCTGCCAGCCTGACCTCAGGGCTCGGCGTCTGGTGGGGCTGGAGCAGAGCACAAACAGCCCTTTCTCATGGAGAAGGGAGAGGAATTTGATTCCTGTTCGGTTACAGGAGGGTGCCTGGATTGCCTAATTACTCAGGGGTGACCACTGTGGAGAGGCAGTCGAGAGCTGGTTTCCCAACACCTCCCTTCCTGCTCAGTCCAAAGGCCAAATCCTCTTGCTTTGCCTTCTGGAGCACTTCCACGGGGTGAGCAAAGCTGCTTGTGCCAGGAGAGCAAACAGGGGTCAGGCAGGGGAATCAGCTCAGCTAAAAGCAGCCAGCTGGAGAAAAGCCATTCCCTTTCTCCACCTTAGCCAACAGCTTAGTTCTTCTAGGGCTCGTTTCAAGCATTGGATTAAGAGAATGGTGGAATTGCAAATCCTGTGAGTCCCAAATTCAAGGCAGAGGAAGGAGGAACAAGCTGGGTCACCCTCATGGTCACCATCAGCATTTGTCAGGGTGTGCAGGAGCTGTGGGACAGGCTGTACAGAGTTTGGTTTTGGTATACCCCGGGCACAGGCAAGGCAGCATTCCATCAGTACAGACAAGAGTTTGGGACTCTGAGCAGGATGTGTTTGGATTACTACTCCACTATTTACCCTCTCATCTCTGGTGGAGAAGTAACTGAGGTCAGTCTTGCAGTCAGCCTCACACCAGCCCATTGCCTCCCATTCCCAGCGGCACGGTGAGGCAGGCTGGGTATTTTTCTACCTAGAGACCACTTAAAACTTTTTAAACCCACACAGCATTTCCACGTGAGCCTCATATCCCCTACAGCATGGCTGCCATCTCAGACAGACTCCAGATGGGAGAAGGAGCAGTTTTCCCTTCAAAACCTGTTCTTGGAGCATGTAGCTAGCAGGTGTACACTGCTGCTGTCTGGCAGCAGTTGGCCTTCTCACAAAAGCAAACCCTACAGCAGGTCCAACCACTGCCACCACAGGGAGCTGGGGTTGTTGTTTAAGCACTTTGCTATCACATTCTTGCACAGGCCCATTCCCTGCCTGTTTTCAAGGTGGGTGAAGGTTGGAGAGGGAAGGATTGGATGAGTTTGGATGATGCTGCCACCATCCTCTAAATCCATGCAGACTAAACTTCCTGAGGCTGGAGAATCAGAGCCTGAAAAGATGAAAGCCCAGCAATAATGACAGCCTGGGATAGCTCATCAGGAAAGGTGTTTCTGTCCTTCAGCAGCAGTGGTTTCCCCTCCCTTCCCCTCAAAGCCCTTCCTTTGGCAGCCCATGAAGGCAGGTTTAGCTCTGGGGATTTGCTGCTACTGCCCAGGTCCAGAAGAGGGGCCCTCCTCCCTCCCCTCATGTTTACACACAGCCCCAGGAAAGAAAGAGCTTCCTGACAAGCAGACCAGGATGGCAATGCACAGCATGCCAGCCCCTGTGGTCAGCATGTCCCCACAAACCAGTTTGTCTTGCTCTCTGGGTGAGCACAGGCCAACACAGAGCAGAGTGTGGTGGCAGAGCCTCTGCCAGCCTTTTACCCGGCGACACCGCGGCTCTGCCACTCTGGTCACCAATGCCACGGTTCAGCTCTGGCAGAACAAGCTCTGCCTCTTGTCTCTCCCACATCTGCTGGTCAGGCCGGGACCTCACAGGCTTTGGGATGTGCGTGATGCTAAAGCAGCAAGGGGGGAATTGCATTTACCTGACAGCAGGGGCGAGTTTGACACCTAAACAGAATCAGTGAAAAACCCCTTGGTGCCATTGCTCCCCCAGGACGTGCAGCTGTCCTGCAGGCTCTGGGCAAGGAAGTTGCTCCATCACAGGTACACCAAGCTCCAGAGAGGGACTGTCAGTGCTCACAGTGACCAGGACAGCCATACCCCCCGTATCCCCAAATCACACTGGGATGCTGATATTTACTCCAGCAATTTTTTATTGGGCAAAAGCATACGCAGGTATGGAGTGCTCCACCACTTGTGCATCCACTGTGGGCACCGGGAAGTCCCTCGGGCACTGGGTCCCACCCGAGCACATCCCTGCCCCGGCCGGAGAGTCCCACTGCCACCTCGTGGGAAAGGGACGCATCGCCTCTGCTCCGCCGCTGGCACAGCGAGAGCAAACCTCCTCCAGCAAAACCCCTGCTCCTGCTGGGCCACAGCACCCGGAGAAACCTCGAGTACCTGGCATGGAGGGAGAGGGTCCACACAGATCAGAGGCATCATGAATTATTCTGATCTTTCCGTGGCTGTCTCCACGCCTGCTTCCCAGGCTGACTGGGAAGAGAGGCTGCACCCAGGGCAGGTGAGGGGAGAGTGGAAAGGCTCCCTGCAACAGGACCTGCTCCTACACTCCTGGTCTCACCAAGGTGAGCCACAGCACCACTTGAGGGCACTGGCTGTCCAGGGACAGAGCTCAGGAACTGAAATATTGGTCCCATGCAGAAGACTCAGGGGTGAGGCAAAGCCATGAATTCCCTTGTGCTCCCAGTTAGCACCCGGTTATTGAAACAAGAGTTCTGTTCGTTTTCATCAGGATAGGCCAGAGACAATGAAAACCCTGCTTCACTGAGCAGACAGAGAAATAAGGAGGCTACAAATCTCCCCCACAGAGGGAATGAAGCAGTGAGCAGCCTCTCATGGCTTTGAGAAATCAGCCTACAGCAACTTCCAGAAGAGGCTGGAAACAAATCGCTATTGCTGAAACTGCTGTGGGTCGAGAACATCCCACGCCACAGACACAGAGGTGGCTCTGCTCTCTGCTCCCCCCAAACACGGAGCCTCCAGTTTGCACTGGTGTGACAAGAGGGAAACCATCAATCCCTCTTGCCCCGTAACTCCATCTCTGATCCTGGCCAAAGAGCCACAGCACAAGCAGAGAGGGGGGAAAGGAGGGACAAAGGCCCTTCCACAGCCCCGTGCAGTGTCCTGGCTGCAGCCCTGGTGACAGGTATGGGACACCATGGGGTGCCTTGCAGGGCCATGCTCCTGCATTCAGGACTGCGGTGACCCGGGCACTGGGTGGGCAAACTGAGCTCTGCCCTCCTGAGCTGCCAACAAGGCTGAACCAGCTCTGACCCAGAGCCAAAGGAGGAAAACAGAAGTCCACGTGCTGGGAAAGGTATCCTTGGGCCCCATACTGGTGCTACAGGGAATTCATACTGTCCTTTTGGTCAGCAAACCTGCAGTCTCCACGTCAGGGAGCAGAGGAGCCTCTCACAGTCCAGCAGCTCCAGGAAAGCAGCACTCAGGAAGGACCACACCTTTGATGGGTCCCTCTGGGCCACTGGGAAAAGGAACATCAAGCTCCTGAGCTTTACTCTTATTTTTTCTGCTTCCATATTTTGGACAAGCGGAACTTGTTCTTCTTCCTCTCTGGCTCCTGGCTCTCAAGAGATCCATCTGCAGGAGAAGGAGCAGACACAGAGCAGGTTGAGACCCACAGGCCAGGTGCCCCCCAGTGCTGCTCTGTAAGAGAAGAAAGGGCCCTTACCCAACCTCTGTATCATGTCTGCCAACATCTGGTCTTCCTCTTTCTCTCTGTAAGGAACAGCATAGTATTAGAAAACTTTGCTGTGTTCATGACAAGCTGGTAGACACCAAAACCCATGCAAATAGTGCTCTTATTCCCCCAGTAAGAAATGACCAACCTCCACAGCATACCCTGAGAAGGCTGCAGGAAAAAAACCCTACAGTTAAGAGTCTTAGACATTAGCAAATTCCATCTGGTTCCCTTGAAAGCAAGGACCTGTGCGGGGATTTCCAGACCTTCTCCCAGCTGGCTGATGAATCATCCGAGTTCATGGAGCGGTGAGACACCACCACACCCAAGGAGATGAATGAAGCTGAGAAACAGTAGCCCGGGGGAGAAGGCTGCAGGAAAAAAACCCTACAGTTAAGAGTCTTAGACATTAGCAAATTCCATCTGGTTCCCTTGAAAGCAAGGACCTGTGCGGGGATTTCCAGACCTTCTCCCAGCTGGCTGATGAATCATCCGAGTTCATGGAGCGGTGAGACACCACCACACCCAAGGAGATGAATGAAGCTGAGAAACAGTAGCCCGGGGTGCTACAGAGGTGCTCACTGCCATCAGGGACAAGCACACTGCTGTCACTGCCTTGTCCTGGGCTTGTCCTAGAATCCACAAGCAGGAGTTGGTGCTCTGAGGTCAAGAAATGGAGGCTGTTCTCAGCATCAGGGGGCACAAATCCAGCTACTTGACACAGCAGTCTTCCTTTGAACTTGGGAAGGATCCAGTTCATGGCTACAGCTGTTCTTTCACTTGCTGCAGCAGACGAGCACATTCCTGACTTCATGTTCCCAAATTTCTCCTGCATCTCCCATACTGCCTCCAGCCTCCCCATCTCCAGCCTCTCCCTCTCTTCCCCCGCATTCCACATTTCCACAGCCCTTGTTCCCACAGCAGCTTGAGCTTGAGAGTGCAGTGAACAGGGCTGTGGTCCTGATCTCTTTCCAACAGCTGCCAAGGATGCAAAGACAGCAGCATTTAGGACAAGATGGTTGATGACAGGTGACCACCCATCTCTCATGGAGCAGAAGTCTGGACTACAGCCACTCATCCACACCTACAGCCTGGACAGCAGTGGAAATACAATAGTGTTGGCTCATTTCCCACCATCTGAGGACCCTCACCTGAGTCTGTCCTCATCCAGGCAATCCACAATATTGTTCCGATCGTTGACTGTGTTTAGGTACGACTCCAGCAGCTCCTTCTCTTGCTCCTTCTCCCTGGGCGTCTTCAGATCCTCTGCACAAGACAAAGCAAGCCCATCTCACAGCTACAGGCAGTACCTTCCCACTGTGGCTCCTGCCTCCACCCTGCTCCAGCAAGCCTGATTTTATTATCCTCACACTCAGGGGCACATCCTGCCTCCCTGACAAAGCTGAGGTGGGTTGGATGTTACAGGGAGTAACATCCCACCTGACAGGGGACAGCCACAGTCAGGGGACACTCACAGTGCACCCACAACCCCTGGCAGTGCCTTCAGATCTGAAGGACACCCCAGGGCTGGCACACAAAGCGGAGGCTCCTGGGGCCAGCAGGACTCCCAGTGTGGCCAGTCCTTACCTGGTTTGCTCATGAGGCGTCGCAGCTCCATCTCAATATTCCACTGCTGCTCCTCCAGGTTCTGCTGCTTCATCCTGGAAGGAATGACAGAAGTGATGAGTTACTGCCCTGCTATGCCCCAGGGTTGGATCTTTCTCCTGTCATGCTAAAGCCTCATCTCTGTGTTGCCCGCCACCTCTTCCTCCACATTTCTGAAGTTTCCCTCCTCACAAGCTCCTCACAGACCCTGGGTGCTCAAAGGCCCACCAGCTAATACATCATGATGCTGGCAGTTCTCCCAGAGACATCCTCCACCCTTCTCATCCCACCAACTGGCACATCACTTTTTTGGGCTGTAACACTCCCTCTCCTTCACTGCTCACAGGTGAAGTGCACCAGCAGACAGGTGAATTTCTGGTTGTACTCACTTGTACATCAGCTCTGATTCCTGTCTGAGCAGCAGCTGTTTCTCATGGATCAGTTTGAACCAATCCACCATAAGGGCATCCTCAGACTCATCTGCAGAGGAGACAAAGGGCAAGAAGTGGCATCAGTTCAGCCCTCCTGGCTCAAACACAAAATCTCTTGAGGGAGAGCTTAGGATGACTTGTATGAGCCCCAGGCAACCTCAAGTGAAAACAGGAGATCTTCGGAACTCCTGGGTACAAGGGATGCAGGTCACTCCCTCTGGATTCAAGGAAGCTGCTCATGGATACTCTGCTACAGGACACCCAGCTCATCTTCCACACGGCTGCCTCAACTCTGCCCCTCTGCATGACCCCACTAAGCCCTGAGAAACTGCAGCCAGCCATGATGGCCAGCCTGGCTTGGGATCCAAAAGCCAGATCAACAGTGGCCTTCCATTCCCAAAACTCTCTGATCCTCAACCAAACTAACACAAGACCTTGCTCATAAAATACATTATGAAACAGCCAGAGAAGGTTCAAAATTCCCCGGGCTTAATCTTTGTATACCCTGGGCAACCTGGAGTCTCACATGTAGCCTGAGTTCCTAAAAAATGGAGCCACGAGTGCCCAGGAGTAGGACATGAGCCTCACACGTCCCCACCACAGCAGAGCTGGCACCAGGTCTCCTTTACCTCCCTCGCAGGCACGCAGCTGCTTCTCCAGATCCACTCCTTTCAATTCCAGTTCGTCCAGCTGCTTCTCGATGTCACGGACTTTCTCCTGGATTTTCTCCTCAGGGAGGTAGTCTGGGTGCAGCTAGGAAAGAAAATGTAGGACAAAACACAGCTCAGCACCCTCAGACTGCCTGCTGAGGTCACAAGAGAGATGGGAAAGGGCATAATGAGCCCAGCTACAGAGCCACAGCCTTGGAGGGCCAGGCCAGCAGAGGTGCAGAGCTGGCTGCTCACAACAGAGCGGTGGCCACTGCAAGGCTGTGACACGTGTGCTGCCAGTGGTAACCCACCCACACTTGTCAGTCCACAGACATTCCCCCTCCTTCATTGGGGAATGCAATGTCTACCACGGTTTTGTTTGGCTCTGTCTCATTCCAGCTCTGACTGTCTCCCTGCATAGAAGATAACGAGCAGCCTCTCCACCTTGTCGCTGCCTCAGAGCTTTTCACCCTTTCCCTGGGCATCCAAATAAACCCTCCCAGTAAGATAAACTTAGATATGTCTGGACAAGCACTCCAGAAGGATATCCAACAACCCCAGCCTGATCCCCTTACACCTGGTTTCCAGCCATACCTTGTTTGGGGACATCACTTGAAGCTTGTCTTTGCTTTTTGGGACAGGGAGTTTAACTAGAAGGGAGAAAAAAAAATAAAAGAATGTCACAACGACCTTTAAATAATTTTATGGTGTGGGACAGTGCCTACATCACCAGAGCACAACAGGTCCCAGCTACCCAACAGAGGTCACAGATGAGACACGTGCATCCACATGCCTCACCAAAGTAAGAGATGTATCCTCACAGCCTGATTTACTCCTTGTGGCTTGTCATTCAGGCCACAGGTTGCTGCTTTCATCCCCAGGGTACAGACAGTCACCTGATTCAGGTGTGACTTTGGAACTTCCACCCAAGAATATTCACTTTCATGTTCATTCACTATCTTGTTAAAACCCAAAGATATTTATTGTGGCAAAACCCGTCCCTTATTAAGCTTCCAAAGGATAGCACAGAAAGACTGGGTTACTGCCACAGGAAACACCAAGATATACTAAAAATGTCCCTCTAGTGCTCTTTTACAAAGGAGTATCAGTAAATACTGATGAAACAAAGATGGTCTAGGGGACCTCAGTGTAAATCTCAAGAAACTAAGGTTCATTTCCTCCCACAAAACACTTCCTAGGTGAGAAGTCCCTTAGGCCCCACTACACAGCATTATTTAAGCCCTGGACACCTATTAAAATCAATCCTTAAGCAATGTGTATTTGTTCCACTGTGCCTCAGCTTCCTCTGCCCAACTGTGCTGCAAGGATAACTACAGAAGAGTGTGAGGTATTTGGATACCCGAGGGGCTGGGCTGGATAATTACCACAGAGAGAGAACAGAGGCGTACGTGGATGATGTGATAAGGAAGGAAAACTCTACTATCAAAAGAGCACGGCTGTAACAAAGGCAGCAGCGATGCAGGCTCAGCACACACAAGGAGAAAGACAGGACAGACGGACTAGGGGAGCCTCTTGAGAGTCTCTGGAAACTGAGGAAGAGCTCAAGGGCAGCTCTCCAGTTTCCCAGCCCTTGCTCTGTTGTGCTTTCTAGGAAGAGCACAAAAGGAGAAGATGCTGGATGTGGCTGTGCTGCTCCCGCACTGCTGGCCTCCGTCAGGGATCTCCTCCCTCTGGATGCTGCTGGTTTGCTGCTCTGTGCACTGCCTGCAACTCACACTTCTCTTAAGGGTTCCTCCAAGAGGGACTTGGCCTGCCTGGAGCTCTCTGCCTAAACAACACTTCCCTCTCCCAGCTCAGTCCTGAATCTCTGGGCTCCTTCTGAGTGGGCTCTGCAGCACCTCCAACCAAGGCAGAAAGCTGCAGCACTGATGGTGAGAAGGCCACGGTCACTGGAGGGGAAGAGAATGTAAAATGACACCCTGTGACCAGCTCAGGATCTGATATCCCCTGATACCCCCAGGTTCTGGCTTGACAGACACAGCATGGCTTGGCTGCTTGCCAGCAAGCTGGAAGTAGGACAGCTGGCAGGAAAGCCCTGGAGCCTCCTTTCTCAACAGAAACCACCACCTACCACCAAAGAAATGAGGGATCTACAGAAATGCTCACCTTCCATAGCTCACCACAACCCCAGGACTGAGGGCAGGAACAGCAGGTGACTGTTCACAGGTCTGTCTGAGTGCTGAGGTAAAAATCTACACAGAGGAGCAACAGGTCTAACCCACAGCCTGCCCAGTGACAGCAGCAGGAACCAGCCTCTCAGGTGGCAGACTTGGGCACACGGGAAAAGTGGGGGGAGACTGCTGGGAAGGTTTCCCAATGGCCCTCCCCCACGGCAATCACTAAGCTTTAGGATGACAGATACAAACCCAGCCTCCCTTATCATAACTGCTCACTTCCTGGGAGAGACTAACGCGGAACCCTGGGGCTGACTCTGAGGAGAGAGGAGGTGGAAAGTTTTGGGAAAATGCTGGCAAAGAAGGCACATCAAACTTTTTAAAAAGACAACACAACTGGAGTTTCAATGTTTGGTAGCTGTCAAAGATGCTGGCTAAGGACAATGCTGGAACCAGCTGACAAAAAATAAAGCATGATGCCATTGAGCCATCAGGGCCCATCCTGCTCCAAGACAAACACAGGGGGCAGGACTGAGCCCTGCTGAGACAATCTTCTACTCCAGACAGGTAAGACACAGCTAGATGGGGTAAGGAAAGGGGAGACAAAGAAGCTGAGCAAACAGGACAGCAGCAAACATCAGGTTAGTTCCAGAAAATTCCATTAGCTCTGTGGTGGGATATGTCAGAGCAAGGATAGAGGGGCAATGGAGGAGAGGTGCACAGTAAAGCTGTGGCTGAACAAACAGGAGTAAGAAACTGGATTAAGAGTAGGGACAAACTGGTCAGGACATCTTTGAAAATCCAAGAAACAGCAGCCTTGGCTCCTGCTCCTGTGGGTCCCACCAGCTGGAGTCTCTGGATGACAGTTCTCTGCATTCCTTTTATTTCCTAAAGCCACTCAACTGAAGAGGAACAGAGACATCAACTAGATCCCAGTTCCCCAAATTAGGAGATGGTCCTCTTCACAGCACTAAGTCTGAAGAATGACAGGGCAATGACCCTGAAAAATTCCTATTTCAGTTTCTTCCTTTCCCACTGAATTCTCTGGCCTTGCTTCTTCCTGCTTAGGCCAAGCTGGCTAATAAAAATCAATTACACAGATTTTCTCCCCATGACAACAGCCACAGGGTTAGCCACGGAAAACTCGAGGATCCATATCCCATACTGACCACTCATGCTGTTCCCTGACAGTGCAGAGGAGAGAGTGACTTTGGTAGGCAGAAGAGATCTTACACGTAGCAGTGTTTGTTTTCAGCTGTTTGCCGTCTTCCTCCTTCTTGGCAGAGGCTCCAGGATCTTTCCAGTCTTGCTTTGAATTCTGACAGCTCCTGATAAGATCTGAGCTGGGAATCAACAACTTCTTTGTGAATCCACCAGATGAAGCTGGATTAAGAAGCACAGACAGGTTTTGGGTAAGAAATTTCAACCCTCATCTCATAGAAATCCCTTTATTGCCCAATGTTTCTGGCACTCATCACTACCCAACTCCACTTCTAGTCCTAGTCCTCCTCTCTTGATGATAATAAAGGGCATAAGACCAAAGTAAACATGGAAGAAGCACTAATTGCAAGGCCAGAGTAAGAGGAGAATAAACATTCAGGAGGAGAATAAACAGTTGGGAATCATCACCAAGATTTCTCAACATTACACAATCATGCAAGAGAGAATAAGTGAAATGTCTTGCAGAAGAAGGGAACCCTATGGAAACTGAATCCCTCTCCTTGGGGAAGGATGGGAGGCCACCCATCAAAGGCACAAAATAAAGGAACCATAGGGCCAAAGCAAGTGCAGAGAAAAGACCCCTGAAAGCAAGGCACAGTCTCCACCAGCACATTCCTCACAGGTGCCTTGCAGCAGCAATGCCTATCCCCTTCCTGATGAGCAAAATGAAGGCAAAGCTTTTATCCTTCATACCAGAGTCTGGCTTTGCTGATGGGACAACTAATGTGCTTGGCTCTGCCTCCTTGTGTGCTGGGCTCCCTGTTCCCACCTGGAAGTTACCAGTAGGTTTCTTAGAGCCATCTTGGTCCCTGTGAAGAAAAAAGACAAAGGTAGGAAACCATCCCTCTTGCAGAATGGTCCACAGGAAAAGTTCTGGACATCCTGGTCTGGATCTCCATCTGGGATGGTCACACTTGTCATGGAAATCCATCCACCAGCTCCAAAGACACTCACTTGTTGGCTACAGGCTTCAACCGAGATCTCCACCCTTCTGGGCTCTCAGACTTGTCTTCAGCAACATTTGTGCTTCCTGAAGAAAGGAATATAGGAAGGTAAATAAAAATAAACAAGAACAAAAATATCCAATAAAAAGAAACAAGCCAGATTTGAGTCTCGGGAGAATCCTAGGAGATAAGCCATGCACTGGGGCAGATACTATGATGTTATTGCAGCAAACCAGCACCAGCTCAACAAGTTTAACACGGACAGATTCAGATACAACAGACAGTAAATCATCTCAGTGGCATTTTGTCCCTTTCAGATCAAATTCTTTAACACCTACGCAGCTACAGAAATACAGCCACAGAGTACATGAACAGGCACATTCAACAGCAATACAACACAACCACCTCAGATCTCAGAGAACAAAGGCTGGGGCAGGAAGAGGGAGAGTCCAAAAAACCCCACAAAGTCTCAGCAAACTGCAGACAGACACATCTTCTGGCCCAAAACATACAGGCCATCTGGAAGTGCCTGGGACACTGGGAAGCCCCAGAGTATCATCCGTTGGCCCACTGCTAAGTCACCATGATGGAAGTTTGGTTCAAAACAGACCAAGAGGCTGCATGAGCCTCAACTGCAGCCAAAAAATCATCCCAAACTTCTGGCAAGGTCTCCCATCTGGGAAAACCTAAGCCTTTGAAAGCCACCATGATCCCAATGTTTGATGACAGCAAGCACAACTACAAATACCTGGCGATCCTCAGAGCAGTAAAACTCGCCATGGTAGAGGGAGCAATTGCACAGGGATAAACAGAGGTTGAGCCCCACTGCTCAGAAAACCCTTATGTGGTGGTACAGACAGAAAGGAGAGGAGTCATGGATACATCTGCTGTACTGGTCCAAGGGGAAGGCATAAAGCTGGAGTGCTGTGTCCAGCCAGAGCTGTGTGAATCACTCATCCTCACCTTTGATGCCTTTTGACTCTGGCTTGTGCAAAGGGTCAACAGGTTTGCTGGCAGCCTGGCTCTGGGGCACAGGGCCTGGAATCTTTTCCTGCTTTGGTGCTGTGTACCCTGTTTTGCTGGACTGTGTTTTTGGAGCTGGACTCTGAGAACTGGTGGGAAAAAACTTGCCACTGCAAAAAAGAACAACTTAGTGAGTGTTTTTGAAAGGATGGGCCTTTTTATTGGCTTCTGTTCAAATGATTTGTATGTGTCCCTCTACATGTCTTTAATATTGAGCCACAAGAGCAGTCAGGACAAAGTAAAGAAAGATGCAGGGACTTCTCCAAATTATCCCAAGGAACATCTTGGCAGAAAAAAGGGACAGAGAAATAGTGCTTACCTGCTAGGTGCTGAGGAGCCAGTGGAACTCAGTCCTCCTGGCCTGTGTGGAGAAGTGTTTGATCCAGACAGAGCCTGTATAATATGGTTACGTGCCTGATCCTTCCCAGCGTTCACTCGGCTGACCTCAGCAGTGGTTCTGGCAGGGGCAGTTTTATCAGGGCTGTGAGGAGGCTGGGTTTGTTTTTGAGTGTCAGGAGATTTACTGCTGGAGGACTCCAATGACCGAAAAAAATTTTCTCGGGCTTGCTGTGTTTTTGCTGTGGAAGATGTCCAAGGAGGCTTTGATGGGGTGCCTTCATGGTGATCTGCCTTATTCCCCAACGAGGCACCTTTGCAGTCATCTGATTTATTTACAGCTGAGGAGGACCATGGAGTATTCACACTTTTGAAGCCAGAGCTTCCAGAGGATGAAACAGATGGCTTGGTTGAATTAGTGAAGCCTTCCTGGCTGGGTTTCTTCAACACCTGCTCTGGTTTCTTGGGTTCTGCTGCTTTCTGGAATGCCCTGGCAGCAGTAGGGGCTGGGGTACTGTCAGGTTTTTTCCCAGTACTGTGGAGACCGGAGAGCTGGACATTGTCTGGCTGCTGGTGGCTGGTACAGATGAACGTACCAGGCTCAGGCCCAGCTTTGTAGCTTCCAGGAAGAAGCAAGTTCCAACACTGTCTGCACCTGTGAAGACAAAAGTCTCAGGAAACATCCTCCAGAGCACTGGGAGACACACAGCTGGGAGTGCAGGCACAACTCCACCATCCACAGGAGGGTGAAGGTACCACACTGGCAGTGAGCACATTCTGTGTGCACATTCCTCAGGCACCAGAACAGGAGCTGTTGATAGCACAGCCTAAAGCAGAAAAGGTGTAGATGAAAACAGACCTGTGCAGAGAGTTTCCCTTACACACAGCTCAAGAGCAAGCCCAGGTTGCCTCCACTTTAAAAAAAAATGTGCCACGCCACTCTGTCTCCATCCCAAAGGAACCAGGCTGGCCCCCTGTGACCCCCAGGGCTGTGCCCCTGCTTTGAAGAGCTGCTGTACCTGAAGCAGTTCCTGTGATAGAGCTTCCCATCGACCAAGTAGCGCTGCACCAGGTGCACGTGTTTGCCACAGACCCCACAGCTGCTGCTGGGGACGTTCCCACTCTCTGCCAGGACCCGTTTCTGCGGGGAGAAGCAGTGGGTGAGCAGGCAAGACCATGGCCCTGGACACAGCTACAAATCTCCCAGGCAGGTGAGCAGCTGGCATGCACAGCTAGGACAGAGAAGTGACATCCAGGAAATCCCCTCTCCCTCTAATCCCTTTGTCATGGAAGTGGAACAGCCCTTGGAAGGACAGAGTATGGGGAATATGTTCCCACAAAGCCAGAGGACCGGGGTGCCCTGTCTGCCTGTAGGCAAAGGTCTCTGATTTAAATTAGCTGGGAAAGGGCTTCTACCCTACTTTCATCCCTACTCTGCTTTGAAACCATTTCCAAGAACTGGATCACTGTTTCCTAACAAAAATAATACTACATCCTGTAAAAATCTCCATCCCCAATATCTAGGGGCAGCATACCCATGTCCTAAGACACCCATGTCCTGTTCACGATGTATCCAGGCTGACTGATGGTTTCCCAGTGACTCTCATCTCAATCTGTGCTGGAACCAGTCCTCTGGATTAAACCCCTCATCGTGAGCAGAAAATTTAGAGACTAAGTCCTTACCACCAGGAGCCTTGAACTAGCCCAGTACTCTCTACCCCACGGAACAGATTTAAGGTACAAGGAACTCCCACACCCACATTTCCTACCGTGGTTACTGGGGAGGTTTCCTTTGGCTTAGCTCTGGCTGGTGGGTGGGCAGGAGGCAGTTTTGGTGGCACTGGCTTAGGAGGCTCTGAAGCAGGCTTTTTCCCAGGATGTTGCTCTGGAGATTCAGAGGAAGGACGCTTGATTCCAGCCATGCCTCCAACTGGAAGAATGGAAGAAGGGAGTATTTTTAAGGAAACACAAGGAAAACTCACAGGTTTAGGAGTAAATTACAAAGTAAGAGTATCCAGAGGTGCCTGATGGGTAACATGCAAAGCACACAAGCAGACACAGACTTCCTTCGTGAGCAGTTCTGTACTGGACTGAGGGGCAAGAGGCAACAAGTGAATTGCAACAACATTCAGCTGAAACTGCTGATTTTTCTCTTCTCAGGGAGTTTCATGAAGGGAAATACAAAAGTGAAGAAATGCAAATCGCCATCTATAGATGGTAAGAACAAGACCTTGGGTTTTCAATTCCAGTCCATGGTTTGGCTGGAACAGGCCCTGCTGGAACAGGCAGAGGTGTTATGGCTAAGGAGCTGAAGCACAGAGGGTTTGCTTCATTCAAGTTGCTGTGCTCCAGACTTGCTACACACCCTGAATATTCACTGCTGCAAGTGTCCACCCCACATCCCAGCCGGGATCCCCATGGAGCAAACAGCCTTGCTGAATGCAGAAATTACCACTAAAAATAGGTAAATCTAGAAAGATTTGGAGGTGCCATAGCGGTGCTGATGGGGAAACCAAGACTTGCCATAAGCAGCCTGCAAATGCCCAATTCTCTTTTCTTTGCAGATGGAATAGAACCTCTCAAAATTCACTGTAAGTGGAGAAAAGAGAATCTCCAACACACTTCAGTCAAGCAGGGAATGGTGCCCTGTGCCCTGGGAAGTGAGACTTCCCTGGGAAACAAGGCTTTGTGCAAAGTTTTTACAGACAAGACCCCCAAGTGTCTCACGAGGATGCTATTTCTGCATCACTTCCTATTCTGAATGAGATGTCTCTGTGTTCCTTGTGGGATATTTGAGCCAAAGCTTCACTTTCCAAGTGACCACTTAAATGGCCACTCATCTGAAAAGAGATTATACCCTGCTCAGTAAACACAGAAAGGGCAGGGAGCAGAGAGGGAGCCCAGTTCCCAGCAGTCTGCCCTCAAGAAAGCCAACTATCCAAATAAACACCCAGGGCTCCTACTGCAGGGACCAGGGGACAGCTGACCCAGTAAACAGTTCAGGCTCGAGCTGCCCCCTCACTTCCCACTTGTGCCATTTACTGAATTCCTAAAGCCCAGCACAAGGATGGGTGGCTTCAACTCTACTCTTCCCTAAAAGCATGACCTCACTAAAGCATTGTCTGCTCACCCTCTCTGTCCTCCCGTGTCCTGCTTATTCCATGGTCCTGCTGGAAGCCATCTGAAGGGCATGACTGTGATCCCATGATTCTGCTTGGTGTCAGAGGGCACATTCCAGGCTGGGCTCATTTTCAGACATTCATGTTCACCCCAGCAACAGGAATGCAACCAAAGTGTTTTGTGGGACACTAGAGAGTATAAAAATGCGCTGTGCTCGATGACGTGGTAGACAAGATGCAGGGGGGAGGGGACAAAGACCCCAACCTGACCCAGATTCTCACCACTTGGCACAAACACGATGGAATTCGTTTGATTTCAATCAGAACGGTTTTAAAACAAGAAATAAAAAATGAAGAGAGGGAGGGAAGAAGTTGTGGAGGGAGAGAAAAATCATGCTTAAATGTGTAAAGAGGTGGAGAAGTGGGACAAGTTTAAACATTAAAGGCAACTCTGAGTGAATTGTGCTTTCTTTCCAAGATGTAGGACATTTTTAATACATATCATACATTTAGATTCACCTTAACCAGTTAAGTCATTCATGTCCCACTTTCTAAAGTTTCCTCTGGAGGAACCTGTAAAATTGGTTTATCATATTATTTCATTTTGTGTGAGCTTAAAGCCAAATATAAACCAAGACTACAATAATGCTCCTGTGAGCCCAGATAAACTCTCCAGTACGTGAATATAATGCCTTGGCAGCTCTGTGGCCTGTTTTATGTTTGACAGAATTTCTATTACAATTATGTCCGTTAGGGTGATAATTTTCTTCTCCTCCCTTCTATCAGTACTGCTGTGCTGTACAAGCCCTACCATCAATACTGTTCCACTGGCACAGCCTCACAAACAAGCTCAGCCTTGTTCTGTTCCATGTTCTCACCAACCCTCAGGCATGGCAAAGACTGGAACAAGGGTGGAGGTGCTCAAGAATGGAAAGCTGAAGTAGGGACCATGGAGAGGAACCTTC
The DNA here is from genome assembly GCF_000691975.1 of Corvus brachyrhynchos. NCBI lineage: Eukaryota > Metazoa > Chordata > Aves > Passeriformes > Corvidae > Corvus > Corvus brachyrhynchos. Next base: position 9,374,324 of record NW_008238321.1, on the reverse strand, counting down.
AGTGCTCCTGTCTGGCTGGACCATAAGAAATTTTAGACTGTACAAAAGCACTGGTGCAACTGTAGGCTGGTGTGCAAAGAGTTCAGATCCCCCAGTGAAATAGTGCTGGTACCAAAAAGGCCTCTGTGCAGTCTATTTTCTTTTCCAAGCTTGTTAGGAGGCAAGGGAAAGCATGAAATGAAGCCTTGAACCTTCCCACCCCTCCAGGGAATATGGCACTTACTAGGAGACCGTCCATGGAAGTAGTTATAATACTGGGAAACATAGGTGAGGATGCTCAGCCTGTCTGGTACCTTCAGAGCAACCATATCCTCTGCATCCAGCAAGGCTGGGATCCCCAGCTCCTCCTCTGCCACTCGAAATGCCTGGAGAAGGGAAAAAAAAAATAAAAATAGAGGGGTCTTGTCCATGCCAGGCAGCAGAGCTGCTCCTCATCATTAGTAAGAAAGTGCACTGCAAACAGCCCCACTCAAATAATAACTCTACTGGGGAACAGCTGCACCAGTTTAACTCCTACATTGTAGGAACCAACGGAGTCATGGCTTCCAGCCACTGCCTTGAGAAATCCAGGCAAGGAGCCAAAAATCTGGCCTGGCAAGCTGGCCATAGCTCACTGCACAGTAACTCACCTGGGCTTCCCCTGCTCTTTCTCCAGCCTGCCCATGTCTGTGAGTGCACAGCTGCAGAGAGCCAGGCCTGGCAGAAGGGGATGTGTCAGTCCAGGCTGGCAGACTCGTTTCCAGGCTCCCAGCCCAACCTGGAGCGCTCCCCAATTAACGGTGGGCTGCTAGGTGCTCGCAGGCAGCTTTCATCTCTGAGTGCTGTGCACATGTTCAAGCTTCCTGCATCCTACTGCCTGCTCTCCTCCATCTGAAAATGGGAAATCTTGGGCTGCAGCAGGGACCCCTCTCTCCCAGACCAGAAAGGGGGAAGAGAAGTGTAATGCAGAAGAACTCCTGATACATAGCTCGCTTCCAGCTTAACTGTTTCCATGCTGCCTAACATGTATTTGGGGTAAATATTCCTCTTTGTGGTGTCCTCTGCTTTGAAACTGCAGGTAAAGGAGGCAAAAACTATTTTCTCTTATCTCTGAACAAAAGCCTTTAATAGAATACAAAAAAAATTGCAACATCCAAACTTCACCCTTGCTCAGCTCAGTTTAGGGCTTTCACTAAGGACCTTCTCCAGCCCTGTTCTTTCCCAGCTTATGGGAAAAAATCCTTTCCCTCCCCCTTTGAAGCATCCCTGTTGAAATGCCAATAAAGCAAAGAAAAACAGCACTTGCAGGACCAGAGGCACAAGGAAGGCTACTGCTGAAGTCCACAGTGAAAGGGTTAAAAAAAAAAACTTGAATATATTAAACCCCTCCGCATCTGACCTCTGG
>NW_008238321.1:9364079-9372927 GCF_000691975.1 Corvus brachyrhynchos | reverse complement strand
TTTTCAGAAACATAATTACCATTTTTTTCCATTGGGTATCCCAGTAAAAATGTAACAGAGCTGACATTAAAAATGCTTTCAGCCAGTTACCACCGGCTGTGTCATCCCAGCTGCCAGCCCAGCCTGGCACTTTCCTGTCTTGTAAACTGGTACTTAATACATTCTTTGGAGCATTCCCCACTGCACTGGCTGCACAACTGGTCTGACCAGTCGAGTTTTCTTGCCGGACATTCCCAGTGTGAGGTTTAGTGGGAACACAGGTCATGCCACCTCCTGCCACCCTGTGCCACGGGTGACACGAGGGCAATGGGCACAGAACAAGTGCGAGGGGCTGCCTGGACCACAAAGAGGAGGATGCTCTGTGCACCCACCTGGTTTGGCCAGGGCCAGGTGAGCAACGCAGAGAGCAGCATTAGGATATGGTGTCCCCTGTGCCTGCAGCATCCTCATGTTCCTGGGAACTGCTTTTGTCTGGAGACCCAACAGAATCACCACCTAACAGGACCCAGTCACCCTTGTCCTCTACCTGCCTGCCCAGGCTGGCCTTTAGAGGACCAATATGTTGTTTCTGCATTATGTTTTTCATCAGTGCAGCTCCAAGTGCCTTCCAGGGGAAGAAAGTGCCACTGCTGCCATGTCTATGCAAAATGGGAAAGTGATATGCTCGAGGCCACCCGAGCTGGCCGGGCACAGCTTCCCTCTGGCACAGGCTCTACCTGCTACACCACACCACCATCCACCAGCACCGAATCCAAGGCCTCTAGAAACTTTTCTCCTCGTTACATATTTTTGAAATCTCTAGAAAAAAAATGCCACCAACTGAAATTTTTCTAGAGTTTGGGGTTGGTTTTGTGGCACTTGAGAAGTGACACATTCTTCTTTGACAGATGACCTTATATGGCAAAGTGCAGTTCAAACAAGGCTTTTTTACGTGCACAATACAGCCCTTGAAAAGAAGTCTCTGATGAGTAAGGCATCAAGGAGGGTCTGGAATAAAGCAGAGGAATAATGCTGGGAGAAGTCAGACCCACTTGTATCCCAAGGAACAACCGGAGCAAGGAAGGGTTGGAGCTAGGATGGAGAGCAGTCCAAGGGGGAGGCCAGCCCAGGAGCCCACAGAGACGTGGAGGGTCAATCCCACTGACAGCACGGCCAAGGCACCAGGACACCAGCAGTGAAAGGACAACACAGACAAGTCATCCCACAGCAAGTGGAGTAAGGAAGAGAGAGCAAAACAAAGGACATAAAAGAAACTAAGAAAGGGGGAGGAGGGGACACACAGACTGCAACAAAGGAGGGGAGCAACTCTTTATGAGAAGCACAAAGAAGCTTTTCATTAATAAAAGCCGCGGAGACAGCTCGCAGAGCTCGTTTCCCAGACAGAAGCAGACACCACCAGCCCAGCTGGAGAAGGAGCAACACTCAGGGATCCTCAGCACTTCAGCCAAGATACGCTTCCATGGCAAAGAGGCCCCGACTCCTGGCAAATACCAAACCTCCAGGGCAAAACGCATGGTCTGAATCTCCCCTTGAGGAGAGGAACACACAGGGCTGAACCCCAGAGTGGCACTGACTGCTCACAGGCTGCAGCCCCAGCCTGGGGACAGATGGTCTATCATAGGAGCTGTGGACACAGCCAGGGGTGAGGGGGAGCAGAAGCTAAGGAGCCATGGGGGGACAAGTTCAGCTCTCCCAGAGGCAAGAAGCACTTCAGTCAGCTCACTGCCTGAGAGCATGTCACTCCTCCAGCCCAGACAAGGGTAAGCTGCCATGGTTTGTTCATATCCCAAGCTCCTGCCAAGCAGCCATTAAACTGTGTGGAGCAATGCCAAGGGAAGAGAAATTTTATAATTCACTGCCTCTCCTTTTGTGATGGGGAGAGGGAGAGGAAAATCCTTCCTTGGATCACTAAGACCATGCTTGAATCCAGTGCAGGAGGGGGTTGGCCTGCCTAACTTCTATTTTCTTTGTGGAAAGAACATGAGAAACTCCAGTGCCAGGCTGGAGTGAAGTGTCCAGGCAGGATCAGGTTTTAGGACGTATTCACCTTGACCCCCTGCACCAGGAAGGAACAGAAGTGGAAGGACACTCCCTGTGCTTCCCCTCTCACAGCAGCTACTTCCCAGCTCCTGCTCCATCCCTCAGGAGCATCACATACTCAACATGTCCATGTTTTGACCTCTAGCACCTCTGTCTGAGCTCCTGCTGCCACAGGACACGCTGGAAACAGGCATCACTGTGTGGCCAACTAAGAAGTATGAACAGTCTGAAGGTGCTTTCAAGCAGCCAGCCAGCCTGGACATTGCTGTTCAAGGGAGAAGGCTGGAAGGTGCAGATTAAGGCAAAGGATTGGAACACAGCACACTCAGCACACTGTGTCTGCAGGATTTCTGTTGCTAAATCACATGAGCAAAGTGCCAGGTCACAGACTAGACCAAAAGTAAACATTAAAAGTCACTTACCAACTTGTTGTTCTCGTACACATTTTCTTTTTTGAGGGAGTCAAAGTTTCTGAAATACAGAAAGAAGAGAAAAATCTCAGGTTGGTGATGTAGAGATGTGATGCTTCACTTCCAGCTCTCAAGCCTCTCAGAGCCTCACTGGCTCAGGGGACAGAGCACTCCATCCCACCCTCAGACAGCTCCAGAGAGAGCAGTGTGGCAGATCCCACCTGAGAGTCACAGACCTGCTGTACCCAGGACAGAGATGTGCAGCAGGCACAGCATCTGCCCACAGGCAGCACAAGGCAATTTTGGCACCTCTACCCTTGCAAGGGCTGACTCCCACAGCTGCCTGTGGACAGGACGTGTTGATACAAAAACACCCCAGGCAGAATGAGGGGTTCTGTTGAGACAGCCAGGAGCAACCTCTAACTCATGGGGTGGGTTTTTGTTCCCCAGAAAAGCCTTGCTCCTCTCCCACCTCAAAAAGATACACCAATGCCTGCTGGCCAGGTGTTAACACTCTCTCTCTGAAAGTGCTTTCCAGTCACATCCATGTTCTTCTCCTGTCTTGAAAGTTATCTCCACACAGAGAGAGCTCAGCTCCAAGGAGGTCTCTCACGCATCCCCCACACACTGCACTTATCACATGCTTCTCCAGCACACCCATATCCTCTGATCCCAGAAGCTCCTGGGTCCAGCAGCACATGAGTTCTGGCTTCAAATCCTCTTTTTTTCCTCTGGCAGAACTCCACAAAACCAGCACCAGGAATCTGCCTGGGAAAACCTCTGCCCACACCATACTGCATCTGATAACACCAAAGTTGCCAGCAGAAATCTTACTCTGCTTTCCCTAGGGCTGTAACTCTGCTTTCCCTTGGGCTGTAACTTTTCATTTGTGATCATAATCAGTAACTGAAAAGGAAGTGACAATTACTGTTTGCAAATTCAAGCCAAAGTCAACAATTCCTTTCTGCTGTCCCCAGACATCGCTCTCCCTCTTCACCTCCCCCCAGATTTGCTTTCTCACTCGCTGGTCCAACCCAGATGCCACCATCTCTGCACCGTGCTGGGAACTGAGGACCTGGGACATGCTGGGACAGGGATGAAAGCAGAGGGGAGAGTTTGTGCTACTGGAAGTAGAGCCACAGCACAGCACGCTCCCTGAGCCACAGCGGAGCGTGTCCCTTGCTTAGGAAACAGCCATCATCAGCTTTGTTTCAAACTGACTGGCACTTGCTAAACAGGGAATACAAAACTGGCTGCTGGCTGGCAGCCCTGCTCTCCAACACTGCTTCCTTCTGCCCAGGCAAGCGGGCAGGGTCAATTCCCTTCCAATAACCCCGTTTCACTTTACAATCCTTGTGTCTGCTGGCACAGAGCTGAGCGAGAGGCTGACATCTGAGAGGGAATTCTCACTGATACACCGAAAACAGCACCAACGTTTGCATTTCTTGTGTGTAGCACCTTTACATCCTGTGTGGACCCACCCTGTTAGCCCATCCCACGCCTCTGGGATGAGCCAGGGTAACCCTGAGAGGCAGGGCAAGGCTGGCTCACAGCGACCTATTCATGAGACAAACACATGATCTGTATCGCAGCAGGGGAACTTTTTCCACTGCTTGTAACAGCAAGGAGCAAGCCAGGTCCTGTATCTACTCAGCACAGAAAGTGGAGCATTACATCATAAATAAGAGAGGCACCTTAAACAGGCTGGCTCATCATGCCACAGCTTGTGCCTCCTCCCTGCTTCCCACATCTGGTATTGCTATGTGGGATAAGGAGAGAAAGAATGACAGATAAGACCCAGAGGTTAAACTCCCCCAAAGAGCACGTAAAGACAAGGCACATCCCACCTCTAAATCATAGACTCTTTCCTGTGCAAAATCAAAGGGAATTGCAGAGATTTTACTTCAAGCAGCGCTCCTGCCCAAAGATTTCCCTTCCCTGAGACAATGGATTAAAAAGAGCAACAAAAATAATCATGCATCAGAAAACACTCAGAGAAACAATAGATACAACCATCCTTGGGTTAAGTCAGGCCAGAAAATTGGCTTTTTTTAAGAGCCAGCTGAAGGAGGTGACTTCAGCTCTCTGCCTCACTCCCAGTTCTGCTCCCGAATAGTCTCTGTAGCATGGAAATGCAGCAGAACACTGCAAGAGCAAAAAGGAGCTCCTGCTTCCTTGGTCATTCTGACATGTAAGACACTGGAAATACTATTTCTTGTCGGTCAGTGGCCTTCAGCCACACTCAGTGCTGTTTGCTGTGGTGATGTGTACACTCCCTGGCATGCAGCAGAGACCTAAAAACCCCAATCTTTTGATGGAGAGGGTCTCAAATCCCCTTCTCTTCCTCAAAACAGAGTGCAAACAACCAGGTTATTTGGTCATTTCAAGAGTCTCCTGACCTCTCAGCATTACTTTTGCATTACTCTGTCCCTGGCTAGTCAGGTGAACTGCTTACATATAGTATTTCTTTTGGAAATTGATCTTGCTGGTGCATCTCCTATCTTGGAATATCAAAGCTCTCTGGACCAATGCAATCCTAAGACAGTGAAGGTAATACAAACAGAGAAGTAGGAGTTCTCCACTGAGAAAACACAGGCAACTGAATTAATTGGAAGAGGTGAAAAAAACAAATGTGACCCAAGAGAGGCCTCCAGTGTTGGAAACAAATCAGAGTGGAGTTCACTAGCGCACGAATAGCAGAGAAGTTTTTAGCTCCCAAAAAAACCCTTTCCTTAGCAAATAAGTGGCTGAGCATTTCTCATGCCCACAAATCTCTGTGACCACCCCGTGCTCCAGCTGCTCAGACCCAGCACTCACAAATATGCCACAGTCCTCTGCAAGCACATGTGCTTCCATAGGAGGAATCTCTGCTGCTTGCAAGCACTAACTTGATTGGAAACTTGACCTTGGAGCAGACTGAGAGAAAAAAAAAATCCCAGAGCCTTCATGGCACCAAAAAAGTTTCTGCTTTTTGCCATTTTGTGCAGTCAAAAGCATCACCAAAAAACAGAGAGGAGCCCTTTGCCAGCTCCCAGTCTTTGGACAGGGGCTCAAATCCAGCATGCTCTGCTGGGAACGGGACTCTTCAGCTGCGCTCTTTCTGGAGGTGCAAACCTGGGGACGTGGGTCTGGGAACTCCAGGCAGGAGATGTCCCCCATGTGCTGATCCTCCTCTCAGGAATGCTTGTTCCACACTGCCCTGTTCTGGCTGGCAAGTGACAGAGTGCTGCCGGGGTGAGCCCTGAGCCATCCTCCCCCTGCCTACGCCTGTCACACAAACCACAAACCCACCAAGCCAGGCGCCTCTGCTTCACCCCAGCCTCTTGCTGAGGAGAGAGACTGCACACAACCCATGCCCAGCGGGGCCAGGGTGACCTCATCTTCCACCACTGAGCTGACAATGACCTGAAATGCTGCTGGAGGAAAGGGCACCGCTGCTGCTCAGCTGCCAAGGGGGATTTCACCACCAGCCCATTCCCAGAACACCAGCCTGCAGTCTGGGAAAGAGCAAGATCCTGGACGAAGAGAAGGATCTTAATCAAAACCTTTCCTTGACATCTGGCATTAATATCTGAGTGAGCGTGCACAGCTCCCCTGCCTGCTCTAACTCATTCATCAGGATAGGGCCACTAAAATCGTGGCTGAAGCTTGCACAACTTTCACCACCATACGTGGCAGCTGCTGACCTCAGCCTCCTACCATGCTGCCACGAGGCTTCATGTCCCTCCAACAGAAGATGTCCCTGGGCTCTACAATCATCCCAGAAAATGGGCTGGAGCCTGCCTGACACAGAATGTATGCCCAGCTGGGACTGACTCTGAAGCACTCTTCATCTGGGACAAAAAAGAAGTAGATTTCCATGGTAATTCAGCATGGATCTCCACTCCCCCTGAGCATCTTTGCATGAGTGGGAAGTGAGTGGGAAATGCATTTCTAATTTTACACAGCCTGCCCTGTTCACTGGTAGCACACAAGCCAACATCAGCTAAGTTCAAGAGAAGTTATCATATTTTCCATATGTTTTCCAGCAAGAAAACAGGAAGGAAGGAGAGACCCACACCAGCCTGTCCTCTGAGCCACATACCCCACAAGAGAAGCCCATGATTATGTCCATGTTTTGAGCTTGAAGTTTTCCTGGTAATTTTTCAGGCTCCTGCAGGAGAAATCCCCTGCACTCAGCCCAAGAATGTCATTTGTGAAAACCAAGACAGAAAACACACTATTGCAAAACCAGAGCTCCTGCAAACACACCAAGTGCTCCAAACACCAACTGCACCTTTCTAGTTTTACTTTCAGTCTGAAGTTTTTAATCTTTAACTAGGATCTTTGGTAGAAGCAAGGACAGGGGCCCAGGATGAACCCCTGGGAAGCAGGAGTCACAGCCACACTTGCACCCAGCTGCACTTCTCCACTGCTGTCCCCTGCACCAAGAACACTGAGAGAAGCTTTTAAGGATACATGGAGAATCTGCACAAGTATTCCGCCCCAGGATCTGACACATGGCACCTGGCAACCCTGGCCACCAATGACCTGAAACCATTTCCTTCCAGCAGGACTTTGCCCAGTCAATGGTACATGTGGTGCTCTCCTGTATTACAGCACTGACGCTGATGAAGGAGGTCACAAATAAAGGCTTCTCTTACTTTAACCTTCAGGCAGCCCTTGCTGAGCTGGTCCAAGTGAGAAAGAGCTTCTGTGATGTCCCAAATAAAGTCAGGCAGAATGTCCACCATAAAAGAAAATGAATGGGAACAGAGAGATGCCTCAAGGAACATCTCCCCTCTTCAGCACAGAATTTATTTAAGGGATGTCTATCCACTACCCTTGTTGCACAGTTCAAGGACTATAAACAACACACTAAACTGGGCAACAGGATTATTCCAGCTCTCACGTCGCTGAGCCCGTGTACAGCCGTGCGCCGGATGGGCCAGCTGCAGGAAGCAGCCACAGCCCCTCCACAAGGAACACCTCAACCTTTCTGCCCTGGCGTTTTATATTTTTGGGACTGTGAATCAAAGGAAGGAAAGGAATATTTGGAGTCACGTGGATGTGACAACATGTCAGGAAGTCATAAACGGCAACACCATGGTGACTGCCCATGCACTGGGACAACAAAGAGTGCCTGGAGCTCCTGCACTAACCTCCCGCTGCCCAAGTCTGCTCCAGTTTCTGTCAAGTTTCAAGACAACAGAGGAGAAAAAACAGGAGATCTTCTCTTCGGTTCAACCAGAAGCAAGACACCTGCAAGAGGGATGTCTGCACACAAACCCATGTGGCAGGATGTCCTTGGAGCATGAGGAAAATGGCAGAATACATGGTACAGGAGGAAAACTGCAGTACAGACCACCCAACCTGTTCCTCACCCAGCTGGGCACATCTGACCAGGAGAGACCTAACACTTAAATCAATATTCCTGGGCACTATTTCCAGTGCTCCCTTGCCTGAATCTTCCCCCTCAATCCCCCCATCTCAAAGTCCAAAGAGCCCAGAAGGGAAAAAAAAACCAACCAAAAAACCCAGCCGATAAAGCAGGATCTTTGACTCCCTTTGGTGATCCACCTTCCCAGATGTTAACATTTGGGCAAGGACAGTTCAAAACCCACAGGGCACCAGCAACGGCACCAGCAAGGTGTGGAAAGCACTTAACCTCCCACAGACAGAGCTCTAGATGGGAAGAAAAAGGATGTGCAGGAATCCAGTGGCTGTGGGGCCCTGCCCTTTCACTGCATTTTATTTAAATAGCCCTCGCCTTGCGACCTGTGAGCGCTGCGCTGCTGTCGGGCTGAGCGAGGAGAGCCCAGCCAGAGCAAACACAAGAGCAAAGAAGGAAACACTGCCCCAAAGATCAGTGCCTGAACTTGTTTTGCAATGGAAAGGACACATTTAGAACATTTATAATCCAGCTACTGAGGGAAGAAAAGGGAAAAAGGAAAAATATATGGAAAAAAACCAGCACGTAGGCTGGGAGAGTGGAGCTTTTCTCTTGGAGATTCTGAGCGTGGGTGTGAGCAGAATGCTGCTGGTGATGTGCCCGCAGGGAGGGCAAGAGCCCAAGGAAGGTGGAAGGCCGGGGGTCCACAGCTCGATGGACGGCGGGATGGCCACAGCCCATCCACAATTCGATGTAAGGCGGGATGGCCACAGCCTGGCGAGGGGTCCTGGGCAGATGGAGAACCCGGGATCTGCAGCTCGATGGACGGTGGGGTGGCTGCAGCCCAGCGAGGGCTCTGCGGGGATGGAGGGCACGGGGTCCGCAGCTCGATGGACGGCGGGATGGCCACAGCCCAGCGAGGGTCCCGGGCCGCGAAGCGGGGCTCCCACCCTGCCGGAGCGGCAGCGCGGCCCTCGACGCCCGGCACGGTACTCCCCTGCGGGCGGGGCGGGGTCGGCGGCGGAGG
>NW_008238321.1:9357740-9363804 GCF_000691975.1 Corvus brachyrhynchos | reverse complement strand
GGCACCTCGGGCACCCGCGGTGCTGCAAAGGGCAGGGGCAGTTTCCTTTGCTCCCACACCAAAGCGGCGAAACGGCCTGCCCGAAGGGGCGGCCTCCAGGGGAGGCGTGAATCGTATTTAGTCACTGGGAAGGATGTTTTCTCCCCATGTGGAGGAGAAAAAGTTAAAAAGCAGCAAAGATCACCGAAATGTAACCGTCCGCTGGATACTGCCGCGCTGGGTGGGCGGATACATCCCCAGCATCACCCACTGACACCAAGTGCGAGCAGTGCCGCGGCCGCCAGAGCCCCTCTCCCACCGCAGCGAGAGACCGAGGGGCAAGGAACGAGGAGGAGGAGGAGGGAGGACGAAGCTCGGCTGCCCAGAACCTGCTCAGAACCTGCTCAGAACCTGCCCAGAACCTGCTGAGAACCTGCCCAGAACCTGCCCAGGGGTCTCGCTGTGGCGAGGGAGGGAGGCCAGCCGGGAGCGGGGGGTCTGTCCGTGCTGGGGCAGCGCATCAGGCATCGGCAGTGTCACGGAACCATGGAATCGTTCAGGCTGGAAAAGACCCGCAGTTTCCTCCCCGCCCCGGCCCCACAGAGACGCGTGGGGTGTCTGGGTGAAGGCGGCCCCCGCTGCCGTCCTGCCCCGCTGGGCTCACTCCAGCGCTGTGATGGCCTGCTCGCAGCAGCTGCCCCGCAGCACACACATCCCGTAAAATAACTCACCAGACCTCATGCAGCTGACAAAACATGAGAAGAGACAAGGTAACACTTAAACAGCTGCCTATAAATTAGGTAAAAATAATCAATAATACATATAATATATTAACGGCATTTCTGTGACATGATATGGATAATATACATTAATATATAAATACCTCACAAATAATTCAGAGTGTTTCCATTTCATCAACAATCACTGGCCAATGTATTTACTTTATGGTAAGGATTATACACTTCATTATAAATGGCTTGCTGGGCATGTCAGCAACTTTTACATCTCCATTCACTTTATTATTAATGGTTTCCTGAACAGTAATGGCATAATAATGCACACAATGCAGCATGAATATTTGATGTGGCATCTATAGTCTCCCATTTATCATTTATAACAGGCTACAAAAACATTATAAAACATTTATTACAAATTTATAGATCACTTTATACTAAAACAAAGTTGTGTTATAAATACATTATTACTCCTTTATGCCATTTATAGGAATCCCTTGTAATAAGGCCTTAGCATATGTTGCTGCACAACCGTAACAAGAGTGGTGTGGTGAGGAGGAAATATGGCACTGTGAGCCTGCTCCCAAGTCCTGGGTGTATTCTCTGATGGAAAACAGAAACATCTGCACTCAAAATTCATCTAAGTACCAAGGGACCAATCAAAAGAAATGCTGGATTAACTCAAAGTTGGGTTTTTACCCCCTGCTTCCCTCAAAAAAGACACTTGCTGGAACCCCGAAAGATGAGCTGTCCCACATTTCCACAACACCTTTGACAAAATTCCGTAATTTACAAAAAGCCTGGCTGACGATGAGCAGCCCTTCCCATCCTCAGGTAACATAGGGCTTGGTGAGAAATAAAGAGGAAGCTCTGGATTTCGGAAATGTGTCTGTGGAGTTTCTGTTTAGCAGTGTGCATCCCCTGCTGTGCCTCCAATTGACACAGTGCAGCACTGGGAAACGAGGAGAAGGAAATGAGGGTTGGAAATGGAGTGGTTGCCAGTTGCCAGTCGTACAAACAGTGAAAATCAGCTCCTGAGCGCAGCTTTGACACAGCTGTACTTACCCCTTTCAGATTTAATGGCCCAGATGGGGCACAGCCCAGGGAACTAGACCTAGTTTTTAAAAAATATATTTGTTTAACATGACAATCTGTCTTCTAACAAACCCAGCTTAATGAGTCGATGCAGTTAGTCCCCTCTCATTACCTCGTGCTTCAGGAAGGGGCAGCTGGGGCTGGTGGCAGGGACACAGCCAGTGGCAGTGGAAAGCCAGGCTGGCCTCAGAGCAGCTGTGGTTTCTTGTGTATCACAGGCCACCATGTTTCACCTCGACCCTCCCTGCACTGCTCCCTGTTTTTCCCTGGGATAGTTGTACCACAAATCCAGGCTTGCAGACACCAGAAGAAGAAACTATTAGTTGCTGGCTCCAAGCTGTGCATCCCAAGAGAGGGTTAGTCTGGAGGTACAGCCCTTGGTACACCAGAAGAATTGGGTCCACTTTATCCACTAAGGTGATTAAAATGACATTGCTGAAGGAGTTTGCTAATGCAGTAAGAGTATTACTGCTGGCCCAATAATGGCTTTCCAAAGTACAGGCAGCAGAGACTTGTGCACTGTTAGTTGGTGATTAAGGAGAGCTCTGTGGGATTTTGCAGCTATGACGAGTCTTTAATGCACCAACAGGTAAACTAACACACACTGAGAGAGGAATGGGGCAGGAAGGGAGCAGAGCTGCCTGTGCAGCTGCCTATTACCCACAACCACTGTTCTCCCAGGATGTTTCTCAGGGGATGATGCTTACAAATCCTTACTGTGGATTGTACCTTTCCTTTCTACATCTTTTCCTTCGAGGGAGCCTTATAGGTCCTTATCCTGTTTTGCAGACCTTGCCCCTGCTCACTGAGCTCTTCCCAGAGCTGTTGGGTGAGGTTTCCTACCTGAGATGCACAGCTGGCTCATGGAGCAAAGCGTGTCCTGGAGCACAGTGCCTGCTCCCCTAGCTCCCTTCCCAAGGTGTGTTTGGAAGCTTGTTGGAGCAGCAATCCACAGACATGGACTGATTTATTCTTCTCTACTTACAGACACTCTTCTTCCTCAGTCCTTTTCTCTTCTTAGATACCAGACTGCACTGGAGAAATGCTGAGTGCTTCCTGACAGTTGCTATGACTATGACTAGTGGGGATTGCTCTACCATCACCTCTTAAATTTATCCTGGTTCCCATATGCAGCAACCAATGGATTTTACCATTAGTAGAGAAAAACCTTAAATATGCGACTAGGTCACCCTAAAGCCCAAAAAACCCCAACCAACATTTGTCAGCTTGAAGACTCAAGATGGGGAAAGGTTGATTTCTTGTAGCAGAAAATGTAGGGCCTCATGAAGCTGAGAATCAAGTGATGCATTTTTTTTTCTCATAAGAGAGTGTAACATCATAGAAAAAAATCACATCTTTTAACTTTTGTGAGAAATCAGCTGATCAACTTGAGCTACTTCATAATTTTGCCACAGGCTGTGTGCAGGGCTGTTCACTCCCAACAATAGGAAGTGTGTGTCTTAGCCAAGAGCTCTCATATATTCCTGTGCCAATGGCTTGAATTAAATTGAGGGATTTAAAACAAGAAGGAAAAAGTATTTGTCTCATCAGTAACATGCCTCATCAGCTCTCTCTTCCCAGAAGGCAGCCAGGCTGGCTCCACAGAGATGGAAAGGCCCCAAACAGGGAAAAGAAAGCCCCAACAATTTCACAGCTACTCACGCAGAAATGCTTCCACATGATACCTGCCTCCCCTCAGAGTCTGACTAGTTTGACCTGCAAAAGTAGCAGAAAAAAAGTTATTACGAAATTCAAGTCTGAACAAGAGTTTCCACTTCCATTCTTCCAAGAAGATGAAAGAGAAACCTGAAGTTACAGGAAAAGGCACTTGGGTAAAGCTCTCTGCAACACATCCCCCTGAGAAGCTTATACATGGTAAACCCATTATCCTAAAATCTCAAAAGATCAAAACCAGTAAGCATCAGAGCAAAGAGTGTCCTATCACCCAGCTATAACACAATGTCACATCAAAACAGAAAGAAGTCACTCTCCCTTGTCCCTCCTGCCCACCAGCCAGATGTCCTGCTGGCTTTCCTGTCCCCCACTGCAGTGGGGTGAGGGATGGGCTAGAGGGTGATTTCAGAAAGTTTTTTCCAGGCAACAAAGATAAGAGATTGCTCACATCCTGCATCCTGCACACCAGGTGAGAGGAAAAATGAAATGTCCATAAATAGCAGCTTGGTGGATCACCAGTCCCAAGGAGCTAAAAGCAGCTCTCTGAGAGGGTTGGGGGTGGTATTTATTTCCTAAGGTGGTCTCCCCTTGTCTTCCAAGGTGGTGAAACAGATGATGGTGATCCCCAGTCTTTGCACTGCATGGCAGAACACATTCCCTGGTCCTCCAGGAGCTGCAAACATCCCCGTTCTTATCAGAAAGTGAAAGCAAAGGTGTGTTTTGCAGATCAAAACCTCTTTGGATCATGCAACTTGGTGAAGTGATCCCAGGTTTATCAAGGCACCACCACGGGAGCAGGACACACCCTGGAGCAGGAACTGGCTTGGGCACTTTGAAATGCTGTGTCTTATCAGTAGAGCAGAGTTTAAAGCCTGTAAAACCAATAAAATTTGTTAGTGATTAACAGTGTGAACGTGCTGAAGCAAAAAAGCACTTTGTGTTTTTTTCCAGGCCCATTGTAGACATGACTAAGTGAAGTTTCCTTTTCCCGGTAGTGAGGATAAGCAAGGTCTTGTTCTTGTTTTCAGGAACACAAAGAGACTTGCTCATCACTCAGCTTATTGCTGAACCCTGAATTCCAGCTGGAACCTCACCTGGAAAAGAAGCCAGCTCTTACCTCAGGTTATGAACTTAATAGCAATAAAATCCTTGAGACAGAGTAACTCTAAAGGCCGGAACTTTCCACCTTTGCACTGAATTGATGGGAAAATCTACAAATTGCCTTGTTTTCACTCACACCAAACCTGAAGCACTATGTGCTTTATTGGGGGGGAGAACAGGGACTCCCCTAGACCATCTGTAACAGTACAAAATTTGGACTCTCCAGTCCTGGCATACCAGTGTGGTCACTCTGTGTCCTCCACAGCCACTGGCACCCTGTGTCCCTGTGTTGGTGCCTTGGTGGGTGCAGTACCAGGGGAGGGGCCTGGTGTGGGGCACTACAAGCTCTGCAAGAGAACTCAGGGTACATGTGTTTTAGGATGCTCCAAAAGGGCTGAGCACCCTTAGAAGTCTCACTCCTCTCCAGAGATACTCACAATAAAACCATATGCATCACTTTAGATTTTGAATATCATCATTGGTTAAAAAAAAAAAAGAGAGAGAGAGAGAGGGGGAGGTAATTTTATTACTCTTATGGTATGTTTTCCATTATTTGCATAATTGCTTAATGCTAATAAGTCAATTAGCAATTCTTACAGCTTAATAATTACCCAGCAATGACTGGGCTACCCTAGCTTAATTAATTTTTTAATTCTTACTGGGGGTCTTGACATTTTTTGCCAGTATCTTCTTGTATTAGAGATGGTGTTCCTGAAAACAGGCTGATACCAAAACACCACCAGCAACACAGGAGAGGCAGATATGTTATTATAGAGGTCTCCTGATTTTAAAAGGATGGGAAATGTCAAGGTCTGTATTCTGCTACTTTAGGAGCAAATTATCTAAATACAAGGAGAGGCAATACAGAGATCAGTCCACCTTAGGCAAATGCTACCCCTAGAGCAGCCAGGCTACTTAGCTGGCATGGGGCTGGCTTTGATACTCCTAAAGTTAACAAAAGTCTTACCAATTTTAGTTTTTAGCAAATAAGTCCTCGAGTTAAGTGTGAACTGTACTGTCCTGAACTGTGGTATGGCCAGAAGGAAGTTAATTGAGGGCAGGCAGGGCCAGGATTGCATTTGTCACTGATGGAGGTCACAGATGAGGTTGGCTGGAGGAAGGGAATGGCAGGGCCCCAGGGAGCAGTCCTGGGAATAGACTCCACTCACAGGCACGAGGTAATGGAGTTTTCCTCTCCTTTTTTTATTCTGCACAAGACTTCTTGCCTGCTGCTCCTCACAAAGTGAGGCTTCTCTTTACCCTTTCTCATTTCTCATGGCTGGCATAACATCAACCTTTGCCATGAAATCCCAGTTGGTGGCTGTTACCTGTGCACCTCTCCCTGTGCCTCTGCTGTTGGCATAGCAGGTCAGGCAGATTTGCCTCTGAGCTCAGTGTTGGGACTCGTCCAGCTCCCCAATGTCAAGCATGTCCCAGAGGCAGCAGCCACTGAGGCAGGGAAAAGCAGGGACCCCCCCGGG
>NW_008238321.1:9343452-9357666 GCF_000691975.1 Corvus brachyrhynchos | reverse complement strand
AGCCCCAGCCACTGAGTCAGGAACAGGCAGGCACCTCCCTGGTTAGTCATGCCCTGCTCATAGCCAAATTCACATGGTGCTCCAAGATATCCTCGTGGTTCCTGGGATGCACAATCTTACGCAGAGCTGTGTCAAAAAGCCACAAACCTCCAGGACACTGGCACGTGAGGGGCCACAATTCCAGCCACACAGAGCCTGGCAGGTGCATGGTATGGCCGGGTTAGAGATGCCCACTTGTGCCCAGCCAAGCAGTGAAGGTCCATCATGTGCATGCTGGACAAAAACCAGCCTTGTCCTGAGCTGGGTGCAGCCACAGGATGAGAAACAAACTTCTGGCCAGTGTTCTCTTCCCCATCATGCCTGCCTCTACAGCTGGAATGGGATTCCCAGTGTATCTGAGAAGACAAAAAGCCTCCCCCTGAGCCAGTGTTAAGCACATTTCCCAGCCTCAGATACCAGCTCTGGCAGCCCAGTTCTCTTTAGAAAGCTCTTAACTACAGGGGATCATGGTAGAAAAGTGTCTAAGCAGGGATTTTGCACCAGTTTGGGATGTGCTGCCTCTAAGGCAGATGGGAGCAGTGACGTGCCCTGGGCGAGTCATGGAGGCCCATGGGCTTGGCCAGGAAAGACCCTGCAAACCTCCTCACCACTCCTCTTCTGATCAAGGCACAAGCTCTTGAAGACACTGAAGATGGCCCCAGCTCCAGGAGGAGGCTGGGAGAGCCGTGAGGGGTGACACTGTCAGCACAGCTGGGATGGGAGGAGAGGAGGTGCTCAGCCAGGCAGAGATGGAAGCTACAGAGCACAGATTACAGGCAGGCAAGTGTCAGTACCACTGTCACCAACCCTCTGAGAGCTGTCACGGCTGCCTTCCCCGTCAGCAGAGAGGGGCTCCTGCCCTGAGCTGTCTCCACACAGCCAGGCACCCCCTGACAGCCCTGTTTTCAGTACTGATCTGGTTTTGATGATGTGCTTCAAGCCAAGGCAACCTGCTTAGCTCCACCGGGTCCAGGCAGAGGATGGCAGCAGAGAAAATACATTGTGGGAACCTTCAACACAACAAAAAGGAGAGATCAACAAACCACAGATGATGACTTTTGTACTGGGACATCTATGGGAAGTCTCAGTTCTGCGGAGTAACCTCCACCCAAATCATCTCCATTTGACTTCATTTCCTGATCTCCCAAAAGATGTTTACTGCTGCTGCTGCTGCTGAGATGCTCCGTCCACCTTTCCCAACATATCTCTTTCCACACAGCTCTGCAAAAATCTGTCTGTTCTGGACTGAGGGGTCACAAAGTAGTTCTGCCAACACCCAAGCATGCCCTGCTCCCATGACCCAGGCAGCCTGGAGCAGGTCTGCTCATCACAAGCATTGCCAAACAGACACTGGACAATTTGGGACCAACCACATTGTTTGGTTTTGCCTGTAAATGTTTCTAGTTGCAGCCCAAGAGTGGGATTTCTGGAAAGCCCCAGCTGCAGAGAGGATCTTCACTAAAGCACCACTATTGTGTCTGACTCACTGTCTTTGCGCAATAACGGTCTTGAGGCATTTTCCTTACGCCTTGACTTAAAGTCCTGTTAAAAGCCCTTTTCCAGGAAGTTCCACAAGTTCCCAGCTGCTCTAGGCCCACAGCAGCACCAACAGAACTACCTCCCTGCTCTGACAAACTGCACAGTGCCTTAATGATGTGTGATAAGGGACTAAGGTAAGGGTTCCCAGTGAGATTAGCGGCTCCCCTTGGACAGGCGTTAATCCTGCTGTCACTGAGCCCCTCAGGAAACCCATTCCACTGACTTGATCTCCTTCAGCTGTTCCTCCACATCATTTATATGGAGCTAATTGCCACAGTAGTGGCTCCAGATGCAAAGCAGATGCTGCTGAAGAAAAGAGCGTGTAGCATTCGTAACTGATGGCTCTAATCTCTATTTAAAGACAAGGCTACCAGGAGTTGATGGGAGGTTCAGTTCTCCCTGTTTTCTTCTCCATCTCTCTGCAAAGCCAGCTGGACATTCATTCATATTTTGACACAGCAGCTAAAGTGCTCAGCTGTGGTATTCCTCATGTGCAAGAATAGACAATATTTCTCCACCCAGCCACCTACGAGGTCACAACTGTCCCTGCCACCAGCAAGGAGGTATAGATAAAATTCCTCCAGGATGTTTGTCTTTAGTAAATTGCAGAGTTTCTCTACAAATGACATGAGAACAAACTGGTGATTAGAATCAAGTGAGGCTGGAGAACATGCACACAGAGCAGCAATTTCTCTGGAGCAGGGGAAAGTTTTGGCGCCAGCCTTCTGTCCTCAAATGACAGCTGGCAAATAAGCCATCACCCCTACCCACAGGCAAGGACCAGAGAGCAGCGGTCAGAAGAGTCACAGGGAGGAACTGGCAGATCCCAAAGAGGAAACCCAGCTGCTCATTCAAAGACTTCACTGTGACAGTGGCCAGCTGCTGGGATGTTTGCAGATGTACCAAGAAGTTTGTTTTATTTGTTTTTAAACAAAAGTTTTCTAAGGAACCTCTTAAAAGTTGTCCTGTCAGCAGCTGGTGCTGACCAAACTCATCCATGGTACCCCACTGACCCTTCCAAACCTGCTCCATTTCTTGCACATCCTGTAAAAGGCCAAGGCAGCTCTGTGAGCACTTGGCCATGGAGACAGGTCTTCCAGAGATGCTTTGTATAGAATAATGAGAGAATGAAGTACAGGGGGAGAGAGATGTCAAGCTATGCCCAAGGGAGCAGAGAAAGGCACAATGGAAACAAAGAGAATTTTAATTATAAAATAAAAAAAAATAAAACACCCACCCCCAGAAACCAAAGTGGTCTCTCCCCCTGCACAAATCTGCATGTTCTCTCCAACACAGAGAGTGCAGATATTTCAAGTGCAAGGGCCATCGCTCACTCCCTTCTGCTCTCCCAGCAGCTCTGCCTTCCTGGAGAGACAAAAACCCCCAAACAACAAACCAACAGCCACTGCCCCAAGACCCCATGAAGGAAGTGGTCCCTGTTTGGCACAATGTTCAGGAGATTTGTCTCCCACAATAATGGCATTTTAGCCAGCCAGATTGATCCTTGCCCCTTGCTGATCTTCAGTCAGCACCCTCTCCTTTTCCAGAACAGTCTGGCCTGCCACATCCCCTTTGATCCTCCAGCAAACATGGGTTGCAATACACTGTTCTTCTTGCAGGGCTGTAATGCAGCTGATGAATCCATTAAATTAATTCCTGTGGAAGTGAAACTCCCAGAAGCACACGTTCATATCATGGCCTCCATGTGCAGGATCTTCAAAGCCTCTGAGATCTGAGAGCTGGTGTCGATCTGGCCGTACATGCCCACCAGGAAGGCCCTGTGCAGCAACACCGCTGCGTGCTCTGGGGGAGGGAAAGGCAGAGTGAGGACTGGCCCGAGGGCTCCGTGTGCAAGAAGAGCAACCCACCAACAACCACTGGGTGAGCATTTGCAGCTACGTGAGAAATCTCTCCTTCCATAAGAACACGGCACAATCCACCCTCTAACAGCTCCGTGGGTTTGTGATCATGTGAGAGGTCACAACTCAGAGAAAACTGTAAGGGAGACAAATCTACTTCAAGGAAGCCCCCCTTGTCTCTATGACAGCTCCCCTTGCGAAGCTCAGCCCAATTAGTATTGATGGCCTGGTCTAAGCAATAGCGATCCTGGGCAGCTTCCCAGGGGAGCTGTGCCCAGCACAGAACCCCAGCTTCGACCCTTGTGAAGCCAACTGTGCCCCAAAGGTGGCACATCTCCACTTACCTTGGCAAAGGAGGGTGTATTCAGGCAGGTTCCTCAGTGCTGTCTGCACCACCTCGAAGTCTCGGCTGCCCAGGCAGTACATGTAGGTGGGCAGGAAATCTGCAGCAATGCTGGGAGTGAAACATGACAGTGTCAGTACAGCCCAGATCTCGAGCCAGCACAGCCTCAGTTCCAGGGCTGCTCACCTGGGGTTGTTCTGAATGGAGCGCAAAGCCAGGCTGAAGGCCAGGTTTCGGCAGGAATCCTCTGATGAACTCATCAGCTTCTGTAGGTTTGTCTGAAAGATGGACAAATGTGGATCATGGGGCCATTCAGGGAGCACAAACTCCTCAGACTGGCATTACTCCCCCTCCACACCAATCCAGCCCAACACAAATCCAGCAGGTACTAGCTGACCCCAGAAATCCCTCCCTGTAAGAGATTATCCTGGTTTTGAATACTTTAAAGTACCCTTCTGTAATCTTATTTCATGTGGGACAGCTGAGTTTTTCCTAGTTTACAGCTTTTTCAACAGAGCTGCTCTGTTCTCTCCTTGCCCTGGGAAGAGGACAGAGGGTTAATTCTTCCTCTGATATAAAGTAGATGGTGGTTGACCCAGCATGCAATGGAGGGAAATAGCGCCTGCTCTCAGCAGGGCTAACTGAGGACACATTTCTCCTAAGGTGCTGCAACAACCACCCAAAAAGCAGAGGAAGGGACGTGCTTAAGCTGGCTGTGCAACACAGACGCTGGTGAAAAGAATCTCTTCCTTCCAGCGGCAGTTTGAGACACCAATACTCACAGCAAAAAAGGCAAGAATTTCTGGCCTCCGTCTGGACATCTCATCGATGTCTGTCAGCACCTCCAGGATGTCTGCCAGAAGACACAGGTTGAAAGGGTGACTGATCCAGCAAAGAATCTTTTCTTTTTTCCCCACAAAACCAATCTCCCAAGCTGTCAAGGTTTCCCACTTGCACACAGAGGTAGTGTAATAAAGGCAGTTCTTCAAAAAGGAGGAGCCCAGGGATGTGCCAGATCAGCACATCCCAACCTGCCCAGGCAGAGGAAGGAATGCAATGGGGTGAGAGGTTTCAGTTCCAGAACACTTTCTTCTGTAACTAAAGACCTTCACAGCGTGTCTCTTTAAAAAACAGGGTCCAGGCAGGACATTTTTGTCCTATTCTACCTTGGAAGGAAAACCATCACAACTTAGGTTTAACACTGGACACCTGTAATTTCAGGAGGCTTTTGGAGAAGATCATTGTTCCCATATGCCAGGTTAACATGATTTTCTTCCATGAAGGCCATTTGGGGATTTCTAACAAACCCTGCTTCTCATCAATTTGGTATTTCACTCCTATCAGCACTTCAGACTTGGCTCAGACTGTAGCATTCCTTGATTTACTCATACTATCTCCCAAAATGCTTAAAGATCCTTGAAGAGCCCCAAAGCAGAGGCCATTGAATTACTGCTAAGTGATAACAGAATCATAGGAAGCCTCTGTCACAGAATCACAGGAGGTTACGGACAAGTTAATCCAAAAATGGAACAATATCCGAACTGCTGGTGACTTCCAAACACAAGACTGACACAGGAAACCAGGCTGCTGCTGACAGATAAGTAACAAGGTTAACAAATGCCTGCATTTGCCCTGTGTCTTTGCACAGCTCTGCAGGTCCTCACTCACCCTCCACTGTCTGGCCTCTGGAGAGCCTCTTCATATACGGGGCCATTTCAGCTGGCGTGAGGGGAGTGAAGAGGGACACGCTGACGAGGGGGAGAGAACCAGCAGCTGCTTCATCTGGGGGGAGAGAGAGAGAGCAGGGCACTCCTGACAGCCAATATTCCCTCCCAGTGCAGTGGTGTATCATGAACCACCAGCAATGCTGTGATCCAATTCCTGGCTCTCACACTGTCTCTAATCTCACTGCACCTCCTGTCACCCCCTCAGCTGACACTGAGGAGGAAGCTTTGCAAGCTCTTTAAATACTGACTAATGTTCCCATGCAAGCTGTAAACAGTGGAAGAGTGGATGTGCCCTTAGAGTCCCCCCAACAGGTCAATCCTTAAGTGTGGATTAAAAGGGTGAAATCCACAACCAGGAAACTCACCCCTGTTAAGGGCTGTTGTTCTGCTCCAGTAGTGATATCACTGGCAGCAAAACAAATTAACCCATCCCAGATCTGGTTCCCAACTGCTGAGCATACAAGTGCCATTCTCCCCTCTAAACACATTGAGCTGTTACAAGAACAAGCACAGCATACACCCCACAAAAACACCTGTTCTCCAAAACAGACTGCAGGTTCACCTGCCAGACTCACCATCCTTCTCTTCATCAGAGCCCCTGTCCAAGATGCCACTCTTACTAGGCAGACTCAGCCCAGCCAGGAGGGACTTCAGCATTGCTAGGTCACTGTTGTCTGATGACAGGTCACTGGGAAAAAGAGGTGTTGTGTTTGGCTTTCAATAGCAATAAGGGCATGAGCACAAGTAACAGCACAGATATGTACACTGAAACAAAGAGCTGCTCAGAAGCAGAAACAAGATTTTTCCTTTCTTCGTAACTGGAACACAAATGCAGTTTCCCCACATATCTGCAGGTGGGACCCGGCAGCCACTGCTCTGGGGAAAGACCCTCCAGCTGCCCCTCTGGAGAAGTTGCAGGGCACTATAATACCTCAATATGCTGTTTAGGCCATTATGTGAGTTGAAGTCATTATGTGACTTCCTTGGGCTCAGTTTTCACCTATAAGAAAAGAGATATGCTGCTCATCTCAATAGAGACTTAAGGGAGCCAAGGGTGAAAAAGTGCCATATTAGCAGCTACTCTGTCACATCTTCTTGCTGTCTTCTGTCTCATTAGCTCCTGGCAATCTGACTGTGCATGGGCTGACAGGCATAAGGAAGCTTACTGGAGTGGATCCGAGTGCTTCTGCAAGAAGGAGACAGCTGCCTGGGCATTGCATGTGATGTACTTGTGGATGAACTGGACAAACTTGCTGATGAAGGCAGCCAGGTGCCGCGAGGATTTTCTGTAGTTCTGGGAAAGGATCAAGAAGGTGAGAGTTAACAACAAAAAAAGCAGCAATGCACTGCCCTATCCTGCACCTCTGGGTACCACAGAGTGGTTTCTTCATCTCCTGCCTCCTCTTCAAGCCCTCCAAGGTACTTAATGCACTTTTTTGTTCTTAGGCATTTAGGAAGGCTTTCCCTTCGAATGAGAAGAGCTGAGGTTGGCCCTGTGTTACACGAGCTTCCCCATCTAGTGGCCAGCAGCCGGCACACGGAGGGAAGCAGGGATTTTCCTACCAGCAGCAGACGGATGAAGGACAGGAGACAGTCCCAGAGTGCCGCCTGGTGCTCGTTCTGGAAGACCTGCGGCTGGAGCAGTTCCAGGATCCCCAGGACGTGGATGAAGAAGGTCAAGTGGTTCTGCTGCCTGAACTCCTGGAAATTGAGGTGAACGCGGCCGTGCAGCAGTGCTGCAATCATTGGCAAGTGCCTGAAACAACAAATAAGAAAATCCAGGTCTAGATCTTTCAAGAAACTTACATTTCACCTCAGTTCCCGGAAGGCAAAATCCCTTATCCTCTCTCAGAGTTCCGGACTTGATCCCTATACCCATAGACTCAGCAAGCCCCATTTCTCACCCATATTCTGTTCTCTAGTCTTTAATTCCAACATTATTTCCTGACAGACACAAGGTATTGCCTCATTGTAAGAGATGCAACTTTGCTGCCTTTTCACTTGACTTCTGTACATGAAGGTGAATTCTCTCACCATCATTGTGATGGCTGCAAGTTTGTTCCCTTTCTAGGACAAGGGTGGATGCTTTTCACTGAACCCCAGCCACACACAGGGAGAGAGAGGTACCTAAGGAGGAGGATGGGATGGGCCACAGCCAACTTCCTGCAGGCCATATTGGCATCCCACACGCGGCTTTCGGATGACTTGGAGTCACTGGTGTCTGCGAGGAGGTTAATGAATCTGTGAACCAGGGCATCAAGCTGGAAGAAAAATAATGAGCAAACTGTTAAGTAGTTTAATGTACAAACCAGCCCCTGGCTCTCCAGCAGTGTTTCCCAATTCCTTTCCAGCTACACAGGGGGGTTGACAGAAATTATTTTCAGGTAGAATCTGTGAGTAGATGCAGGATTCCAGCTGGCATAGGATCTGAAGTCCACAGTCCCTGCAGACATCAAAGCAGGATCAGATGCCTTTACACTTGTGCTTTACAGAAGCCTTTGGCACACAGAAGCTTGTGGAGCTTACACTATTTTATAGAAGGACACTGCAAAATAAACCACACCAGAACTCTCTGCTCTGGAGAGTGCAAGGAGGGAAGGGGTAACAAAAGAGCAAAATAAAGAAACCAAAGTCATCCAGGAAGCTTTTGCCAATCCTTGCCTTCTAAACTGGGCATCAGGGTAGCATCCATTCTGCATACATAACTAGAAAGGGGCTTTCCTATGCCTCTAACTTTACCTTGCAAGTGCTGCTGTCTCTGGCTCCTTCGCTGGTAAGAAGCATCTCAGGCATAGGCACAAGGAGCTCAGGTAGTTGCAGGTATATCTGCAGCAGAAGGTCCTGGCAGCATTTCCCCACAGAGCTAAAGGAAAAAGGGTGATGTCAGCCACTGGCTACATCCCAGACCCATCAGATTACTAACAGCCTTCCTGCACATGGCAAACAGAGCATGTGAAAACACAGACATCACTAATCTCAACCAGTGTTTTTTAAGTCTTTGCTTCTTTTGGACAACTCAGGTCATTCACTTTCTGCAGGGATCCATCCGCAGTCTATGGGGATCCACTTGCAGCTAGAAAACTGCAATTCCAAAGGGCAAAGGACAAGAAAGCTCTGCTTACATCTCTAGTGCAGAGTTCCTGCATGTGGTACTCATGGTCAGCCCCATCTCAACTGGAAAAGAAATCAGAACCACAACTATTCAGACTGGCCACCATGTTCTCTACACACCTGAAAGCCCTGTAGATGCCTGGCACAGTCTGCACTGGGAGGAAGTAGAAAGCAACAGCAACTGAGGTTACTCAGAATCTCTCCTAATATCACCATAAGCAACGTTGGAATTAGGTCAGTTCCTTTCACTGCCTTGAAAACATCATCTTCCTGTTCTTTCCACAGTCCTAAAATAGCTTTTAGAAACAATCTGGTCTCCATTCAGCTTTGAAAGCAAGTCAGAAGCAGGATGTATTATAAGCAGTGACTCAAGGGATGAGTAGACAAGAAATCCCACATTAGGAACTAGTAATTAAAAATAACCATTGCCTTAAAGAAAGGAAAAAAAAAAACCAAGCATGTCAAGAATTTCATTCTGAAGTTCTAAAAGCAAAAGCACCCTTAAACTTCACTTTTGAAGTCACCTTCCTGGTCTGAGTACCACTTAAAATCACTTGTTATTCCCCCAGACCTCAGGGAGGATAGTGTGCACTTTTCATACAGGCTCTGGAACATGATATTCTTAATGAAGACATACTTGCAAGTCTCATCATTACCTGCCTGCCTGTGCCCAAGAACTACAATTCCAGCAGACAAAGCTCCTCATTTGCAGCCTCACCTGCTTCCCCACTGCTGGATGCAGCTGGTCAAATACTCTGTTACTTTTTTGATGTTCTCAAGGTCTCCATGGGAACAACTGAGCAACAACGGCAGTCGAGACTGGATGAGTGTGCAGGAGGCCTCGTCAGTGTTCTGGTATCTGGTCTCTGCTTCAGCCAGGATCAGCTCCACCATGCTGATCAATTCTGACGCCTTCAAGTGGAGCACGAATTCCTCACGGCGCTTCTGTAGTGCAAGAGAACACCCCAAGTAATTCCACACCAAATCCCAAGACCCTTAGTTCCTTCTAGTCACACCTTCCCCAAATGGGATGGAGCATCTCAGAACCAGACTTAAGAATGGCCCCATATTAGAGCTCTGAAAGCATCACAGCCCCAAGTAAAACCTCCTTACCCCTCCTCTACTTCATTTACTTCCATCTCAGCACATGTGATGGGTCAGAAATCATAATTCAGTCACCAAACCAATGAAATTCCGTGGAGAAGAGACACAGCCTCCTTTTCTTTGTAAAATGGCCATTATCCCATGCTGGGTTTTAGCCTGCTTGCCACTCTAGCCTTGTGCCTTTACCAGATATTGTGGCAATTGCTGCAGGTGAAATGCCAAGTGGGCAAACTTTGTGCATTCCTATCAGCTTTTTGGACTCTAAATTGCCACTGTAATATGTAACATAGCAGAGCAGCTAAATAACCAGCTGAGGTACCGGCAGCAAACTTGGCACACTCCACCTGAATCACTCCAGCCACCTCTTGGCCACAGAAAAATCAGGTACTGTGAAAACATTGCCTCTTGCTCCATCCAGAGAGGAATCTTGGAAGAACTGAACCGATACCTGAGGAGTTCTCTGGTCCCTCCCCTGCCAGATCCGAGGAATGTGAATACAAGCCCACAAGAAATCCAAGGATGCAGTTGGGTCAAACCTGCCAGAAGACAGAAGAAGATAGATTTGCAATTGGAATCAACACAGCCCTCGGGCAGCACACAAACACATGGAAGCATCACTAAACATGATGAGTGCTGTGAAGAAAGAAACATCTGCAAATGTAAAAATAGGATCTATTAAGTCCCGAGAAGGGGGTTGGTTCTGTTCCCAGATTATGACTAAATATTTGTTGCAATAAGCACAGCACAGGGTGCAGAGCAGAACAAACGACATTCAGCAAGTGTGGGGGCTACGTGGAGCCTTGCACCAAGGCCAGGAGTTGGTCATCAACACAAACAGTTGGCACAATCAGACCAATGACCTTACTGTCCCAGTGTGTGGAATATCCTATCGCGGCTGTTACCTTGAACTGAGCAGTGCATGTAATTTTGAGCAAGAAATCAAGAATAAAATAATAAACTGAAATACTACCAGTTTTAGAAGTATTGCTGTTATTAGGTGTCAGTATTTCCTGGTGCATAAGTGTAAAAACAAGTTTAAGCACAATACTACTACAGTGGCATTTCAGTATTTGAGAGCTGTGTAGAGAAGCTGAGAGCTAGGGCTGCTGCAGAGATCAGAACTGGGAGCCTGATGTCACAAAAGGAGTAGAGAAAGACTGGAAATGGAGTTTAGTACAACCAAAAGATCCATCCGAGCCTGCCCAGGTACAGAGACAGCCCTCAGTTCACTATCCGAGACGTTCTGCAACCCCATGCTCATAAAGATTATCACCAAGGGCAGTGCAAGATGGATTACCCACAATTAGCACTTCCTGTTTAGAACACAGCCAAATCTTTATGAGCTGCGTCCATCAAACAGTAGGTAATGTTTATATCAAGGTACACAAATCAGCAGGACTGAAATCAGCATCCTTCTCACAAAGTCTATCTTTGGCTGATTTACATCTCCTGGCAGACACATCATGAACATGGCAGGTCTTGTTCTCTCTCAGACAGAGTTGCCCTGCTCAATCCCTTGGCTAGGCCTGACAAGACTCACCTTTGCTCCCTGTTCCTGCCAAGCAGAAGCCTGATGCACTGGTGCAGCGTGGTCCAGCTAGACTGGTGAGTCAGAAGAGCCAAGAGGTATGGGCGGAAGGAGGGCACCTGGGACCCTGCCTGGAAGCACCAAAAGAGGAAGAGATTAATGAACAGATCCTGGTAGCGAGGTGGATGTAGGAGATGCCATGTGTACTGCACAAGGATGACAATCCAGATGGGCAGACAGCACACACAGCACGAGGATTTAGGGCAGCACTTTCCAACAGAACATGGCATCAGATGTGAAATTCAGTTTCAGCCTTTGGCATGGCACTTTGGGCAAGCTATTGATCTGCCTGCAAAAATACCAACGAAAACACAGCTGGCTGAGTTGTTACGGGACCGTGTTGGGTCTGTAAGGCACTCTGAAGTCCTTAAAAGAACACAGCTGAGGAAATATAAAGATAAGAGGAAACATAAGCCTTGCACTGGCAAATGTGAGCCTTGCACAGAACTGTCCTCCTAGTCAGACTGTACTGCTTTGGAACTCATACAGTAACCTGTGGCACAACATGAACTACCCCTTGCCCTGTTTCCAGGTGCAGGTCAGTACCCCAGAAAGTCGTTTCAGCACCGCAGTCCCTCGGCCCAACAACTCTTACTTTGTTCCAGGAGAACAGTAGCTTCTGCTGGAGATCAGGGCAGCTGCTGATGACCTCCGGGTCCAACATCTCCAGCCAGTCATTGAGAAGGCCAGAGGCAGGCCCTGGCCAAGCTGATTCAGCACTGTGGACAAAGCAACGCCAGTGTCACCGGTGATACCATGCACCCAGACCTACCCATGAATCCCCATCATTGCCTTGGCTCACCTGCAACTCTCCACCTCCTTCTTTACTGGTGTTTCTTCTTTGTCCTGGAGCAACAAGGAGCACACCACAGCAATTGGTTTCATAGCAGGACACCTGGCAGTGGTCTCAACAGTAGCTGAGAAGAGGACAGTCAGAAGCTCCTCCAGGTATGGAGAGTGGGTTTCAATCAGACCTTGAAGGACTAGCAGGGGGAGAAAGATGCCACTCATTAACTTCAGGATGTGGTAAAAGGTATGGAACCTTGCAAGTATTATTCCTGATAGCCAGGCTCACTGAGGCAGAGGGAAACCATTTTTTACCTGGGATAGTAGGCTTCCATTTCTCTTTTTGCTAGTGGAAACCAACAGTGTGCTCAGAGACTTAATCCCAGCCCCAGATCAGAGTTTATAAACCCACATACAGTGGGACAAAGGAGGTGATAAAAGACAGGGCCAAGCTTAGATCAGTTCACATTTTCTGATTCAGGGAGAAGGCAGATTCCCACAGCCTGCACAGTAGGCACTCCCTTGCTGGGCTGGAAGTTCAAGCTGCTGTTGCAAAGGAGGAGAGCAGAAGGACATCCATACCTTTGCTGATAAGCTCTGGCTCCACATTACACTTCTCTCCTGATTTCAGAGTTGCAATGATGGCACAGACTGTGGAGCTGATCAAGTCCGGGTCACGACGGAAAGAAAGAGCTTCTGTGAGGTGCAAGAAGCCACCTCGAACTGCAATGAAATCACAGCACTGGCATCACACAGGGACAAGCCAGCCCCACATCAGACCTCCCTCCTACAGATTCCCCGTGTGGCTCCAGAGCACATCTACTCAAACATACAAATACACATTCTAATGCCATTTACGGCCACCACAACCCTTGACAGCTCTCCTGCATGTTACACGTGGGCAAGAGAAAGCTCTGTAACCACAAACCCATTTCCATGCCCAAGCTCTTGGTTAGACTCCTGCTCCCAAGGGATGGCAGATGATAAACAACTCTACAAGTCATGATGTGACCTTGTTCCAGAGGCATTCCTTTTTTTTCATTCCTGCATGCTCATCTACCAAAACTACAGCTCACACAGAATTCCTGGCCTGAGAAACAGGAATTTTTCCCTGAGAGATCTGCTGTGCTTGGTGAGATGATACCGGGTGTCTACTGCAAGCCCCCAGAGCTAAGGCACTTGTTC
Source organism: Corvus brachyrhynchos (assembly GCF_000691975.1). Taxonomy (NCBI): domain Eukaryota; kingdom Metazoa; phylum Chordata; class Aves; order Passeriformes; family Corvidae; genus Corvus; species Corvus brachyrhynchos. The sequence continues at coordinate 9,344,385 of NW_008238321.1, read as the reverse complement.
AAACCCTCAAGGAGTTTCTGCAGCACAGTGTACTACTTTTGCTACTCCTTACAACACGTGTCTAAAAGGCTGCCCACCACACTTCCTGCTCCAGGTACAGTTTTGTTTGTCTCTTTCTTGTCCCACTTTGTCCCCTCTGAGTCCCATAAGCTGCCCACTGCCAGTACCATCACTGATCCTGTGCCTCGAGGAGTATTGCACAGCAAAGGCCTTCAGCTGAGCTCGCAGGGGACCATCTTCCACCGCAGGGTTCTCCAGCCACTGCAGCATCTGCATGAGCACTTTGAAGAAGAGCGAGGAGAAGGCAGTGTCCCGTGGCATGGAGCGCTGGGAAGAAATGCTTTACAGTGAGGGTGGTGAGGCACTGGCATAGGTTGCCCAGAGGTTCTGGACTCCCCATCCCTAAAGGTGTTCAAGGCCAGGTTGGATGGGCTTGGAGCAACCTGATCTAGTGCAAGGTGCCCCTGCCCGTGGCAGGGGAATTGGAACTAGACAATCTTTAAGGTGCCTTCCAACCAAAACCATTCTATGACTCAGTGAATTAGACTTTATCTCTCAAACTGTCTGCAAACGCCTTGGCTCGTACGACATGTCCAACACCACAATACAACACAGACTAGAGATCCCAAAACCAGCAGAGACCTACAGCTGTAAATCCAAAAAAGAGCTACCAGGCTAGGTAAGGTACACCTAATTCTGCAGGTAATGGCCAGGCAACCTGAGCTGAGCATTACACAGGTATGCCCACAGCAGAGCAGATGCACTGCAGATTTCCCATTTCTCCCCACCTCACGCCTCTTCATGAAGCGCTCCCAAAGCCACTCACGTGGTACTGGTAGAGCTGGCGCATGAGCGGGCAGGAGATGAAGTGGTGGCGGTGCATGGCCATGACCAGGGCACCGCTGTGCGCCGAGTTGAGCAGCGCAGCCACCG
>NW_008238321.1:9338318-9343127 GCF_000691975.1 Corvus brachyrhynchos | reverse complement strand
TGGCGCGGCCCCTTGGCGGATGTGAGCCAGCTCCTGCCCCAGCGCCTGCTGTAGTGCCAGGGCCAGTGGCCGCAGGCTGGAGTTCTGCCACCGTGGGTCCGGGGTCAGTGGGAAAAGCTGGGGGGATACAACACGGAGTACATTTAGGACAGCCAGTGAAAAGGGCTTGCTGTACCATGAACATCCCAAGGCAGAGGAGCGATTTACCTCGTACAGTTACACTGACTGTGGGCTAACAGGAACCTTCTGATACAGCTTCTTGTACATTCTAGTGCCTGGCACATGAACATAAGCAGCATCTCTGCAACCCCAACATGACTACCCAAATACCAACAACTAACTTGGCCAATTAATTCCCTGTAGGCTCCTTCTGGAGTCAGTGGAGGGTGGGAAGCTCTGTAAGTAGGCAAGCCAGAGTACAAATGCTGTTTGCACACAGCTTTTCTGCCGGGGCCCTGTGAGCATTTCACAAATCCTGCATCCACTGCTGAGAGGAAAGGAACTATACACAGAACAAACAAGGTGCAGAGACAGCAACATGCTACTAGGTACTGACAGTACTAGGCATGATCAAAAGCCACATCACGTTCCATCTGCAAGAAAAAATTCCTGCCAGTATTAACTCCACCAGGCTGTAATGGCATGGCCTCGTTGCATCAGGGCTTTCATATTTATTGCCAGCAAACACTGCAGGATAAGGGGTCACAAGATGCAAGTATAAGAGAGATGGATTCTGTAAAGCTGCTGCAGGGAAGCAGCTACTCAGCTGGACGTTGTAACAGTACCTGCAGAAAGATGCCTGCCAGATCATCTTCTGGGCCCAGAACACGGACCTGGCTCAAGGCCCGGATCCGGCTCTGACTTTGAGAGTTTTCAGGACTAGATTTTGACCTTGCAGTCTCAGCACTGTCTGCAAGAGGAATAAAAGGAAAGAAAGGAAAATGCTGTTATGGTAGAAAGCATCTGGAGCCCCAACACCAGATCACTTTCAGCTTTACAGTCTCTAACTACTGAGGAATTCAGCAGCTTTTCTCTTGAGTCCAAGCAAGACCTATTTTTCCATATCACTCAGAAAAACTCACTGTAATAAACTCCAAAAATATTGGAATTTCTCCCTTTGTCAGAAGCAAAAAACCTCTAAAAAGGGCTGGTGTCTAACTTGCTGGTATATTGCAACATAACTGCTTTTGAAGACAGCACTGCCTGTTCTTCTGAACAGCAACAAAGGAGGGAAGTTTGGAAGATGACTTTGACATTTAGGCTATCCCAGGCAGTACCTCGGCGGGCTGGTAAGGAGGCAGTAAGCAAGGAGTGGAAAGTCTGGCCTCCTGTTGCTCCTCTCTCATGTTGAACCTCCACAAGATGAGCCATGTAGTCTGAAAAAAGGAGGAAATAACAGCACATCATCATCTTGCCCTCTTCAGTAAAGCAGGACAGAATTGGGTGTTTGTACAGCTCCCACAGGCAAGAGAATCTGCTGTTCCCATAAACTTCATAACATGATGCCTTGAAAACTTTGTTTCTTTTACAAAGTACCTCCCAAACTACTTTTTGACTCTGTCCGCTCCAATCCAAAAAATCCCTCTCTATTTTGAGGAATACAACCAAGGGCCACCCAGGTGTCTACAGTGACAACAAGCTGCCAAAGCAGCCTGTGCACAAAGTTTGCTGAGCTAGCTTGGATTTTTCCAAGGAAGTCACAGGAGATACTCATGGAAACTGTTCAAGAAAAAGTGAAATGCCTAGTCAGCCTCATCTGTAGCTCTTACTCTTGTCCATGATGTTCTGCTCCAGCGTCTGTGGGTCATGAGATACTGCCTGATCCAGGTACTGCAGAAGTTTGCTCATGCTGGAAACTGGGATTCCAAAGGACTGAACAAAGAGAAGCAGCTGCTGTGGCTCCAGGTCCTGCAGGGCTGAAATAAACAAACACTGAGTCCTCAGACCTCTGAACTGCCCACGGAGTGTCATCTTTATTACCTGATCTTTATGCTTTTGTCTGGACCAACAGTGACACATTAATGACAGGGCTGCAGAGAGCCTAAAGCCAGAAGTCTGACAGCTGCCTACTATATTTTCTTTCCTCTGCAAATCATTGCCGCCTTATTGCATCTTCCAGTTAATTCACTCACTGGCTAATTTGATCTTCTGTTTAATTTTATTAGAACCTCAGTAACGCAATCATTTGTATTAAAAAATAACTTCCACTCTATCTCTTGATGGCTGCAGGCAGGAATTATTGAATAATTCAATCACTGGCTATAGACAGCTGTCATTTAATTAGTAAAATGGGATGAAAGCACTGAATACCAAGAAGAAAGAGAGCACTGACAAGTGGTATGAGGACCAGAGTAACCAGAGGTTTAGCTTATATCCTTCAGGCACAGCTTCCCACAGTGCTGTGCCTGTTGTCTGGTGACTGCATAGTTGTACAAAAGACGGGACCTCAATTCAGAGCCCCCCATTCCTTTAAAATACACAGAAAGCACAATATCCATTCAGACTCACTCCCCTACTTTAAAAGTAATAGTGACAGATGGCTCCATCCAAAGGCATCCCAGTAGGATGGCTGGGCACACTTGAGCAGGGAAACCTCTCCCTTTCCTTTCAGCAGGGTCTGAAACACCAATGAACGTGCCACAGGCTCACCTGCATCCACGAGACGCGGGACCTCGGAGCGGATCATCCGCAGCTTCAGCCAGTCAGGGAGCAGCAGAGCCTCCTCGGAGGTGTCAACCAGAAAAGCAGTAGGAAGGGGCTTTTTCTCCGGGAACCATATATCCAGTAAGGTGTAAAAATCACCATCTCCTGCTTAAGAGTGGATACAAAATTATTTCCCATGTTCACAAGCACCTAGAACACCCTGCCCTTCTCGATCAGTACACCAGAACACACCATTGTTTTAGTATTTCCTGCTGTCTGCAGAAAGCAAAAAAAAAGAAATCAGCCTGCAAATCCTTCACACTCTGCAGCAATATTCTGATAAATCTTACAGCTACAAACAAGTACTGCAAGGGCTGAGCCTGCGAGTAGAAGGATTAACACCAGCCTGACCTGTTAGGAGACAGCAGATAGAGAAAAGCCTCCCTGTATTCTCCATTACCCCCTGAAAAAATCTGAGCATATTTCACTAACCTTGAGGTGGCCCCAGTGTCAGGAGAATAACCATGGCATGGACCACAAGGATGTGCATGGTGGCTGTTTCCCCACTAGTCCAACGAAGGAACACCTGATCCTGGGACTCTGACTGGAAAAAGCCAGGAAAAGACAGGATGAGCAAAGGTGGGGAGAGAAAGGAGAACATGAGAACGGACAACTTTAGCCAGACCATAGTTCCCAATATCACCAGCAGTGGCCACAAAAGATACTTGGGGAAAAGTTAAAAAGGCTTTTTACAAACACATAGGCTTGGCTTTGATACTGTGTCACGATCCAATTATTTTCAGATCAGGGAATTCTTGAGCTGGATTTGGTTTATTCAAATTGAGTAACACATAAAGGGCTTCTGTTTTGTTAACCTGTCCAGTCTCTGTGAGCTGCTGAGGCAAGGCAGGAGGCACTCACCCAGCTGTACACCTCCTCACCCTCCTTGCTCTGCCGCATGCGCTTGATGTAGCGGGAGAAGATGGAGAGCAGAGCCACGAGCACCGCGTCTGACTCAGCACTGTAGGAGAGCTTGGAGAACAGGTGGGACATGATGGTGGAGCGCTCCACGATCAATCGGGCAACATCCTGCAAGGGAAAAACATCCAGGAGGTCTTTACTGCAAAACACAGCCAGGTGCCCTGGTTTCACTGCACTGTTCTCCAGGTTCTATCATCAGCCCAGTAAACGCCACTCTGGAGATCAGCTTGTGGAGTCAAGAGTAGAACCGACACAAGAGGGACAAGGCCAGTGCTTTGCATGCATCTTACAGTGTCCCCAGTGGAGCACAGGTGCCTTCTGATGCAGCCCATTAAAGTAAGCATTTACATAGCATTTCTCTGAAGAAAAAGATCTACTGACGCTTACCATTTAACCTCCTCCACATATCTAAACAGATCTATGGAGGCACTATCAGCACATGAGTCTTAAAAGCAATGAAAAAAGCACCCACGGAGAAAAATGAAAAAAAAAATCATTATTAAAAAAAAATCCACCAAAAGCTTTTCTAGAAAGAAAAAAACCCCCATAAACAAATAAACCCAGAAATCTAGTTTTGGTTATAGGAGAGTACATATCTACCACTAAAGTTCCTGATTTCCCATTCTCTCCCCAAGCACGTATGACTGCAGGTTTAGCACCTGCTTAATTATGAAACACTGTCAGGTGATGGGATTTCCATCAAACCACTATCCACTCTTGCATTCCCCATTCGAGCTGATGGGCTGTTGGACTGGAAGTTATTGCTCTGATACCATTTCGTTATATGAACCAAAGACACAGCTTGCCTTTAAACCCATACAGAAAGACACAAACATGCAGTTATCAGAGTAACATGCTCCCCAAAACTCATCCTGGTGGTACAGCAAGTCCCTTGCCTACCACTGTCCTGGGACATGCCACGTGTCCCCCATGTGATCCCTCCCCTCACCAGAGCAAGGTCATTGTGCTGTCCCTGCTCCTCCACTGGGGCGTGCTGGGAGAGGTACACCAGGTAAGCACTGATGGTCTGGGGATCTGTCTCCATGTGGATGGCCTAGAATGAGAATTCCTTTCATTAGAAATCAAGACTTAGTGAAAACAAGCACCAGCATAAGCGAAATTCTTCTGCAAGCATATAAACATGTCAGTATCGCAGCCAGATCCAATTTGTTTCGATCTGTTTCA
>NW_008238321.1:9327255-9338218 GCF_000691975.1 Corvus brachyrhynchos | reverse complement strand
AGCGGCGTGGGCCCCCCCCCCAGCCACTGATATCCCTGCAGCAGCTCAGAATCGCCCGAGTCTTCTTCCATGGGGTGATCCTTCTCCTCCCCATCACGCATTCCTCCTTCCGACAGCACCAAGGACAGGCCCTGCACAAGTCACACGGATATGGCTGGGGTAAAAGCCCCAGCCACAGCTGGACTGTGAGTTTCAAACCAGTGAATATAACAGAAACCTGCTTCAAACACCACAGAACGATCCAAATGCAGCACAACAGCTTTCATCTCATTTAATATGTTTTCTTGACAGATACCCTGCTTGAAGTTTCAGTCTGAGCATGATCTTTCTGAGCTCCCTGCAATTGTCTTTGCCTTGACTATGCTCCAGAGCACCAGGCACTCACTCACTCCCTCTCCCCACAGAAAACAGCCTCTGCCAATTACTCTACATGGCACACAATCTCCTGAGTCTACACCTGAACTTCACAGGAAACAAAGCAAAACCCAGCTCTATCTTAAGAAAAAGTACTATTTGGCTGTTGAACAATAACTTCTGAGCAGCAGGGAGCAGAAGTGCATTTGATGGGGTTGGAGATTGAGACGAGTCACTGAAGGAGGATGACATGAAACAATTTCACTGTGTTGGCTCTGGACTCAAGATAACCTAGGGCTCTGCCCTGGGCTTCAGACAGACCCTAGCCAAGATGATTTGCATTCTGCCCACCTTCATGGCCAGGACCCGGGAAGCCACCTGGGAGGAACTCAGGCGCCGCAGGAAATAGTCAAGCACCTCACATGTTGTCTGTTCATCTGCTTTGGGTCCCAACAGCAAGTCTTGCAAGCGTCCAAGCAACTGCCTTTGTTTCTGTTGTCTCTGCAGAGTGAGAAGTTGGCCTGTCCAGTGAAATCAAATCTGGGATGCACAGGAAGTAGGTAACAGAAGGGTTCCTCAAGAGATTGCTCACCTGGCGTTTCTTGGCACGCTGGTCCTTACTCTCACCCTCCTCTTCTTCTTCACCTGAGGTCGATTCATCAGCAGCATCATGAAGCAGGAACTCACAAAGGCACTGCACGGGCAGGACATCCAAGGAGCCCTCGCTGGACTGAACCAGATCTGCCAGCCATGGCATTGACTGTGATGAGGCCTGGGAAGGATAAGAGTAACAAGTTCAGCAGAACACAGATGCAGCACACTGATCATTTAATTCCTGAGCAGCAAACCACCTTCCCCTGAATCTCACTTAGCTTCCTTTTGCCCCTCACTCTGCTCAAGTTTCAGAGGCGAGGGATCCAGTCCCACCACAGCCCACCTGTCTTTGAATGATGTTGAGAAGAAAGTCAGGATGGCGACTGCGACACAGAAGGTGGCCCAAGCGAAGTGACTGGTTCAGGCTTTTCACCTGCTCCAGGACATGTGGTGGAGGTCTGCGAGGGGGGCCCCTGTCACAGAAACAAGTTATTCACAGGCTGACAGACTTTGGTGTGATGAGGATCAGTCAGTTCAGTAGTGCATGAGGGGGTCTATAGGAAGGTGGCAGGCAGGTTGGAAACAGATGATCTTCCAAACCAAACCATTTTATGATTCTGTGATCCCATGGGCTACCACACCACAGGGCTCTTCTTCCCACATCAACCACCCTGTGGAGGAGCAGGGTTTCCTGACTAGTGTTAACTGGGATTTCATTATGGCACCCGAATGCAGAAGGCTACTTACTGAGGGTCCAGACTTGTCAGCTGGGACAGCAAGAGGCTGCTGCTTTCTGTAATTGTTTGTTTTGTGGATGCAGCAGCCAGATGACCCTCAAATGCAAGAATCTCTTGTTTTTCTCTCTGGGAGATTTGAAGTTCACGATTAATCATCTCTGTGCGTGTCTCCTCATCCGTCAAGGTACATTGAGGATAGGAATAATTACTGAGAAAATAAGTTTAAAAAAAGGAAATGGTTATCTTGTTCTATTCAGAATTAATGAATCACAGTCAGGAAGAACACAGGACCTCAGCTCTGATAGACAATGTAGAAAAAAACAAGTAGTTTCTCAGTGGAGCCAGGAGACTGAGACCTTCTCAGCAAGGCACAGCAGTCATCCCCCTCCCCCTTCTTCTCAGCTTTATTCCCTTGCTTATAATATTTTTGTCAAGGGAAGGCACTTTTCCCACTCCAGCTGCAGTGTTGATGCCAGTTTATTTTACACTAGTCCCACTGGAAAGGAAGGAGTCGCATGGCACAAACTTAATTCAGAAATGTGTGTTTTCAGTGGTCTATCTGATTTATGTAGAGATTTAACCATACTAACTTGGTCATGACCATTTCCATGAGCATCTTTAGAGAGGGGTACTCCTCCCATGCAGCCAGACCTGCAGCAGAGAAGAGAAGGACAATCAGGAATACAGGGAAAAAATAGAGCCTTTATATATACTCTAACACATTGCAAGGTGGGGAGACACAAACTCACTTGAGAATAGCTCATAACACTCAGAGCACAAACAAGGTGATTCCAGCCACATGCTGGTCCAAATCCCACTTCCACACATTTTTCACCCACAGGGGACACACAGTTATTTAACTGCAGTTACCTCACCAGCCCAGCATAGGCCTTGCACACAAGCAAGGAGACCTCTGCAGAAAGCACCCTGGCCAATTTTTGCAGCAGAACTGGTGTCCTGGGAAATGTCCACACTCACCAATGTTTTCAGGATTGAACGCTGCCACTACAAGCAGGAGAGGCCAAGCTTTCCAGTAGAGAGTAGAAATAGCTAGATTTGGAGGCTGGTACCTGCAAAAGTCATCAACAGAGAGAAGCGGTCAAGTTGGGTTCCGTAAGTCGACCTCAAGTCTGCTTTTCTCCTTAATCAAGTACTGTTTAGATTCAGTCATGCCATTCAGTGGTTTTCTCAACAAACAAACACACACACATACACAAATAACCTTTCAGGAGGGACAGCAGGATTTAGCTGAGGATTTCTAGGGCAGAAAGGTCAGTGCTTGCAGAGCAAAGTACATTCCATGACTCAGGTCTTGATTGCTCTAGAGAAACACCCATCTGAACACGACCCTGAAAAGGCTTCCTCACCATTTTGTGATTACAAAGTGTAATAGAGAAAACATGTTAAAATCTGTGAGCTGGAAATGTTAGTCACAAGGTGAAAGTGAGCTGGATCACAACAAGATTATCTCTGTGATAAGTCTTACCCTGGGGGTAGCTGGATATTCTCTGGATGGTGATAAGTGCACAGATTCAAGACTGCATCGATCAGCTGGATTCTTTCTACCCTCAGGACCTCGACATCTGGAGGAGAAGAAAAGACTGAACAAGTTATTGACCTGTCTACCTGCCTGAAAGTCCTTCAAGAAAAGCATCACAGTGTAAGAAAAATTTTACTTCAAGCAACTATGTTATTGTGGGCTTGCTGTCATGGTATTACAGAAACAAAAACCCCAACATTTAAAAAGCAAAAACACTTTAAAAATCCTATAAGTCAATCTATAAGGATATGGAGCTTTTCAGCTGCAATCTGGTTTAAATTCTTAAGGGTACTTTTTTCCCCCAATGCATGCAATATGATACTTGTAACTTTTCCAGAACTTGGATACACTCCTTCAGGTAAGCAACAAATCTGCTCAGAACTTCCGGGGCTCAGAGGAACTAAAAATGCATTTCAACGTCGTTGCAAGTTTTCAGACTCACTCTAATTCTGAGTCTGAAAACAAAATGGTGCAGGATTTAGAATCCTATATGAGAGGCTGGACACATTTTGAGAGGATACTGAACAGCAAGACCATTCCACAAGCACTGAGCAGTTCAGGATTACTCTTTGCCATTGGCCACTCAGCACTAAGAGCATGTCAGATGCTTTAGAATCAAACTCTGACAACACCCTCAATTCTGCCACAAACACATACAGCTCAGCTGAACGGACATATTTCACAGCAATGCAGGAATTTAGACAAATGCTAAATGAATTCATAAAAGGAGTAAAAGTAAAGACTGCTTTTGTAACTGCTATTCTGTAAGTGTCCCAATAATGGACTTGGGAAGAGTGCACAACTGGTTAATTAATTAAACTTCCAAACCTTCCATTTTTGCATAGCCTATAAATTTCATTTTACAGTATGTACGAAAGACTAAATTGAATTTAAAAACGCTGACTCAAAACTCTGGGTAGTGGTTCACAGCCCTTCATTCTCTACACAACCAATAATTTCCCAAACACTCCATGATACAAAATTAGTAACAGAGGGAAACAGTAAGAGAAAATAAGAAGCTTTTCTAGTGAGAAAGCAACAGCAGTACATGTCTGGCCCTGAGCCAAATGCTTAGCCATCATGACTAAAATATACTTTAAGTGATGCAAAGGCTCTGTGGTAGGTGGTAGGAGCTGTCTCAGCGCTGGGTGGCAATAGGAGGATGTGGAGACAGAAGCAAGCACTTGCTGGTGGGAGCTCTGTGCAGCCTCACCATCTGCTTGCACAGCTGCAGCCCTCTTCACCAAGTGGTCGGCGAGCTCCATGGCATCGGCGGGGCCCAGGGGCAGGTCTCGCGACAAACCAATCACAAGGATGCGCATCAGGGTGTCCTCCAGGATGGGCACCTCGGAGCACAGGCGAAGGAAGAAGCTGCAGGAGACACGAGACATCAATCACACTTCTTTGGACAGCAGCGTGAGGCCTCCCAGAACCCTCCACAGACCCTACAACTCATCTGAGCAGAAGATACATCACAGCTTAGTTTACAGCACCTTCCCTGATCTCCAGCTCCAAATGCAACAATATGAAACAAATTATTATTGGAGTATCACTCTCAGTGCCTTGTACCTCGATGCTTCAGCCTCCTTGAATCTGAGCTCCCCAAGGTTACACCCCAGTTACCCACACACTGCGGGGCTGCCCTCCTTACAACTACAGCGTCAAGATACAGAACAGCTTGGCACAGGGAACTGGAATGAAGGAGGAAGAGGAACAGATGGAGAGTGGAACAACACCCCTCAATTTTATGGCAGTGTAACAGATGAAGAAAATCTGAGCACAGTTCCAAGCCTTTCCAACACTGAGCTATAAAAGGATCACCAGAAAACACCCATTCCTCTGCCTTCAGCTAGAGCAGCTCCCCACCTGCACCCACCACGGGAGGGGCACGCACTCACTTGCGGTCACTCTCAGGGGGCCAGTTGTCCCATTTGTAGTAGGTTTCTGGCTGTTCTGTGAAGAGCACCTTGTGGAGGCTGTAGAGATGAAGAGGACAGTAAACATCATCTGTGAGGCTTATATCCAGTCTCCCCAAAATCCTGCTAAAGCTTCCCATCCTACACATGAAGGAGCCTCCTCAGATAAGTGAGTCTAGCAACAGTAACCACATGATTCAGAACAGGGAGGACTGTACAATATGGGCTCTGGGCTTTTAGACTTTCAGTAACTTATCTTGCTTACTATTAATTCTGGCTTGAACAGCCTCAGTAATGCCTTGTGCCAAGACTCCAGGATACCACCTGACCTCCAGAAGACAGAATTATCTGTGGAGTCCTCAGCCACAGAGACTGAAAAACTATTTCAGACAGAAAAACAAGGGGTCCACAGGGATTGTGTTTGGTCAGGTAACTAGAAATCCCCTACTGAGTGGATCCAAACAATATAAATGAGAAATATTTTCCATTATCATACGTTTCCGGTAAGAGGAGGCATCTGAATGAATTTCAGAGAGAGATACAGTCCCAGCCTGAACCCTGCTAAAACTGTTTCTGCTCCCAGTCTGAAAATGGGAGAGAAATCTAACCAAACCCTGGCGTACACCTGGTTTTTCATAACACATCACAGTGCTGGGGAAGGGACTGGTTATGCACAGAGATGACCAGGCTGACTCTCACCAGTGCACATAGTCCTTTGGAGCCAGCTTGCTGATAGATGGAACAACTGTGTGCAGCCACCAGACAGCATCCCGTTGGATAGCAGCAATTTGGTTCTGGAACGAGCGCAGCACTTCCAGGTCTGAAAAACAGTCAGGTCACAAAGTACACACACGGGCCCCATCAGAAGCGTGGTGGTTTCAAGACAGTAACCAGGACTCTGAGGCATCAACAGTAAATCATCGAATCACAGAATGGTTTGGGTTGGAAGGAACCTTAAAGATCATCTTGTTCCAATTCCTGCACCACAGGCAGGGACGCCTTCCACTAGAGAAGGGGAACCAGAGAAGAGGAGTATATGAGAAAGCCTTGAGCCCCCCAGCTCTGACAACACATGTGCTTTGCTTTCTGACACGTGCTGCAGCAAAACCCCCAACATGAAGCACACATGGATTAGTTTTGTGAGAAGGAGGCATGGGGGCAGTCATGCCAGTGCCACACCAAAGGCCCGTCTTCCCAGCCCCTTAATAATCCTTACAGCTGCCCCTTCAGGCTTGAGGCCCCTCCATCCACAGCTCCTTTTCCCCAGCCTCTCAGCCACTGCTTCCATAGATAAAAGAAGCACCCAGCCATGCAAATGCCACACCTCCTATCTCTGTCAGTCCCAGGATGACAGCAGGCTCCCAACCCTAGGGGCAATACTCCCCCAAAATCAGGGACAGATATCTACCAAGATGCCCATCCTCAGGGAGAACCTAGGTTCTTCTGCTTACTCTTTTTCTCTCCTTTGTCCCAAGCAATTCCAGCCTCCTTCACCTGGGCTGTGATACCAAGCATCATGGAGACAGCTAGCAGGTCGGTTATGTGGATGACAAACCGCTCCTTAAAATAGAGAAGAAAAAAAAGTGAGTTGAACAGCAATACCCAGAGCTGCCTTCTGGAAGTGTTTTGTCATCAAAAATGACGAACACGGATGTTTGGAAACGAGATATGGGAGTGCTGCTAAGAGACACACAAATAGTGACTCACTCAGACACCAAAGAGCAAAAGAAAGAATGGCCAGAAAAGCAGACAAAGAGCTCAGTGCATCACTGGCACATCCAGCAGCACAAAGGTCAAAAATGGTACCTTGAATTCCATCTCTGCATACAGGGCCTCCTTCCGTTCCTGCATAAGACCCAGACAGAAGGCCTGGAAGTTGATCTCATGTTTTGTCTGTTTGATGATCTCCCGCAGCAGAGCCCGTGAAGCTCGCAGGTAATCGTCCTTGGTGGTCAACAGGTCCTGGAACACCATTGCCAGGTACTGGGGCCACACAGAGAGAAAACTTTCAGTGTGCTGTAATGGGTCTGCATCCACAGAATGAAGAGACACAAGGAAACCATGCTGCTGGTATCCTGTCCTTCAGACCCCTGGGGAGCTGTAATAACGTCTCTCCCATGAAACTGCATTATCATTCAGAATGTGGGAGTCAGAAAATGCCCATTTATGTTTATTCCTACCAAGAATAATAATATAACTTCAAAATAGTATGATTCTGCCTGTGAAAAGATTCATCTGAGCCTCAAAACAACTAAATCTGTTGGGTGGGGTTCCAGGATCACCATCAGTCATCCAAGACACTGCACCTACCTTTGGAGCTTGCTCTGAGCTGTGCTGAAGCACAGTATACAGGATCTGCATGTTGTTGGGGTTTCTTGCATTTGATAGTTCATTGAAAATCACAAATTTAATGGTGGTGCCCAGGTTATCCCTGTGTGCATTCAGCAGCTCTCTGCAAGGGAAGACCAGAGATACCTGAACTGACATTTCAGTGCAGCTGGACACATTGTTTTGATTTCTGCTTGAAGTACTTAGCACACAAAAGTGAAAAGGATGGAACAGCACAAGTCAAAGGACAACATCAAAGGACTACTGAAAGACTTCCAGGACAAAGAAATTCATTTAAATGAACACAAGACACTCCATGCTCCAAGATGGTACTTGAAACCACTGTGCAGAGACAATGAGACTGTCAAGTACCTGGGCACATCTCCCACAGTGCTTTCTCTTCCCATCACAGACCCAGCCACTCACCTGATACACAGCATGTAGTGGTTGAGAAGGACTTTTGGCTTGAGACGAATTTTGATCAGGTTAGAGATAACTTCCATGTCCTCTGAGCTGTGGGTGTTACAGTTCATACAGACTGACATCAGCAAGTCCTGAGCTGGCTTGGTCAACTGCAGAGGGAGAGCAGAAAGACTCCAGCCACTTGCCATTACAGACCAGAAACGTAACTGGCAGTATGCAGCCCTCCTGGCTGGATTCCAGACCAGGGTTGTGCTTCAGCAGCTCCTCTCCTTACCTTTGGATTCTGCAGCCACATCTCCAGCCTCTGCACAGCCATCTGACGCACCTCTTTGTAGCCACAGGTTGCTGTCAGCAGCCGGAGCAGGTTCCGGGAGACATTGTCCATGGGCTGGCGCCGGTTGAGCTGGTCCCGAAGCATGTCCAGGACATATTCCTCCACACTCTCTGCAAGGTCTTCATACCTGGGCCACACAAATTGAACTTGACTAATTTCCACATACTCTTTCCTGTTTGCTGTTTCCATTTCAAACCAACAAAATCCACTCTTTTCTCCTGGAACCAGTTTTATCTGATGCTCAACATCCCCCAGCAGGTGCCACAGGAGCTCTCTGCCACAGCTCTGCAGGGTGGGTGAGCACAGACACATCTACAGACACATCTGCCACACAGCTGTGTTAGGAGAGGAAGAGGCACTGTACCTGGGCATGAGCTGACCCGCCTGCTCCGGGCTCATTTTCTCCTCTGCAATCAGCAGCTCACTCTGGCTGTCCTCCTCCTCTGTCATGGAAGGGTGTGGGCTACTCCCTACGAGAGACCAGGACACAGAACAGCACACTCCATGAGGCAACTCCTCTCCCTAGAGACCAATCACATGTGCTCTGGTTTGTTCAGCTTCTTTCAAGGATCCCTTTCAGCAAGACCACAGTCTCTCACACTGCATCCCACACAGGCCCATTTTGCACTACCCTCAAACATCCCCTGGACATGAAAGAGCCCCAAAAAGAAGAAAAGCAATGCCTGGAACTCAAAGCCTGGTCTATGTGACTCCATCCAGGAACAAACTATTCTCACAAGTCAATAAGCACTGCAGGCTCCATCCTCTCCCTAAACCTTTGTTCCTGGTTCCCAAAGATCTTCTTACCAGCACTAAGGTCCCCTCCGCTACGTCCAACTTCTCCATGCAAGAGCATGGTCTTAGGAGGCATCTTTGTGTTAAAAGCTGTCTGGATGTTATCCACAAACGTCTTGCAGTGAGGGCTGTCCACCCAGATGCGCTCCCCAAGGGAGTCTTCAATGTACACCTGCAGAAGGTGGCACAGGCCATATTCATGGGGTTAATTAAAGGAGCATTTGTGAGTTTTTATGGATTTCCAATATACAAAGTAGGAAACTAGCATAACCATTGCATGGATGAAAACCAGACCAAGCAAGTCACACAAGAGCAAAACCACAAACCATTACATCCCAAGCTCTAGTGAGCATCAACCCTTCCCAAGCAAGAAAGCTGACCAGCTTTAGCAAAGACTTTACAACAATTTCTAGCACCAAAATATAGAAGCTGGTCAGCTCAGCCTTTTTAAATTAATGGGCTGTTTTAATCCCATATAGAATAGAAAGCAAGGAGTCTCTGCAACACTTACATCAATACAGACTCTCAAAGACATCTCAGAAAACAGCAGAGATAAGGCAACAAACAACAAAGGAGGCCACAGCATTCCAGAAACCCATGGAGATTTTTCTTTAAAAGGATGGGCCCAGACTCCAATTTCTGTCTCCTCCAGCTGCATTCCACAGTGGACAAGAGGACACTGGCCACTCCCTTACCTACAGCTGTAATAAATCCTCTGCTGCTCTCCTACTCCAACACATCCACGCTTCCCAACCCAATCTGTCCACCACTGCCTCAGTCCAGCAGAAGCCCCCTCAGTTCACCAACCTTGACAAAGATCTCTGGCCAGTTCTCATCCTCTTCGTAAGCTGCCATGAGAAGGTTGCATGCCAGGACAGACACAAGGCTGTTCCCTTTGGCTTTGAAATTGATGGAGGCATCTCTTCGGAGTAGGCTGCACAGCGCCTGGAATAACAGCCACAAAAAGTTAAATAATAAACAAGATACCTATTGAGAAAGCATGCAAAGAAGCTGCAGAAAGAGAAATACAAATGGCAGCAGCTTGCCACAGGGCTCTGGCATTTCCAAAGCCATGCAGATCATGCTCTGGCCTGAGACAAACTGCAACTCTGCTCATAGTTTGGCAACAATGATACATCAGTAAGCCCCCGAACCCTCACCTCGATAACCCCTTCGGTGGCAAATATGTTGGGTTTGATTTTCGCCAGGTACATAAGGCTGAGGTAGAGCGTGGTGTCAGGTTTGGCTCTGTTCATCTTCAGCTGCTTCACAGCTCCACACAGCACCCCCTCAATACGGTCATCGTTTCCTTCTGCCTCTGCTGCCTCAATCTCATCCAGCAGCACTGTGGGGACGACTGCAACCAGCAACACACAGGCATCAGCATTGACCCTCGTGCCAAATAACTACCCTGAGGTGCTGCAGGACCAAGGGACAGCAAAGCATGGACCAGCTCACTTTTAGCGCCTGCAATCTCCCTACTCAATTGCCATTAAAAGTTCTGTTTCACAACTGACAATGCCCCTTAATTGTTTTGCCATGCTAGCACACTCCTCTGCAAATGCACCCAACATCAGAAATGGAATGACAATTCAGAAGGCCACATCCACACCCAGAGTTTGCCAAAAAAGTATGTGAATCTTTTCACATACAATCCAGACTTTTAGATTTCCCCAAGGAAGTATTTCACATACGGCTACTAAACAGCTCTCAGACACATCAAACACAACCCAATGCCAACAGAAGAGAAAACCGTGACTTCAGCCCTATATCCAGGGAAGGAAACCCTCAAGGACAGCACGTAATTACTGTGTGGGCTTCAAGAAAGCCTCCTGGGATGAGACTCCAGCGAAACGAGAAGTTTCCCCCTGGCTTCCATGTGATGGCAGGAGCAAAGGCCTCACCTTCAATGGGGATGACAGACGGCTCCTTGATGGAGGGC
>NW_008238321.1:9315817-9326673 GCF_000691975.1 Corvus brachyrhynchos | reverse complement strand
GCTCTGGCGAGCCCGAGGTCAGAGAGGGGCTGGGACTGCTGCAAGATGCGGAATATGTGAAATTTTTCTTAAGAAAGGATGTTCTTTGGTGTTTGATCCGCCTCTTCTCCCAGGCAACTAGCAACAGGACAAGGGGACATAGGGTCAAGCAGCACCAGGGGATGTTATGTCAGACATCAGGAGGAATTTCCTCACAGAAAGGGTGATTAGATATTGGAATGGGCTGCCCAAGGGGGTGATGGAGTCACCGTCCCTGGAGGTGTTCAAGAAATGACTGGACGTGGCACTCAGTGCCATGGTCTAGTTAAAAAAGTGATTGGTCCAAGGCTGGACTTGATCTTAGAGGTCTTTTCCAACCTAAACGATTCTGTGATTGCGGGATCTGGAATCAAAGAGGGGAATCAAGGAGGTGGGATTGGGAGCTGGAGTCAGGGGCTGAAACAGAGGAGCTGAAAGTAGTGTCTGAAACTGGGGGTCTGGGATGTGGGGCTGGAATTGGGGGGGGTTGGATTGGGGCTGAAATTGAGCAGCTGAAATCAGGGGGAGGGAGTCAGAGGAGAACCGAGGTCAGGAACTAAAACTGGGGGCCCCACAGCAACTGGCTGCCCACCCCTCTCCCCCATGCCACCCCTTCTGTCCCCATATCGTGCTCCCAGGACAAGCTCTCCACATGCCTTTATTGCAGCAGGGACCGCAGGGACCCCCACCTCCACCCACACCACCCACCCAGGACCGTGCACGGGGCACGCATCAGCCAAGCCCCCATCCCACACCCCCTGTCCCCAGCTGTGCTGGAGGGGGACACACAGCAGCAGGTGACAGTCCCCAATGCCCCCTCCATGGCAGCATCCTGGCTTCAGGGGCTGGAGCATCCAGCATCTCCCGGGTGGGTGGTCCTGGTGAGGTGGGGGTCACCCCACGGCCCCCTGCTCACAGCCACTGCAGGGAGAAGCCCTGGCTGAGGCTGATGCCAAGGTCACTCACGGTGAGAACCTGTGGGGGGAGAGGAGACATTCTGGGGTACAGCCTTGGCAGGAGGGAACTGGAGAACGCTTTCCCCTAAACCCTGTTATGGCAGGACAGCCACACAGAGTCCTCACCCCCCTCTTTGGCCACACTGTGACCCTGGAGGAGGAGAGGTGGAGACCCTCAGGATGGGAACCCCCACCCAGGAAAGGGCACCCTGAAATGGGGCCATACCTGGTTGTCCAGGTAGGAAAAGGGTTTCTCCTGGCCGTTCAGGAGGACCTTGCTGGGTGGCTTCTGCACCCCAAAGATGCTCAGTGTGCCAATGGTGACCTTGGTGGCCTCAGTGCTGGCATGGAGGACGGTGGAGGTGAAGATATTCTGTAGGAAAGGACAGCATGAGCTCAAGGTGATCAGGTGCCACGGGACCCCCCACTCCTGCCCTCCCTACCAAATCCCACCTGTGTGACATTGAACACCACGTAGGAGTAGTTGCCTTGCTCGAAGGTGTCCAAGCTCTCGCCATCATCCCAGAAAAGGTCCCCCCATGCAGTGGCATGTGAGGACAAGGCCACGATGAGACGCAGGGGGTTCCCTCGGGTCACCTCTGTGGTGGTTCCTGGTTTCTGGGGTTCAAAGACATGGATTCTGTAGGGCCATTTGCATGGGGGTCCAGGACTTGAGGTGCTGGGGGACACATATGCGCTGTGGACAGCGCCCAGGGAGGTGACACTCACCTGGGTGGGCAGGACGGAACCTTCCCGGATGTGCAGGTTGAGGTGCTCCAGAGGGGCTGACATCTTCAACATCTCCCCACTGCTGTTCACTGAGGAGCCCTGGGGAGGCGGCGAGAGACGTGGGTGTGAGGGACCAGGGCTCAGACACGGGTCTGCGGAGCAGCCATCCCCGCCCCTTCCTCCATCAGGGCTTGCTGGGCTCAGCCAGGGCCTCCCACCCACAGCCCCAAGAGGGTCAAGCAGGGATCACCCGGCCCCCAGCCAAATGCTGTGATGCTCCTCACCGTGTAGAAGTCATACCACATGCCTTGGGGGACATAACCTGTGACTGAGTCCACCCCAGGCTCCAGCACCGGTGTTACCAGCAGGCTCCGGCCCCACAGGAACTGCCTGTCCAGCTCCCATGTGGCCACATCCCAAGGGAACCTGTGGCAGGACGGAGATGCCGCTCGATCGGCCGCTTCTCCGTGATTCAGCCCACGCGTCTCCCCAGCTCCCGGTGGGGATGGTCTTACTCAAAGAACAAGGGCCGGGCAACAGTGTCCCCTTGCAGGTGGGCATGGTGGAAAAGGGTGTAGAGGAAGGGCAGGAGGGAGTAGCGTGTCAGCAGCACGTCCTTCATGGCCGTCCTGGCTGCGGGGCTGAACGCCGTTGGGTCCTGGGCCTGCGGGAGATGCAGGGAGTCAGCAGCTGTCCCACCCCCAACCCCACCTCCTGCATCCCCCATTCCACATCCCATATCCTGCATCCCACCCCTAGGACACCTCCCACCAGCCACACTGTCCTGGACCTTCTCGTTCTGGGTGTTGTGGTTGCGAGCGAAGGGGTAGAAGGCACCGAGCTGCATCCAGCGGGTGCACAGCTCCTCCGAGGTGCTGCCGGAGAAGCCGCAGATGTCTGCCCCGACCAGCGGGATGCCAAAGAGGCTGAAGCTCAGCAGCCCTGAGGGCAGGGACAGTCAGCAGGGCACAGTTTTAGAGACATCTCCAAACAAGCAGAAAGCTCTCGGCGTGCTGATAGGGGGTCTGTGCCACCCACCTGGAATGGAGTAATACATGTCCTTCCACTGGCTCCGGTTGTCACCCAGCCAGTGCCCTGAGTACCGGCCCTGGCTGGGGAAGGTGGAGCGGGAGATGACGAAGGGGCGCTTAGCCCGGATCTGGACTAAAGCGCTGGAAAGCAACAGGGAGAGTTGGGGGCAGAAGGTAAGAGCAGCCCGCCAGGTGTTTGCTTTATCCCACAGCAATCAAGGAAGAATTCCCCCCTGGCAGAGGGGCGGAGGGTCAGCCCGAGCAGTATGGGAAAGGCATGGCTCCAGGACCAGCCGCATCCACCCATCCCTCCCAGGGCAGTGTCATCTCCCCTCTTCTCCTGGGTTATTCCCATCCTGGAGGCTGTGAGCAGCCAGAGCTCCTCCCCTTCAGATCAGGCACTCAAATCCGCATCTTTTTCCTACTCAGCTCTGAGAAGGATTTTGTCCCAACCCATCCCCAGGCTGCCAGGAAGCAGGATGCTCAGGTACCTTGCTGTGGCTTTGGCTTCCATCAGCCCGTAGAGGTTGTGGAGGTTGTAGTGCACCGAGGCTTTCTGCTTTGCTGAGGCACACACCGTCTTTGCAGAGAGGGAATCGCCCAGCACGGCTGCCAGGAGGGAGAGCTCAGGTGGACCCAGTGGTGATGGGATGCAGGGGACGTGGACTCCCCAGACTTGCTGGCTCTGGGTCAACCCTCCCACAGGAACCAGCTGTCAGTGCCAACCCAGTGCTGAGAGCTCATGCAGATGGCCCCATCCTGCACCCTGGCATGGCGCTAACAAATGTGCATGGCTTAAGCACGGATACTGGCACATGCAAGTAGGGATGGAGACATTCAGGGTGTAAAAGAGACACAGTGTCTCTTAGAAATTGTTTTCCCCACCACACTCAGTTGGCAGCGCTCTCAAAGCACACAGTACCTACCAGCACAGCCTCCTTACCCGGAGTGTAGGGTGGGCTGTCGAAGTCTCCCGGGGGGCAGCCATCCTCAGACCCATCCATGAAGTTGGATGGCTCATTCATGTCCTAAGCAAAGAAAATTGTGGAGCAATTTCAAGGGTGTGGTTTTGGGGATTAGTGGATAGACCTGGAAAAGCTGTATTTGAGGGACAGTCCTGCCAGGACACACACTGGGCATGAGCTGGGCAGGGAGCAACCCAAGGGCAAGGAGGGACTTACGATCCAGAGGCCGTCAAAGGGCACGTGGGCATAGAAGTGCTGCAGGTTCTCCAGCCACCACTGGTGTGTGTCTGGGTTGGAAAAGTCTGCGAAGGCAGTGAAACCAGGCCAGACCTGTGGGGACAGCACAAATGCACAGGTTCAGCAAGCAGGGGATTTGTGGGGAGCTGCCATGGGGAACAGGGTACCACAGCATGCCAGGGATTTCTTCTGGGGGTGAAACAGGCAATGAGACAGAAACCCAGCCAATGCTTCGAGTCCTGGATGCTACACACACACAGCATCCCTCCTACCTCCACGGTACCAGGAGGACCAGGTGCCGCGGAGCCCCCATAGTCCATGGGCAGTGGCAGCTGATGGAGCAGCTGCTCCGCCCCCACTTGCACAAGGCCTGATATCACCTCACCAAGAACACGTCAGGGAAAAGTAAGGATTTTTCTGTGCTTTGCCTCATTCCAGGAATTTTAGCCGATTCATTTTCCCCCATGTTTTTAGGCTATATCAAAATACCCCTCCTTGGAGATGGCGAGGGACAGCAAGTGGGAGGAAACAGCCAGGGGGGTCAAAGTGGGAGGGAACAGCTGCAGAGCAGATCTGGAGGCATGTCGTCCATCACAGACAACCTCCCCTCACCCCAGAAACAGGAAGGGAGAGAAATCAGATGACCAGCCTTAGGCAGCACTGCTGACTCCGTTAAGCTCATATGACTTCCACAGGCTCATCTGCTGAGCAGGGGCTGGCTCCCAGGGCTGGTGAAGACACCAGGAGGTGACACATGAGGATAAGGGCTGAGCCAGGCTCTGGCAATTATCCCAGAGAAGTCCCTTGGCCACTCGACTTTCCCTCCATTGTGATGAAATCCCAACCCTGGTACTGCACAACCCACGGGGCTGGGATTTCCCCCTGGAGCTCCTCACCTGCCCGATGAGTGGCTGCCCTTGTGTGGTGTTGAGGAACAAGCCCCGTCTCAAGCCTTCATCAAAAGGCCAATAGGAGCCGTGAGGGCTGGTGCTGCTGATGCCAGGATCCTGGGGACAGAGCAGAGGGTTAGTGCCACCCCAGGCAGGCTGTGGCTCCTTACCCTGGCCAGACCGGTGTGATTCACAGAGAACCCAGACAGGGTCAGCCAGAGCCCACACACAGCGGCTGTTTCCCCCCAAGGGGAAGAGAAACTTGCTTCAACACTTCCAGGCATGTTTTCTAAAATGCCACTTCTGCAAGTCCCCAGGACCTGTTACAGCATTTTGGGGAGGGGGGGACAAATACAAGAAATCTTGTGCTCATGCAAGAAATGTCAGGTCATGGACAGGCTTGGGCTGCCACAGAGAGTTCAATGAGGAGGAAATCCAACTTTCCCCTGCAAGGACCTGCTGGTCCCCACTGCCCCCAGCAAGCAGAACCCGTGCCCTCACTTCTTGCAGAGGGAAGAAGGAGCATCACAGCCAGGTCACAAGATCCCAGCACTTCTGGGGATATGAGGGCACCTGAGCTGAGCACCCACAAGTTAAACTGCCTGACCCACAGTTCCTCCATTCCTCCTCTCACAGGGGTCAGGGTCATCCTTTCACCCACAGAAAGGCAGGAGCACAGCACAAGAACCTGGCCCGTGTTTCCACGGTCCCTGCACTAGGGGCATTTCCAGTGGCAGTTTCCAGCTGCCTGACCAGCACTGGGAACTGGCCTTCTGCAAAAATCCCCAGGGCTGGGGATGACCAGCTGGGACCATGAGCATCCCTTACATCCCTGTCTCACATCCCAGCTCTGCAGCAAAGACAGCACAGTGGGAGAGGAGGGGGAATACCAAGATCATAACGTAGTGCTGCCCATGTTTGTGGAGGTCTTGCACCAGCGAGGGGAGGGAGGCAAACTTCTGGGAATCCAAGGTGAAGTCCCGGTACCCGTCCATGTAATCGATGTCATTCCACTGCGCATCCTGCGGGAAGGAGACTCAGGAATGGGTGATGGAGACTGGATCCCCTGCCCCACAGGCCCGAGGGGTTACCTGGGGGATCTGGTAGTTCCTCATGGCTCTCACGGTCTGCCAGGTCTCATTGCTGGATCCGTAGCCCCAGCGGCAGAGGTGGAAGCCGAGGGCCCAGAGGGGCGGCATGGCTGGGAAACCTGCAGGGGGACAGTGGGAGCATGGATGGGGTTTCCCAAGATGACAGCAGCATCTCAAAAGGATTAGAAGGTAAGGGGAGAGGGAGGATAAAAGGTAATCACTGACCACAGTGTGCTGGAAGGGCTGGGGATGGGATGGCTGGGGGCTGCTGATCCCTCCCCAGCTGGGAGGGTTGGGGATGGTGGTGAAGCTGGGGTGAGACAGGGTGTGGGCATGGGGAAGGTGCCTACAGATAGCTGTGTTGGGGTGTGGGCACTCACCTATCACCTGCTGGTACTGCTGGATGACCATGTTGGGATTGGGCCCCAGAAAGATGTAAAAATCCAGCACCCCTCCAATGGTCCTCCAGGTCAGGCCTGGAGCAGGCTGCAGGGCCACCTCTTTGAGTGGGAAGGAGAAGAGAAAAAGCTAGTGACAACTGGGGAGCAACCCCTAGACCTCAGCCCCCATGATGGGGCCCAGGCAGCACCACAGGCAAAGCTCAGGGGAATAGAGAAATCCCTGCCTTGCACTCAGCAGATCCTAATGGGTGTCTGGAAGCTTAAATCATCACAGCCCAGAGAGATCATTCATTTATGCTATCTTGAAAATCTGCTCTTTAAGCTCAAATCTGTGCCAGCTTCCACTGCTGGACGAAGACTAAGCACTTAAGTGCAGTGCTTTCCTTCATGTCCTCCTCCAAAATCCCCTCCTAAGTGAATCTAGAGCTACTCATACAAGCAAGCATGGGGGAGCAAGGCCTTTCCTAGGAAGGGCTTTTCACATGGAGGAGCTTTTGCACCTCAGCTCAGGTGGCTGCATCTCACAGGAGCTCCTCCTCGGCAGCATCACTGCAACAGAGCCCAGGACAGCTGGAGCTGCCGGAGCCACGGTGTGAGCAGCATCGTCCCAGCTGGCTGCAAGCAGCAGCTGCAGGGAGGGACGGGTGGTCCTGGTGCCGCCCCCAACACGGCAGGAGCCCGCAGGAGCTGCTGTGTTATCAGCTGGCACACACGGGCAGATCCCATGGCCGCAGCTGGCGCAGCACAGCTGGGAAGAGCGCGGGCGACAGACGGCATTCCCCAGCTGCACCCGAGCCGTGCCCCACCACCAGGCCTGGGGGCGAGGATATCTCGGTGGAGGGGGAATGGGCATGGACCTGCATGCAAGGGACTTGCTTTCCTGACGGCAACTCGGCAGCTGGGCGTGTGGTTAAACTGCTCGGCAGTTGCTAAAGAGCCTCGCCGTAGCCAGGAAACAGATGGCTGCGCTCAATAACGGAGCCATCAAACCACATCTTTCCCTTTTATGGCTTCCTCTCGCCCCAAGTTCCCAAACTGGCCACTCGAGCAGCTCTCATCTGTCCCAATCTGCCAGGTCCTTCACCAGAGACAAGCTGGCCCGGGGGTCCCCTAGACACCTACCCATGGCGTTGCTGTTGAGGAGGAAAACTCCATGAGCATCTCCACCCTCCTCCATCAGCAGGTAGAAGGGGTGAGCGCCGTACAGGTTGAATGATTCCTGCAAGGAGAAGGTGCCAGGTAAGACAGCAGAGAGGGCAAAGCAGGAGAGCCCCATGTCACTGAAGGTGAATAAACGACCCTGAGCTGCATATGCTGTCACCACCTAACCAGGCATCTGTCACTCCTCCAGAGCATAAGGCAGGGAATGAGGATAGGTTTGGGGCTGCTGCTTAAGGCTATGGGAAGCTGCTTCTTCCTTCAGCTCAGGGGTTGCTACTGAGCTGGGCTGGGTGAGGGGGAAACCTCCTGCCTCACCACAACACATTGCACGAGGAGTAGGGTGGAGCGGAAACACCCAGTGCCCTTGGAGTGCCAAGAGCATTTTGCAATTGCTTTGAAATCCTCCCTGGCACATACCTGCCCCTCAGCCTCGACCATCCCCAGCCTCTCCCAGTGCTGCTGCCCTCCCCTGACGTGTTTTCCCAGGGTTTGTCCAAAGCACAGGAGAGTGACACCCCTGTCCTCACCCCCTGCACCCCCACGGGGAGAGGGCAGATGTACCGTGGGAGAGACATCGCGGGCCCACAGTGTGAGGGTGTTCCAGTCCAGGCTGTGCAGGAAGCTGCCACGGTGCTC
Source organism: Corvus brachyrhynchos (assembly GCF_000691975.1). Lineage (NCBI taxonomy): Eukaryota > Metazoa > Chordata > Aves > Passeriformes > Corvidae > Corvus > Corvus brachyrhynchos. The sequence continues at coordinate 9,318,558 of NW_008238321.1, read as the reverse complement.
CCCCAGCCCATAGAGGAACTTGGATGGGAGTGATGTGGATATCTGGAGAAACTGGTCAGCAAAGATCAAGGGGGCCACGGTGGTGTTGAGCCTGCCAGGGTGACACCAAGGAAGAGAGAGTCAAGAGAGGATTCTGGGACTCATTAGGATCCATTTATCCATCAATAATTGATCTCTTGGCCCTCAAAGCATCTCAAGGGGCAGTCCAGCAGCACATCCCACCCTGCATCCAGCCCCAACACCTTGGTCCAGGAGCAAAGTCGGGTCTGGCTGGACACAAGGCATAGCCTTAGCCCAACCCAGCCTGTCCCAGCACAGCACAGCCTTCCCTTTGACACAGAAGTTTCCACCCATGTTATTACTAACCACCAAGGTGATATGGCCATGGGGTTTCTCAGCCTGCTGTCACTGGTAAGCAGCTCCCAAGTACAGGATGGACCACAGCCACCAGCAAATGGGAAGGAGGAGGAAAGGATGGGATCCCAAAACACACTGGCCAGACATTGCCCAGCTGTTGGTGCTCACCACCAACTTAGTGTGGGCAAAGCTGTGGAGGTGACAGAAGCTGCACAGCAAAGTCACCCACAGTCCTTTTCCACATAAAGCCTGGAGCTGTGGGTGTCCCTATAACTTGGACAGCTGAGGAAACCCAAAAGCAGGGAGAGGAGAAAGCCACAACTGTTCTCTGGCCATTTTCCTGAGCCACCAGGTCACTTATCAGTGATGTGCTGGGACCTACACAATGTTTGGCTTCTGTAGGACCTGGGGAGGAATCAGCGTACTGGGAAGTTTTTGGAGAGGTGCTGATCCCACACAGCTCTGCCATGGCCATAGCTGCCACATCCCCATGTGAGCACCGCTCAAAAGACGCAAGACAAAGAGTAATAATTGGCTGGAGATCTCACAGCATGGGTTTTCCTAATGAAAAACCTTTGGGAAGCATGCTGGAGCCTGCCTAGGGTGGGATAAGCTTCTCCCCACCTGCCACAGCGTGAGCAGGAGGTGTGTTCTTACAGCACTGTCCCTGTCGCCTTGCGCTGCAGCAGCACCCCAAAGGGGTCCCAGGAGAAGTTCAGACTGTAGATGGGGTTTTCCGCTCTCTTCATCACCCGGGGAACATCGAGGGGAACCTCATAGCGTGGGTTGGCTGCATCTGTTATCTGCAAAAGGGAGAAAAAGTGCTTTAAAGACCAGCAAAGCAAGAGGGCAAAGGGCTGGAGATGCTCATTTCGCCCCACACAGCCATGCCTGAAGCACAACGGATTCCAGGCTTGGTCCAAGCAAGGGATGGTCACCTATGGGATGACAGGTGCAGGGGTCAGGAGCACAGTCACAGGCTCTTGAGAGCAGCCAGCAGGAAACTCACCTTGATGTGCAGCCGCGTGTCTGTCTCAAACTCCACATCCAGCCTCAGCCTCTCGATGTCCCGGGGGTAATAGGCCTTCTCCCTTCGCACCAGCAACCCCGCCATGCCCAGCGCTGTCTGATTGAGGCTCTCCAGGGTGTAGCTGGGGAAGTCAGGGGGATAGAAGCACCAGGGCACCCCCCGCTTGCCCTCTGCTGGTGGGGGAGTCTGGATAAAGCAGCACCCTCGGTTTTCACAGAGCTCCTGGGTCACCACCACCTGCCGCTCGGGGTAGCAGTCAAAGCGACGGCTCTCAGGAACCAGGAGACATTTCGGGGGTGGCGTGGGTCCGAGCCAGCTCCCCGATACTTGGCGCAGCACCCAGACAGTGATGGTGCTCAGCAGCACAGCGACCACCAGCAGCCCGCTGCCCACCCACCACCGGGCCAGCTTCCCTCGGCCGGTGGGCAGCGGGGCAGCCCCTTCCTCTTCTACCCGGCATGCTGCTGGCTGTGTTGTTGTCAGCTTCTGGTATGACTTCATTGTCCTGGGGCTGGATGGAAGGGGAGATGGTGGCAGGTGTGAAGGAGACAGAGGGGGAGAGCTTGCCCAGGTCTCAAGGACAGCTTCCCCCTCTCCTGATGCCTGTGGCTCGGGCAGAGCCTGCCTGCCCCAGCACCCTGCAGCATCACATCTGCATCTTTGGCCAAGATGCGCCCGGCAAACTCAGCAAAGGAGGGCTTTGCCAAAGTCAGGTGGTCCTGACCCTGCTAAGTGTGGGGAGATGCTGACACCCGACTGTCCACCGGACCCAGGGAACAAAGCACCATCTGCTTTTGGGAGGTGCCAGAGTGGCCTCTCAAGGAGTTTTTCTCAGGTCTGAATCCATGGGCTGCAGTGTTTCTGGGGAAGGTGCAACCAAAACCGAGCTTGCTCTGCCTGTAGGAACAGAGCTGGGGTGCTGAGAGCTGCGGCTCCAAGGTGTGGAGCGGTCTCTGCTCTGAGCATCTTCTGCTCCGAGCGTCCTCTTCGAGCATCCTCTGTCATCATCATCCAAAGCCCTGACTCAGAGGTTTTAGACCCGGGGATGGCTGGGAATATGCCATTAGTCTTTGCTTTCCACTGATAAAAGCTGATTCTAATAACCTCTCAAGCAAACACCTCCTCGACTCTAAGCAAAGGAGGACCCTCATGTTCCTGATGAGTTTGCAGGGAGCAATCTCAGCACCTTAAAAAAGCGACACAACTTTCTTCTCTCCGTCTCCTCACTCTCACTCAGACCCTCCTCCCCTCACCCTGCTCCCTGCAAAGACTCAGAAAACGGCTCTAATCCCCCACAAACAGGTTTATCCCCCAGCAGCGCTCCCCCAGCTCGACCACCACGACGGCTCAACCC
>NW_008238321.1:9312511-9315479 GCF_000691975.1 Corvus brachyrhynchos | reverse complement strand
CACCTCTCTAGTAGCAGCGCATCCCCACACGCATCCCCTCCTCCGCTCGCCCGTCCGCGTTGTGTGTGCTTTTTCAATTTTGTTTTTAGTATTTGTGTCTACGCTCAGTGCTGTTCAAGGGTGGAGAGCATGGGAGGTCAGCGGCTTTTTAGGTTTTTCCCCAGCTGATGCACGCGGGGTGTTAAAATGCAGAGAACGAGCGCCTCTGTGTCCCCTTGTAGGGTGAGAGCACTTTATCCCCGCACAGGTTTCAGGGAATCGTGATGCTGGGCGTGTTTTGAGCACACAGCAGGTGGGCCAGACTCACAAAAACCCACACATCCCAGAACACCGCCCTTCATCCATCCAAGTTCTCACCAGAGGTCCTGTCTCCCATGCACTCCTCTTGATTTGCTTAACAAGTGTGTGTACTGCACAGGCTTTCCCACTTTTTAAGGGACTGGAGAGTTGCTCCTTGTTTACTGTTGAAGGCCACCGTAGTCTAAAGTTCAGCAGTGAACGAAAACAGACCTTTGGAGCAGAGATACTTCCCCTGGGGAATGAAAACGAAAACTAACCTGTTGTGAACAGGGCAATTCACGCAGAAACAGAATTCCAGGTGAGACAGCCACTCCCCTACTGCCATATGTGATCTCTCAGACCCCATGTTCTTGCAAAAATAGGGGGAAATACCTCAGTTCTGGTGTGGGGCTATCACCACAGAGGGCAAAACCCCCATCCAGGATGCAGCCAGCCCATCCCTCCTGCCCTTGAGGACCACCATCTCATTGATGTCTCAGGGATAAACCTTGGATGATTTAGGATGGCTCTGGCCATCTTGGTTATCACCACTCAGAGAGAGCACAGGGGCAGGTGGCTGTGTTGGGGACACCAGTGGCCCCAAAGGCTCCCACAACCAGCATCCCTCTCCTTGCTTGGCTTAGCTCTCTGAGCCAGCAGAACCTTCCTGGGTGGAAAGGAGACCTGGAGACAAACCTCAGAGGTATCAGTGGAGACCACAAGGACGGCTGAAATCTGTCCTCCAACCCTTGGCTCACCGTGTCCCAGCACCCAGTGCAGGATTTCAACCACTGTCTGCAAATCTGGGAGAGGTGAAGGCCAAAGCTGTTGCAGCTACACTGGGCAGCAGCTTCATGCCACCACTTGGGAGCTTTAGCCAACCTCATTAGCTCAGTTCCAACGATAAACAGGGATTTCTTAACATCAGGGAGGTGCATTTGCCTAAACCTTGCTCTGGCTGCCCGGATCCAGGGGGTTATGCCAGACATGAGACTCCCCATGTTTTGCAGCTCATGTTGTTCAAAGGGAGCAGGGAAAGATGGGATCTTACTCAAAGCCTCAGCTATGGCCCTTAGAGATGCTCCAATATTTGGCTCCAAGGCTAGAAAGCACAAATTGCACTGGGCTTACACAGACTTTCTAATATCATTACGGACACAAAGAAATCAAAAGGAGCCCAGTTGAGATGAAGGCAGTTGGGTTTAGTCAACTGCCCGTGTTACTACATTTTTTGATGCACTATCAACATTGTTGGTGATCCTGGGGTCCAAAATTGGACCATTGGGGTCAGGGTGATGTGTTTAGCAGCTCACACAAGTGCATGAGGAAAACGCAAAGATTGAGTTGAAGATCCAGCCCTGGGCAAGATTTGGCCCTGCTTCAGTGTGCAGGGGGCTCCAGGATAGGCAGTGCTGGGCAAAGACTGGTCCACAGCTGGTGGAGGAGGACAAGGCTGGCCAGTGGCCACCTGAAGGAGCCCAGGGAACAACTGAGTCCCCTCAAAAGTCTTGGGATGCCCAGGACACATTTTCCCACCATTGTTTGCCCTGCAACAAGGCCAGGTACTGGTGCTGCACCTGAGTCTGGGTAGCTAGTCCCTGGTACCAATCCAGACTGGGTGATGAACAGATCAAGAGCAGCCCTTCCAAGGACTTGGGGGTGCTGGTGGATGAGAGGCTGGATATGAGCCTCTTGAAGCCCAGAAAGCCAAATATGTCCTGGGCTGCATCAAAAGCAGAGTGGCCAGCAGGTCAAGGGAAGTGATTCTACCCCTCTGCTCTGATGAGGCCCCATCTGCTGTGCTGTGTCCAGCTCTGGGGTCCTCAGCACAGGAAGGACATGGAGCTGTTGGAGTGAGTCCAGAGGAGGCCACAAAGTTGATTAGAGGGATGGAGCACCTCTCCTATGAGGAAAGGTGGAGAGAATTGGGATTGCTCAGCCCAGACCAGAGAGGGCTCCAGGGAGATCTTACTGCTGTCTTTCCCTATCTGAAGGGAGCCTGCAAGAAAGCCTGGACTTTTGGCCAGGGCATGTGGTGACAGGACAAGGAGTAATGGCTTTAAACTGACAGAGAACAGGTTTAGATCAGATGCGAGGAAGAAATTCTTTTCCGTGAGGGTTTAAACTGACAGAGAACAGGTTTAGATCAGATGTGAGGAAGAAATTCTTTTCCATGAGGGGGGTGAGGCACTGGCACGGGTGGCCCAGAGAAGTTATGGATGCCACATCCTTGGAGGTGTTCAAGGCCAATTTGGATGGGGTTTGGAACAACCTCGTCTAGTGGAAGGTGTCCCTGCCCGTGGCAGGGAGGTTGAAACGCGTTGAGCTTTAAGGTCCCTCCCTAACCAACCATTCTATGATTCTATAAAACGCACCCGCGTGTGAGGGTGCAAAACCCCCGGCCATCCATCGGGGCTGATCCGGGTGGGCGGCAGCTGTCGGAAAGGGGTGAGCCTCGCAGCGGGGTGGGGGCACGGGGACTGGTGTAGAGGCGACGGGGATGAGGATAGGGATGAAAGGGGCATAAAACAGGAACGAAGATCAGGGTGAGGATGAGGAGAAAGACGGGGATGAAGATAGGCTTGAGGATCAGGATGAGAACAAGGATGGGGATGAGGAAGGGGATGGGGACGAGGACGAAGGGGGGCGACTACGTGCCGGCAGCGGCGCCGCGCCCGTCCCGCGCCCT
>NW_008238321.1:9287914-9311646 GCF_000691975.1 Corvus brachyrhynchos | reverse complement strand
GGGCGCCGCGGGGGCGGGGCGGCGTGGCCGGGGCGGTGGCGGGGCGTGGTGGCGGCTTCGTGATCCGCTCTCCGCCCAGGGTTATCGGGCAGGAGCAGCCGCCACCGGGAAACGCCAGGCGGGCGCGTTGCTGCCCGTCGGATGGGCTCGGGGTCAGGGATGCGGCTGGTGGGGGGCTTATCTCTGCTGAGCACAGATGCTGGTTGGGTCGAAGGAGGGAGCGGTGCGTGGTGTGTTCGGGCTGGTCCCGGAGTCTGTGGGGAGGGAGGGATGCGTGTGCATGGGGCCGCCTTGGAAACGGGGTGCTCCGCGGCCGCCCAGGGACTGGCGGTGGGAGGAAAGGGGACGGTGACATTCCGGGAGCGGGCACTGCCGCGTGACTGCCTGGTGGGCGCGGGACGGTTTGGGGATTTAATCAGAAGTGAGGAGGTGGGTGGGGGGAACCTCTTCAAGCTTCCCGTGACGGCAGCGGCATGAGGTGGGGAAACATCCAGGCCACGAGCGACGGGAACTGAGATCTCCGAACTCTCACAGTGTGTCAGGGTCTGTTTCCTTCCTCCTCCTCTTCCTCGGGCTGAGAGCCCGCTCCCCTCCCTCGTGGGTTGTTCCGTGGAGGATTTATTTTATAGATTCTGCTGAAAGCAGGCCATGAGGTCTCAAATTAGGAACGAGCCCCCTTTGGGCAAAGTTGTTACAGAAAAGGGAAAGGCCTCCATTTTCGCTTTCACCTGGCCGCCCCCTCCTTTGCCAGCGTGCCTAAAGCTGAGCTGGGACTGCGGAAGGTGGAGGGAGCCAGTGAGAGGAAAGTGTTTCCCTGAAAAGCTGCACGCCTTTTTCTTGCACTTACAGTTTTTGTAAGCCCCGTGGCGGGCGCAGCCCTATGCCCCAGCCCGGCGCGCCGTGCCGTGGGTGCTGTCGGGGTTTTAGCAGCGAATGAGTTTACCTGGTGATTTTTTCCCCACTGATGAAAGGAGCGTGCGTCCCTCCGCTTTTTCCCCCCCTGTCCTTCCGTGTGCGTCCGCGGTGCTGCCTGCGGAGAGCCCTTCCTCGAGCCTTCCTCGTGCAGTCACTTCCTCGGGCTGATGGACGCCGCGGCTGCCCAATGGCAGCGCGCAGGGCTGCGCGGCCCCGGAGTTAACTCCGCTCCCGCCCGGCCGAGCTGCCGGACCTGGGGCTGGCAGCGAGCAGCGACGGGGATCTTGCCGCAAGGTTGGGCACACGGTGGCTCTCGCCGTCAGGACACCCTGCCCGCTTCTGCAGGCTCTGAGCTTGACAGGGCTTTGAGCCCTGTTAAATGTTCCCGGCTGTATTACGCCAGGTTCTTGCCTTGCTTCAACAACTGTTTCTGAACCAGAGGCAGAAATGTGTTGGCTTTTTTTTTTTTTTTTTTTTTTTCCTCCCTGCTTGCCTGTCAAGGACAGCGTGCTTTGTCATGTTTTATGTCATTTCTGCGCCGTCGCCCGTCTCAGCAATCTGTTGCAGCATGGAGTTCAGTACTGCTGTGTGCCTCCTGAAAGGGAAAAATACAGATCAGCTTGATACCCTCTGATTTCCATCAACATTGGAAGATGATTAATGGCATGGAATGTGCTGCAGGACTTGGTATTGAAAATCTCTAGCTGTGTGAGATGTTTGGGAAGTGAAGAAAGGACAGCTGGGAGCGCTGGCCCCTGCGGCAGTCGGGGTTTGTGGGATAAGCTTGCTCGCTGATCATTTTTGTAAACATCCAGCTGTGAAATACTTGAGCAGTGCTAGCACTTTCAATTATCAGGAAGTTTCAGGCTCAGCACCCTGTAGAGATGAACAGGCAGTTTCCACTTCTGTCTCAGCTATTGTTTGAGGCTATCTTCAAACTTGGGGAGAGAGTCTTCCAAGCATGAAGCAAGCACAAGTGATGCAGTGCTCTGTGACCATCAGCACAAGAGCTGGGGGAAGGCAGTAATGAGAGCAATTACCCTGGCACTGCGCTCCCGAGTGGAGGGACAGGCTGCATAGTGGATCCCACTGCTTTGCAATATTGCGGGACGCCAAATAGCGAAGCTGCTATGTTCCATTATTAGCAGTTAGTGAAGATCTCTGACTTAATGGCTGGCATTTGGGGTCAGGAGCAGCAAAGTTAGGAATCCTAATCCCAGCTCTGCCCCGGGGTCCAGCTGTGCGTCCGAGCAAGTTATTTGTTGCTTGATGGCTCAGCTTGTCTGGCTGGCAAGATGCATCTCTGGGCTGGTGATGCTGAGGTGTAATTCCAGAATATCTCTGTCACCGCGTTTTACAAGCACGTGATGGAAAAAGTGCTGTAAGCTTGTCAGTACCAGGGCTGGCTGTCGCATACCTTTCCCCTTCAGCCTCCTCCTCCATGAAGTTTCAGAGGTGTCACACAGGCGTACCCGCCTGGTACTCCGTATCCCTGCTCCCTAACCACAGGCTCTGTGCAGCTTCTGACTAGGTTGTTTACCAAACCACTGAAGACTGTCTGATCTGTGTCCAGACTTCCCCAGAGAGCGCCTCTGAAAGGTGTGTCCTGGCAGCTCTCAAATGTGCTCTGAAGGTTCCTGAATCTCGTCTTTGCTGCTGGATGCTGGTTCCGATCCATAAGGGAAATGGAAAGCTGGCCAGCTGGGCGAGGGCTGCGTGGAGCTCCTCTAGAACAGTAAACAGTGACTCACCCCCTCCTTGTGTCTTCTCTCTCTTCATGTCAAATATATTGCCTCGCATATGCTTCTCTACTGTCTGATTCACACCACCAGCCTGTCCCTCCCCGCTCTCATTACAAATGAGTGACAAGCGTCAGTCTGCCTTACAGGATGTGTGAAGGTTGTCAGAGCAGGAGAATGGCTTTTTGAATGATGGGGAGAGGGATGGTGCTCTGCCTACCATGCTGCAATGTGCTGGAAATCCATGTCGTGCCTCCGAGCGGCAGAGGCACGGCGACAAAGATTTAAGCATCTGTAGTTGCCTTCACCTGTCAGCTCAGATGTTACCCGTGGTAGGCACATTCGTTTGGCTAGCGCTCTGGAGCGGGGAATAACTTGCGGATAAACGAGAAATTTAAACAGCTGCCTAGGAATTAAATGGCTGCATTTGGGAGAGAGTAGAGTATTCCCTGCATAGCTGTCGGTGCCGAACTGAGACGTGATGGCAGAGATCCCCGTCGCCGCTTGAACCTTGCGCTGTTTTTCTGCCCTCGGGAAGTTGTCGCTGGCCCAGCGGAAGGTGAGGGTTGCGTGTTTTCAGTTTGCTGTATGTGTGTGAGGATGGAAGCTAAACACCAGCAGGGCTGTCTGCCAGGCACTCATGTTCTGGCCGGGGTTGTCTTTCAGTGTAGAAAGAGTTTTTAAAATTCAAGTCCATCCGCAGTTGTCGGGTGTCGGCAGTGACTTTATAGTAATTCCTTAATGTGTAACGCGCTTGGAAAGCCCTGTAGCATGGAAAGTCTGAAATCTCACTCTGGCATGTTTTCTTTCTTAATTGCAAGCCTTGTGTGGAAAGCTCTGTCCGACCTTTGCCTGAGTCAGGCTTTCTGCTGCCTTTCCCTTTCAAAGTGAAGGAACTGCGATCTCTAGATGCTCGAAGCTGAGACTGTCAGGCTTAGGATGTCAGCTGGAGACCTCCAGGTTTTTGGGATGAGGCATAGGAGCTGTCTGAGAGAGGGAGAGGGCGTTGGCAAGGCTGTCAATGGGTAACTATTGCAGAATTACAAGGGCTCTTTATGTAACCCACAGTCAAAACACTTGCTGTAAATACGAGCGTGGAGCTGCTCTGGAAAAGCTTTTTCCCCTCACAGTTGGTGTAATACTACTTGCTGCTTTATTGATGTGGCGTTCGAAATGTGTCGTACTGCTTACAGAGCAGGGATGTAACGCGGTCCTCGTTCCAAAAAGCTGAGCTCCTAATTTTAGATGTGATGCAGCAAACGCAATTAAGGAAAGAAGGGCAGGAGTAGGGTAAAGACTAAAAGGGTTCTAATAATCAAATTGCAGGCAGGGTCCCAGAAGACCCCTGTGCAGCATGTTTAGGGAACGCTGCTGGGTATGGCTTGTTTGCAGAGTGGTTTATGATTCTGTTGTGGGGTTTTGCTTTGTAACTGTGGGAGATGCCATGCTGATTTTTAAGTGTCTTCTTGCTGGTAGCTGAATAGTCTCAAATAGTCCTGATGGGAAGGATTTGGTAGATGAGGAGATGGCACCCAAGGCCCTGGAGGACTGCTGATGAGGATTGCGAGTGGTGTTGTATCGGTTTCGAGTGGAGCCTGGGCCACACCTGTGCCTTCACCTAGTGCAGAGATAAGACTCTCCCTGGCACTCATATCTGACTGTGAGACTTGAGCCTGTTTGAGTGTTTCTACTTGCTCTATGAAATCTTGCCCTTCGGGTCAGGCCAGCCCACAGTCTCCCATCCTTGTTTTAAGAGGGTCTGGCATCACAATTCCTGTTGGTGCCTTGAACCTCCTCATTAATCTCTGTGTCAGCAGCAGCCATGGCCATGTCAGTCAGTCAGCCCATGGCCCCTGGTGCAGTAGGGTGGATCCCAGCCTATCTGGGAGGGATGCTGGCCCATCCAGAGTGCCTTGGTGTGTGGGGGGGAGACAGGTGTGCAGCAGAAGACGCTGTGCCGAGCGCCTGTGCTGTCCGCTGAGGAATGTGCAGGGTAAGGAGCTGTTGCTTTGGTGACATGGAGCAACAGGTGACCAGAAGGGTTTCATCACTCAGAGCCGGAGCATTGCTCGGGGTGGCAGGTGAGCCCTCACGCTGACCCCCACTGGAGGTAACCTCACCCCTGGGCTCTTGTTTTCCATGATATTTTACATTTCTTTCCATCTCCGCGCAGCCAAGTGGCCGCGTTCAGTTTTTCCATCGGCTGGCGCAGAAAACGCTTTGAAGACGCGCTGGGTGAGGATCAAAAGGCTTTTTGTGCAGTTGGTGGGTGTGACGGGGCTGTCGTTGGCCTCCCCCTCCTTTTTGCCTTTCCTTTTCCGGCGTTCGCAGCGCGGCGAGCGGCCAGCGCGCCCAGCGCGCCCCTTCCCTTGTAGGGATGGGGGCGGCGAGGGAGGGGGGATGCCGCCGAGGGAAGGAAGAGTTTCTGATGCTGTGGGAATGTGAGCGCTCAAACTCTGTAAACAGCTGGTGACTCACTGCATAACTATGGCACCAACTGCCTGCGGCCCGGCTGCGCCTCTGCAGGGAGGGGGCTGCCGGCCCTTTCCTCTACGCACTGGCAGCGCCTCTGCGCTCCTCAACTCCGAGACCGGTTGGCCAAGACAAGGAGCTTTTTCCTTCCTCCCAGCTGCCAGTGCCTACGTCTGCGCCTCCGGCCGGGAGGTAGGGGTGGGCAGCAAATGCCTGGTGCGGAGGGGAAGCGATGGACGGTGAAAGGGCAGTGCTGGGGTCTGAAGAGGTGCCTGTGCTCGCAGGAGATGCTGCCCTGAAGAGCACGCAGACAGAGGTTGGGCACATCCCCGTCTGTCTGTCGGAGGCAGCTGCGGGGGGCTGGGACTTGCCCCCCCCTGCCCTGTGCCCTGCCCACTCCTGCTGTCCTGTCGAGACAGGGGCTGTGGCTGGAGGTGTGCCCGGGGTGGGGCTCAGTGCTGGAGGAGAGCAGGGAAGGACTCGGTGATGCCCTAGAAAATGCAGCGCACACCAGTTGCTGTAAGTGGTCCATTCATCACGGAGCATCTTGGCTTGTGTGCTGTGGGACTGTCCTTGTCCCTCCTCCAGACATGGAGAGCTGTGCTGTCTCGGGCTTAAAAATAGAGGAGGCGCCTAAATACACTCCCTAATATCTAGGATAGTATCTTGCAGCTCTGCAATTACAGGATTATTTTTTTCCCCTCCTGCTCTTCATCTTGATTTTTACGTAAGTCGTGTGCTGATGAGGTGTCTTGACTGATAAAATTCAAGTGACAGCAGCACGGGCTGAGCCAGCACCTTCACCCACCCGGCTCCCCCTGGTCCCCACGCCCCACCTTTGCACCCCCCCAAATCCCGCCACCCCTGTTTGCAGATATGAATGAGTTTGTTTACTCTCCGACGACCTCGTGATGTCTTTGCACAGACATGACCTGAAGTCATTATTGCTTTTGGGCTTCTCTGTTTCCATGGTGACTGTCTCCGGGTTGGCTACTTTCCCAAGGTCACCATGGCAACTATCAGAAGGGAATCATGCTTGGGATGCTTTGGCTGGATTTTTCATGAATGATTAGGATGTGTGACACGATGCAGACGTGGAAATGGGGAGGGTTTGGGCTGGGCTGGAGAAGGTGGGGGGAGAGAGAGGACTCCCGCCAGACAGGCAGCGCTCTGCGGTGCCGCGGGTGTGCAGCCCTCGAAGCTGCCCTGCGTCGGGGGCACCGGTGCCTCACCCCCTCCCCGCTGGGGAGCCGTAGCAGAGGCTGTGATGGTGGCACGGCTGCCGGTGCCTCTCCCGGGGTAGGTACCATCGGGCCGCCGTGCTGCCGTCACCATGGGGTGAAGGGGTTGGGTGGAGGTGCAGGCAGGTGGATTTTCTGCAAGGCGCTGGTCAGAGGGGTGTAGTCTCTGGCTGAGGTGAGAGTGAAGGGCAGTGTCGCGGCAGGGGACGGGCTGGCTGCCGATGGACATGCCTCCATGTCACTAGAAATATCGAGCAGGTTTGCTCTCTTGGTCTGGGGCTGGAGGATTGGGAAGCAACAGTCTTGGTGTGTTGGGAGAGGTGAACTCCTTCCTGGCTTTGTTGTCGGGGGCTTTTGTTTCTGTTGTTTGGGTTTTCTGGTCGCGTCTCCTTTGGGTGGGGACAGCGCTGGAAGCAGGTTACAAACCAGGCAGCTTCTCTCTGGGTTGCTGGCTCAATTTTGAGCCGGGTTAATAATCATCAAAATGAGAATGAAGGGAGTTGTTGTCTTGTGGCTTTTCAGTGCCTTTTATGAGCAGAGGTAACTCGTAATTCAGTCCCTAATAGGCCATTTGGAGCGTCTGGGATTCCTCCAGAGGGAGGTGAGACAGTGACAGGGCCTTGGAGGCCACGCTCCATTCTCCCCTTGGGAAGGGGTGGCACATGGCAAGGTGGTGCGTGGTGCTTAGTGTGACTCTTGTTTACAGATGAGTGTAGGTGTCCTTCTTTCCTCCCTGCCCTGTCTTCTCTGCTGGATCTTAGTGTGGTTAATAGCAAAATACAAGGTCTTGGTGTTAAAAAGCAATGCACTTGTCAACACAAATTTCTCTTTCTCTTATCTGAATAGGGTAAGTGATATCTGAATCCATCCCAGCGCTTCAAACAACTGTGTGGTTATTTCTTCAAATGGTGGTTGAGTTGGGGGTTTGGACTGTGTGTTGGGTATCTTCTTCCTGCCCTCATCTCCGAGATTAACCTGGAAACCTTGTTTTGTTTTTCCAGTTGCAATTTCTGAGCAGTTTTGTCCGGAAGACTGTGCTCAGGTTATGACGACTAATCCCAAACCGAACAAGGCATTAAAGGTAGGGAAGAAGCTGAGTGGGTGGTGCTGGGTGGCTGGGGAGGCTGTCACAGAACTGTGCGATGTTGTTCGTACGTGACTGTTCTTTTTCATTCCAAGAGACTCTTACAAATGGGTGCTGATACAATTTCCCACTGTCTACAGGAAAAGTTAGGGTAGAAAAACACTGGTATTACCCAGAAAGAGGCCTGAAGTCTCTGGGATGGCATGGAGGTTGGCATATCCCAGCAGCTACCCAAGAGTCTTCTGACTATAGGAAGTATTGGCAGCATCCTGAAACCAGTGCTCCCAGGCTTGGAAATGAAATTCTTTTACTCTCAGGACTGGGAGGCACTGGGGAAGGGGGTTGTTCAGCTGGTGTCTCCCAGATCCATGAGACAGTAAATGCCTCGGACATACCGGCTTGATGGTGTTAATGCATTATTGAACATTGGTTTCCAGTGCTTTGGCTCTTCATTCCATATGTCCTGCAGTCTCTGAAAAGACAAAAGGATAGTGTCTTAAAAGTTCTGGGTTCAGGGATACTGAAGGTCTTTTTCAGCCTAAACAATTTTGTGATTCTGAAAATAATGGTGGTGGCAAATGTGCTTGAGAAAAGGACAAGGCCTTGGTGGTTTTCTCATGTAACTTCAGTCTGGCCTGTGCCCCAGCAAAACCAAATCAGGCTCTGTCCTTGAAGCCAAGCATGGTTGGTTTTGTTCACTACTCAAATCCACAGTCTTCAACGAAAAGCCACAAAATTCTGAATTAAGCCCTGCATAGAAGCAGCTATTTTGCTTTTGAGATGCTGCACTGGTGTCCCAGCGTAATGCTGGGAAAAGGTGTCATCTTAGCGTTGAGTACGAATTCCAGGTCCTGACAAAGGACTTCACAAAAAAAGGCTTCAGCCAACTTTACATTTATCCCCTTGAAAATCTTGCTGTTGGGTTCACATTGGGTGTGTAAAGCTCACTGCTTTCTCTGACCTAAGAGGGAGACCCAAATGCAGACAGCTGCAGTGCTCAGATCTCTGCCATGCTTAACCCAGATGTTTTAGTGGAGCTTGTGCTCTCCACAGCACATCGGGGGTGTTTTCCAGGTAGGGCTGTGACATTGCTGAGGGGTGGTGGCCTTTTCTCTTTCTGCTGCCCAGAGCATCCCCTCACATCGGGTTGCTGCTACCCCTGTGCTGTTGGTGTTTGCAGGTAAAGGAGGAGTCAGGAGAGAATGCCCCGGTGCTGAGTGATGATGAACTCGTGTCAATGTCCGTACGGGAGCTGAACCAGCACCTGAGGGGTCTCACCAAAGAGGAGGTCATCCGTCTGAAGCAGCGGAGGCGCACGCTGAAGAACCGGGGCTACGCTGCCAGCTGCCGCATCAAGCGTGTGACTCAGAAAGAGGAGCTCGAGAGGCAGCGGGTTGAGCTGCAGCAAGAGGTGGAGAAGCTGGCCAGAGAAAACAGCAGCATGAAGCTAGAGCTGGATGCCTTGCGCTCCAAGTACGAAGCACTCCAGACCTTTGCTCGTACTGTGGCGCGAGGGCCTATTACCCCGACCAAAGTTGCCACCACCAGTGTCATCACCATCGTGAAATCAGCCGAAATCTCATCCAGTTCTGTGCCGTTTTCAGCAGCGTCCTAGTGCCCTCGGTGGGGGGAACTAGCAGCCTTTCAGAGGGGAGGGGATAAGGCTCTTATGCATTGTTCCGGAGTCCTTGGTCACGTCAAGAATTGGCATTTTAAGAAGTCTCTTCCAAAAGTGCAAAAAACAGAAGAAAAAAAAAAAGAAAAGAGAAAAACAAACAAACCCAAAGGGTTCCTACAAAGGGAACTTAACTGGCTGCTTCTGTCTGGACTCAGTGGCTCCATCAACCTCTCGTGTCCAGGATTTGAGCTCTGTATGCAGTACAAATTGCAAGATCTGCTTCCTCCTTCCCCCCCGCCTCCACAAACCCCTCTCAGCTGTGGGCAGCTTTCCAGCTGGGAGAAGATACCTGAGGAGCCTCCGGAGTCTTCGTGAATGATGCTCAAGAGCCAGGAAACAGATGGACCGTAGAAATCATCATGTGAGATGAATGTATGGGAAAAAGAGTTTCCTTCAGTGGCCTCCTACTCCTTGTAAGAAGGGTCTCCCCTACCTTCCCCACTTCCATCTGATACTATTAACGAGGGCAGGAATATAGGCTTTTTGGATTTGATTTCATCCTGCTAAGAGTGGATGGGAGTGGGAGGATGATGGAGATAAATGCTTGGGTCTGACCACACCCATTAAGAATAACCTTTTGTTTTCAATCCATGCTGTTAAAATATGGAAAAATATATATTTTACATATTTTAATATGCCCCATTACCTGTGTGGCCTGTAAAAAAACTACATTGCAGCCTCCTTTATTCCAAGCCCAAGTTCCCCAATAGCTCCTTCCCAAAGGTGTGCCTGTGAATTGGGTATATTTATGCAGTTTATTTCTTCCAAATGATCCACAGTCTTGAAGTAGCAGCTTTCATTTCCTGGATTACCTGAAGCTGAAGGGAGGGAGGCACAGTAAATACTGTGAAGAGCAGTGTGATGGGGAGGAGAAGGGGAGATGAGGAGGAAAAATGCTGCACGTATTATTGGTGGAGGCAGAATTGGCTGTGAGAGAAGGTGGGACAGTTCTGCTGGGATCAGCACTATGAGAAGGGGTTTGTGCAGAGAATTTTGGAAGGATGTTTTTAAAGCACTGAAGTGTAACTAGAGGGCAATAGCATTCAGCCAGGAGGAGAGACGTTTAGAGTCTCCTCTTTGACAAAAGCATTGGTAGGTTAGCAATGAGCATCCTTAGCTGGGGAGCTGCGCTCGCCAGTCCTTGGTGATCAGAGGAGGGCTATGGGGAGGTCAGATGGGAGCTTGGAAGAGTCTTTCCCTCTCCATAGCACATCAGACGCTGAATTTGGGATCCAAAGAGTACAGTGAACAACCCTCAGTGTTCAGACAACCTGTGTGAATGTGACCCTGAAACTTGATGCTTTCTCTTGCAAAGGGGTGAGTTATCCCGAGAGGCACACGGAGGGCAGGATGGAAAATCAGTGCGTGTGTAGGGGACAGAAGAATTGGGATTGAGAAGTCGTTTGTTTGGCTCTGAGCAGTGGTTTGGGAGAGGGATTTCTGGCTTGGCAGTGGGCAGGATTTGGGAAGCTGAAAGGAGAGATTCTGCTGTCTCACAGCAGTGATGAAATGTTGAATGTTTCCAGGTCACTGTAAAAAAAAAAAAAATAGCTATGTTGGTGTTCGTGTGTTTTCTTGTTGTTTTTTTTCTTCTTGAAGTAGGAAAGAAAAGGGACTGTGAGTTTTGTAGGGCAGGTCAGAGACTTGTGGAATGGACGATGCCTGTTGTCATGCAGGTGAGAAGAGAATGAGATTGCTGAGGTTTAAGATGAGGAGAAGAGCTTAGAGAACTTGGGCTCCAGAACAGAAAACAAAGATCACGGGGAATTCATAAGTGGTTTGGACTGAAAGAGAATAATCAAGTGCTACCGTTGTTGGAAAGAGGACAGTGAACTGGCATCTGACACCCAGTATAATTTGTTGTTTGAGGCTTTGTCTTGCCTTGAATGGCAGTAAGTTGGTAGACATTCAGTGAAGCCCTACTTGTCTTTGGAAGAAGTTGTTAGCTTGCTTTTTCTTTTTTTTTTTTTCACCTTGTCATCGGAGTCTCTGGATTTCCCAGGAGGATCCTTTGTGAAATAGGTTAATGAAAAGAGAAACCTCAGACTTGGTTCTCATTCAGTCCCCAACATCGACATCCGTGACCTTACTGAGCCAGAAAGGGTGTCAGTGAAATGCTTCCTGAAGGCTCGTTCCCCCTGCCAGATCCATGTGTTTTGGAGGGGAGCAGGGAGTTTCCTTCAAGTGATTTTCCAACATGTAGAGTTTGGATGACACTTAGTGTTACCTCATTTCTCCTCCATTCCCTCCCTATCTCCAAACAGGCAGATCGATGTCCTGTGTATCAGTTATTGACTCCCACAGCAGAAGCTGAGGAAGAGAAAGATGTTACGGTCATTTCCTGGTCCTCTCATGTTCTCCAGCTCACAGACATTGGACACTTTCCCAGACCTTACAGGTGCCTCCAAAAACAGGCAAAATGGAGACTCCTGGCACTGTTGGGGCTTTAAATGAAAACTTTAATGAAAAAGGCCAGTTGACTTGAAAATGCCCAAATGCTTCCAGTCTTTAAAACAGCTCCAGAGCTCCATAACATTCCTGGCTAGATAGGAACACCCTCTGGCTGCCCTTGACACCCCTCCGGGGAAATCAGACCTGTCTCACCAAAGGGGACGGAGGTCGAACTTTGTTCCGTGGGGTCTTCTTGCTGTTGGAATGAGTTGAGAAACATATCTTTATGTGGCACTTCCCTTGTGGCCAAGTATTTCTTTTTTTTCCAGTTCTTGGAAGGGTGCCAAAGGCTTGTCCTAGTGATTGCTAGTTTGGTGCTGGTAGGCACTTAAATCTCTGGTCACTCAATAAAGAACAAGAGGCCTGGGTGTTGTTAAAGCTGTTGATACCATAGCCATGGTAGGTAATCCATATTGGATATCCATAAGGACCACGTGGAAATATTTAAAGAGAGAGAAATATATATATAAATATATAATTATATACATTTTATCGTACAGATTTTTCGTAAAAAAGAAAAAAAATAATTTTTTTTCCAAGTTTGATACTGTAAATCTTTATTAAAAGAAATTGCCAGTCCAGGGCTCCCTGGGTGGTGACCTGGAGGGGAATGAAATGTCCTGGCTAAACTTCCACAGAGGGATCAGAATTGCAAGGTAACGTGGAGGGAGGAATGACCCGAAAGCTGTTGATCGCGTTGGAGACCCAGCTCCTCCACCCTCCTCCCTGGAGGGCCCTCCAGCTTGGGGTTGTCGCGTTGCATTCCTCTGGGGTTCGGTTCGTTTCTGTTGTGTTTTATTTTTTTTTTTTGTTCGTTTTGTTTTGTTTGTTTGTTGGTTTTTTTTTTTTTTTTCTCTCCGTCCTGCACTTGCCAGCCTGACACCCAGGGCGAGCGCGGCGTGGGGAGCCGGCGGCGTGGGACGCGTGCCCGCGGCCGCACCTCCTGCGCGTTTCTTTGCTGCAGTACTTTGGATGCCGGGGCTCCCTTCTCTGCTCCTCTTAGCTTGTCCCCCCGACCCCGCTGAGGCACGGGGGCTGTGGCTGGGGTCCCTCTCCCCTGGGCCTGGCCTTTCTTTGGTTGCTCCCCATCCGCAGCGTGACGTGGGAAGCGAGGGCTGGGCGGGAGGCAGGAGAAGACGAAAGCGTCGTCGTGCAGGGACCGGGAAGGGACACCTCTGTTCTCGTAGACGTGTTTGCTGTGCTCTCTGTCGGGAGTGGGGAACCTTTCCCTCCAGGGCAGCTCCAGATCGCTTTGAAACAAGGCAGAGTCTCTGCTCTCGCCCAACCCTACCGTCTGCTGGGAGGAGACCGCAAAATGCAGAGACCTGGGTGCCACGGCAGCTCCGGGACGGCGGGGAGGGACGAGGCGCTGGCACTGGGCTGGGGCGGAGGCGAGCTGTGCCACAGCGGTCAGGCCACGGGATGGCTCAGACCCGGGGAGGAGGAGAAGGTGGCAGTTTTTTCTCTCTCGAATCATTGTATATAAAAAAAAAAAAAAAAAAAAAAAGAAAAAAAAAAAAAAAAAAGGGGAAAAAAAAAAAAGGAGAAAAAAAAAAAAAGAAACAAAACACAACCGAAAAACTTTTGTAATGTGGATTTGTTTTCCTTCGTCTGTATTTCAGTCTGCTGGGGTGTTTCTGTAGATGGTGGATACTTGCTTTCATTTTTTTAATGATAGAAGTCTTCTGTTTTAAGTTGTTTTTTATCACCAGCTCATTCTATCCTCTGTGGTTACTCAGTAATTTCATTTCAATATTTATTTTTGTGCTGCTTTTTTATTATAAAATAAATTATTGATATACCAAGCAATGTGGATTCCTGTTTGTAAGGCGAATAGCCCTGTGTATGTGTCCATTACTTCTCTTGACAGCCACAACGTAATTTATTGCTGTAAATTTAGCTGCAGTGACTGGTTTTTTTGTACCTTTCCAATAAAGCATTTTCTGGTTTCAGACTTGCCCTGGTCTATGGTCAGCGTTTTGGAGCCTGAATTGATCTTCAGTGGAGTGTTTTCCTCAGGTTTTTTGCTGCCTGTCCCCAGTGCAGCACACGGCTGGCTGTGGCAATGCGCTGAGTGATGTGTTTTTTGGAGGCAGGCTGGGCTAAGGCGAGTGGGATCTTTTGCAATCATCTGACCCAGCCTGCTGAAGCACATCTCAGCCTTGCTGTGGTGCTTTCTTGGGACGCTTGGAATGTGCTCCAGGGATAGCTCTTGTCCGAGCTGTTTGTCAGGTCCATCCCAGGCTCAGACCGCGTGTGTGTGTTCCTAACCCAGGGGCTCTGTCTTTGTGCACAGTCAGTGGGTGTCTGTGTTAGCACAACCAGGACTGACAGCTCAGCAGGCACCTGCCTGCAGTTGTGATGCTGAGCAAGGCCACTTGTGGCTTGGAGACACTGTGACCTGTCTTGAAGTGCTGGAGACAGACACTCCTCTCTCTTCCTTTGGGTTGTGAGATATCCCTTCACGGTTTCCCTGTGTGCCTGCTTGTGAATAAACTGCTTTAACCCCTTACATCAATCCTTCATCTTTTTGCTTTTCCCTGTTGGGGCTTTAAAAAGGCAGTACCTTGTGCCAGTGAGCTCCCAGGGGTTGTGTTGGCATTAATTCCCTGTTCCAAGTGGTCGAGTTCCATGAGGGAACAGCTGAAGGGGGTAAAACACTTGTGTTGAGGCAGTAGGTTGGAGACAGATGGGTGTGTTGGCCAAAGCTGGAATTACGAGGTAGGGCAAAGTGGAGAGAAGCAGGGCTGAAAGGCTTTGTGTGTCAGCAGGTAATGGATGGTCATTAGGTAGGGCCAGGCAGGCTTGGCTGAGCAGGCACTGGGTGAAGCCTGGGGGTGATGGCAGTCTCTGTGCTGAGCAAAAGAAGCATCATCAGCTGCTTTGGCTCCTGCCTGGAGAGACTGCAGCAAGGAGCTGGTGACAATGGAAAGGACAGGGAGGTGGGCCAGTTGTGACTGTTGGAGGGAGGGAGGAGCATTAGTTCAGGAGGAAAAGGGCATCAGAAATGGGCCAGGTGGAGGCCCAGCAGTGAAAGGAAACAACCTTCACCGTGCATAGGGGAGGAGCATAGAAGGTCTCTGTGAACAGAGCAGTAAAAGCGTGAATCCTGCTCTCTGGCACGGGTCTGGCAGTCTGGTGCCTGTCAGCAGCTGGGCCCAGGGACTCAGTGGGTGCTAGCACCCAAAAAAAGAAGTGTCTCTGGGTGCTGTACAGAGAGCAGCCGTGCATGAAAGCTGCCTCTGCTGTGGTGCCAGCAGCCGCCTTCCTTCCCCTCTGCTTTTAGGGAGGTCAGCCCGAGCTCCTGCAGGTGGAGCGGCAGGGTGTGCCCTGTGATGATCATCCCTGACATGAGCAGGGTGCAAACCTGCCTGATCCAAACCCAAAAAGCACCAGGAGATCCGATAGCTGCAGCTCAGCCTTGTCCTTGGGGAAAGCCTTAGGACAAGCAACAACGGGAAAACAAATCTGCCGACCACCGGAGCCTGCTGCTGGCAGTGAGAGACGCCTGTTCCTCCTGGGCTGCCTGCTGGCATGGCTCCAGGCACAGCAGGCTCCTGTGTAGGTCACCCGTGTGCTCGCTGCCAGCTTTCCTGTGTCCTTGTTGAGGAGGTGGAGGAGACGCGTTAGCAGAGGAGATCACGTCCAGCCTACAGCACCGCTGGCAGTTCTATTCCCCATGGGTGCCTTTTGACAGCCTAAGGGTTTGAGGGCTGTGACAGCACCCAGCCTGAGCCGTCAGCTCTTGCCTCTCTCCGCTGTGCAAGAAAAAGGATGAGCAGGAGGCCCAGCTCACGCCGGCTGGAGCAGGGAGGGTGCCTGCTGCTGCCGTCGCGGCAGCCAGCTGGTGTCCAGCCCAGCACGGCTCCTTCAGGCTGGTATCACACTGCTGACTTGCATGAGTCACAGCTGACTTTTTTTCTTCTCCCCCCCTCTCCCCGTTTGGCTTGCAAGAAAGATCTGTTTTACATATACTACAGTAATCAGGGCTTGACATAAATAGGCAAATGTTATTGTCTGCGGTGGGAATTGCACCTGCTGGCAGAGCAATGGAGGCAGCCCATTATGCACTGGAGTCGATCATTTGTGCAATGAAGTACAACCACGGTTCTTGCTGTGTTCTTGTGCAAGTCATTATCTCAGTGGCTGTGAGTGCACTGGCAGATGTGCCATCATCACCTTTGCAGTCTGTCCTCGCCCCAGGAGCCAGAGCAGCCTCTGTTCCTGCAGCTGTGGCCGTCCTCTCCCAGAGGGGTGAAGACCAAGATGTTCAGCTGAGATGTCCCTGCTTTGGTGTTGGCTGCGTTACAAAGCCAGGCAGCCTTGTCCCTGAGTACTGAGGCTGCACTTTCCGTGCACTTCCCATCTTGCTCCCAAGATGTGCAAGATCCTGGATGAATGCCTGGATGTGCAGAGCATCTGGCTCTTGTTTATGGACCTTATTGCAGAAGTGGCAGCAGTCTCAGCAGCTGAGCAGGTATGAGCAGTGCTCCTTTGGACCAGAGGGACTTGCAGGACTGGCTGAACTATAGGCTGCTCTTGTGGAGTCTGGGCTTCAGCATGGTAAGATTTCTCCAATAATAATAAACAGAGCTTGTCTTGTTGGTGCTGGAGTCTGGGCTTAGCTTAGCTCCAGCACTGTTGAACCGCTGCATCCACAGCTTAGGCGAGGGTTGGAAGAGGTGCTGTGCAAGGAGAGGAAGCGCGAGACACGCACGTTCTTTGTGGAGTGAAAAAGATGAGCACAAATCCTGTAGGAATGCCAAAATGTGCAGGATGCTGCGTGTGCAGGTATTTCTGCTGGGCCAGCATTGAGGGGCAGGGAGGACGTTAAGCTTAAGAGCATCAGCATTATAGCAGGAACAGGCAGATCGTGGGCTTTGCTTGCTGAGCTCAGTGAAAACGCTTGCTTGCTCTGTGCTAGAAATTGCTGTTTATTAGAAAAAAAATAAATAATTTCGTGTTGTGATTTACATTTTGCAGCTTAAGAGCAGGGGAAAAAAAAGATCCAAATTCTACTAGTTGCATTTAAAAGGGCTCCAAGCCTTATCCATCAGTTCTGTTTGCCATATGACTGCAAATCTGAGGCTGTAGATTTACCTTCATCCTGCCACCAGCTACCACCCCTGACAACAGCCCAATCGGTGCCTAAGTAAGTCCCCAGGGATCATCTCATTAACAGAAGAATAGAAATTGGACTAGAAATTGGGGAAGAAAGGAGAAGTCTTAATAGAAGGATGTGCGCTCTCCATATATGTGCTCACTGCTGTGAGGAGCATCTCTCCATACACAGTCTTCCCTTGCCTGTGGTCTTGCCCCAAGTGGCAGCATCCCTCAGCACCTTTCTATCCTCACCATGGTCACCTGGATGGGCTCAGCTCCTGCTTGCCTTCCCACAGGTCAGGCAAAGCCCAGGGATGGGGAATAGTGAAGGGTTAGGAGGAACAGACAGTTTCCAGTAAGTGAATTCCTACCACCACCAGTCACAGTCTGGTTCCCTAATAAAGATCCTGATAAGGAAGCTGGAATCCCTTTTAACTTCTGATCCGTTCAGAGATAAGCTGGTTTAGACGTAAACAAGCGCTTCTGTCACCGGCAGCTCCCAGAAATGCAGCTGCAGACCTCTGGTTAGTCCCAGTGAGGTCCTGCCACGCTCCTGGGGGAGTTGCTTGGACAGCTGCATCCACATCTGGAGGGAGAAGAGGATGACTTACTCTTTCTCCATGGTAAAGGTTTTTTGCACATCTCTACCAGCTTTGCTGTGAGAAGGAGAGGGGGAACGATGTAAAAATAAGGAATGACGTCTTTCAACCTTTACCGGGTTTTGAGGTGAAGTGAAGTCACCTTCCTGGGCTGGTTTTCTCCACAGAGCCCTTGGAGATCATTTTTTACTCAAATTGGGAGAAACTAGAGCAGAACTGTGCTGAGAAAAGCATTTCTCTCAGGCCTCAGCACTGCTTGGAGCTAAGAGGAGGGTGAGGGTGACTGGTCTGTCCTGCACCCCAGCTCCCCTCCCTTCCTGGCATCCCCCAGCATTGGCACAGGGCTGGCAGAGAGATGCCAGCAGTGGGGCAGCAAAGCCCAGGCTGCAACACAGGGTCCAACACAGCTTCATCCATGACAGCAGAAGCTGGCACTATTTGACTTAACCTCTTCTGGGTTGTTGCATCTTCCCTTTGAGAGACTGGCTTTTTGAGTGGAGTTCCTGGCTTCTCAGTACTCTTGATTAGCCCAGGCTGTCTCAGCCTCAAGACATCTCCCTTTTGCATGGGTTAAAACCTCTCCAGTGTCAGAGTCTCTTCTGACATCTCCTACAGCTCCTCATCTGACAGGATTAGCATTCTCTTCTCAATGTTTTTGCTCTTTCTGCTGCTCTGTCCATCCATCTTGGAGGCCACGTGCCCGTTGTCCCCTGGTGCTTTGTGCTCTGCCTCCTGCATCGACTGCTGGGTGTACTGCTGGTACGCAGGTGAGAAGTTGTGGATGGCATCCTGCACAATGTCCTGGGGGCTGATGGTCTCCTTCAGCCCACTCGAGATGCTCTGCATCGGGGCAAGGTTTGCTGCAAAACAGGGAGAGCAAGAAGGTGATGGGACAGCAGACAATCAATGAGCCCAAGTGATCCAAGATACTTTTCCTTAGAAATTCAAGATCAGGGGCTCATTGTGGGCCACATCAGCTTGTGGTCCAAGGAGAAGGAAGGCAACCCCAGCTCCATGTTCCAAAGAGGATGGATCCTCTCCAACAGCATGTGGGTAATACCACAATCCCCTAATCCTGCCCATCCACACCAAGGTCTCTCTTCCTGTCTATTTGCTATAGCTTGTGGGTGTCATGAGGGAAGAGGGACAAGGCATGCATGGAGCACAGGACAAAGAAATTCCTCTTATAGCTTTTAGCATTCCATTGGTAATGGGATGCTAATAGAATAAGGGAGGTTTCCCCTTTCCTTAGTCATTGAAGAAAAAAAGAAGTGAGTAAGAGTTACCTGTTGAGTTTTCTTTCTTCTCCCTGTACACCTGGCAGGTGAATGCGTAACGCAGGGCAATGGAAGCAAAGAGCATTTCAATGCAGATGATGAAGTTCTGGTAGCCAGCAGCCACTGTCCCAGCTCCCACCTCCTTCCCATCAATGATCTGAACTTCAGGGATCACCCCACATTTCTCCAGGATTGCCAGCAATGTCCCTGTGTGGGGGAAGGGAGAGGGATCAGTTCTGCTCCTGCATCCCTGAGCCAGGTGGGGCTATGGGAGGAGAAGCATTGGGCATCCATGGTGGGACCCACCTTGCCAGAAGGAGAGGAAGATGACGGCCTTGATGGTGATGAACTTGAGGACCGGCTCAAACGGGCGCAGCAGGTCCATGGTGGCAAAGTAGAAGAGGAAAAGGGCATAAAGGGCCAGGCTGACTGAGAAGTTGTAGATGATGGTGATGTAGAGGTATCCACTGTGGATGCTGTGGAGAGAAAAGAGAGCGAGAGAGAGCTGCTACCCTGGGCTGTGGGGAGCAAAGCAAGTGCAACTGGGGGTAGGTAAGGAGGGATCAAACGGGGAAGGGGAGAGTGCATAGCTTTGCTATGGGGGAGAACACAGCCCAGGAGGGGGAGGAGGGCAGAGGTAGCAGCTTTTCCTCTGTTGGTGGGACCTCTTTTTATTTATTATTTTATTTATTATGGCTCACAGGAGTTTTGTCCCTTTATTGTTTGGGGGCAGTGAGTCTCTGTTCCCTGGCACTTTGGGCTCTCACTGTCCATGGAGCAGCTTCCTGGGGAGACTGGCAGGACACACTGGTGATGGAGCAGGGATCCATCCTCTCCCATTCACCCTCCCCAGCCTGACCCAGCATCCTCACTTGAAGTCTCCATCGTGGTACTTGCCGAATGCCTGCAGGATGATGGTGACGATTGCCATGAGGGGTTTCACGATGCAGAACTGCAGTGTGGCCTGCACAGGGGAGAGACATGGTGTACCACGGGCAGCAGGGACATCCCACTCCCCACATCACACCCCTCTGCTCCCAGGATAGACACACAGGGGAGAGAGCAGTGCTGAGGGGTGAAATGTGAACAGCGCAAGGTCTGCAGACGGGAGGGAGTGGGGCTTCCAGAAGGCAGCTCCCGAAAGGCAGCACAGCCACTCCAAGGTGGGGGACCGGGTAGCTTGGGGTGTCAGGATTCAGCCCACAGTGCAGTGCTGGAGAGTGACAGAGCATCCAGGCTAACCTGGGACTGGACAGAGATGGCAATCTGAGCTCTGCAGTGGGAGGAGACCCTGACTCAGCAGTGAGTCAGAGGCAAGGACATCGAGCAGCCCTGCTGCTGGCCAAGTGCCGGTGAACTGGTGACCTGCCTCCCTCAGAGGAAAAAAACCTCCAAACCCAGCATCTTAGGAGAGTGACAAAGTGAAGCCCCCTTGGCAGGGCAGTGGGGAAGGGACCTGCCACCCAGAGAGCCCTCCTCTGAGGGAAGTGGAGTCAATGCTCCCCATCGGGTACCCACCTGCTTGCAGAAGCGCAGGAACCCGATGGAGTAGGACATACCCTGAAGGCAGCAGGTCCCATAAAAGCAGCTGGACCTGGAAGCAGAAGGCGAGGGGATGCCATTGGGGGTGCTGGATGGGAAAAGTGGGTGGAGAAGGAACTCTCAGGATGCTGGGACTTACGCAATGGGCTTCCCTCGGATCTCTGTCATGATGGTGCTCTCCCCTCCCAGGTACTCGAAGCACAGGCTCAGGAAGCTGTAAATCACAAAAGCTGCCAAGGCAAGGGCAGA
This sequence comes from Corvus brachyrhynchos, assembly GCF_000691975.1. Lineage (NCBI taxonomy): Eukaryota > Metazoa > Chordata > Aves > Passeriformes > Corvidae > Corvus > Corvus brachyrhynchos. The sequence goes on along the minus strand of NW_008238321.1, from coordinate 9,291,296 downwards.
CATGATCAGCAGGACTGATGGAAGTCCTGGTGGGGGTTTTCATCTCACATTCCTTCCTGCTCAGTTGTTTCCTCATCCAATCTGGCACTGCATCAAGATTTGGGATGCTGGTGGGTGGGAGCCCAGGGAGAGGAGCAGCAGGTCAAATCCATCCGACTTCCAAGTGGAGTCAGATACATCGCACTATGTGCACAGAGTTCATTACAGACACAGCAGCTCCTCTGGGCACACACAGTCCATCCAGGGACCATCTGCATGGAGGGACCTCAAAATTGCTAATGGGCAGCACGAATGGCTGGTGGCCACCAAGGAGCAGGTCCTGAACAGTTTTCTTGGACATCTCCACCACTTATTTTTCATTTACTCCAAACCTGAAGTAATGCAAATGCCCACACAACTTAGTTCCTGAGGAAGAGAGGAACAAGGTAGAGAAGCAGCCTCAATCCTGACAAGTTTCCCTTGCACTTCAAAACACCCCGACTCCCCAATTTCTTGGGTACATCTGCCTCATGTTTTAGAGAAGCTGCACTTCTCCCCCCCCCAGGCAGCCAGAAAACCTCTTTCCCCAGGACTGTGGTGCTGGGGTCCCTCCCTGCCTGTGTCTGAAAGGCACCAGCTCATGTTTTTCTGTGGGGCATCCCCTCTCTGCTGCCAATGGAGAAGGAGCAGGAAAACTTCTGCATGGAGCAAGGGAGAGTGGGAAGTGAAAGCAATGGAGATTTGCCACTTTGCAATCCAAGACGCTCCAGAGACAGGTCAGCAGGATGAGAGCCTTGCTTTGCCTTCAGCCTCCCTGCTGAGCAGATGCTGTGCTCACCTTCGTAGCAGTCACGCACTGAGTCGAAGTAGACATAGTACTGGTGGCTGCCGAGGAGGAGGAGGCTGAGCCAGGAGTCGAAGGCATAGACGGGCACAATGAAGAGGATGCGGATGATGTAGCGCTGCTCCTTGGGGATGGTGTAATTCCTCAGGTGTGTGTAGATCTGCAAAGTGCCCAGCATGCAGAGTTGTGGCTGCCACAGGTCATGATGGGAAACAGAGGTACCCCCAAGCCCACAGGGGTGTTGTGTTAACCCTTGTCTCGGGGGTGAGAGCTCTGCCAGCTTTCCACCACAGACCCATCACAGTGAACGCACACAAGACCACCTCCATCCCACTCCCGGGGCCAATCCCTTGCATGAAAACATGTGGAAATCAGGTTTCTTCTGTGGGCTGTGTGAGGAACGTGCCCTCCCCTGTGCAGCTCCATCCCAGTGCTTGGAGACAGCAGCTTGCCCCAGGGCTGCCTTCAGCAGCATGGACCTGCACAGCCCCTAAACCATGCCCACTCAGGGTATGCCTCAAGGCAGCTGGTGCTGTGCACTCCAAACATCCCAAATGCCCTGCTGGGTGTTGCCTCTGGGCAGTGCCAATGCCCTGCAGCCTCTCCTGGCTCTGGCAACCACCTGGGGAGAGTGTGGGCAAAGTCCATCCTTACGAGCTGCCAGCACCAGGCTCCTGACAGGAGCAGCAACAGGAAGAAATACTTATCTGGAGCTGAGTGATTTGCAGTGGACCTGGGGGCAATCAATCGTTTTGCTCTCATGTCAACCCCTGTGCTGAGCCCCATCTCTGCTCCAGCCCATACCTGGTGGAAGGTGACGATGAGTGCTGACCACACGAAGATGCCAGAGATGGCCTGCGCTGCTATTGTGGTCAGGAAAAGCTGCTGGCCGTCCTGGGAGTTGTTGTGGGCAGCCGTAAGCAGGGCAACAGCTGAGAATGGGGGGGCTGAAGCCAGCCTGGCTGCTGTGCCAGGCCCCGGCGTGCCAGGTGCCACGGGAGAGGGCACAGCACGTGTGGCATTACTCATCTGCAGGGAGAGAGAGGGAAGGGGAGTGGTGCAGGAAGGCAGGAGTGAGGTAGGCTGGTGACAGGGAAGGTCTCAGCAGATTTCCCAGCCCACACAGCATGTGCAAACCTCCTGTGAGGTTTGTACCATGTAAGGTTTATCTCTTCCCCAGGGTTTTTCCAGGGTGTCCCCCACCCAAACCAGCCCATTTGCCATGTTGGGTCTGCTTCTCCCAGCGGGAAAATGCAAATGTCCTTCAAGAGCAGACCCTCTTTTCCCTGAGGAGGTCTACGCAGTTCCCATGTGTCCCAAAACACACACTTCTCCTTCACAGCTTTGCTCCTTGCTTTCTCAGGAATCACTCCCGCTTGAAAAGGAATGATCTGGGTATATTTGTGCCCCTGTGAGTTCACACTTGTGGCTCAGGACACTTTTCCATCAGAAAGCAGAGACTTAAGGGTTAAACCCATCCCTCACCCAGGATAATAAGAATCCCTTACCAACAAGCCATTAGGACACTTGTGTCCTCTTGCTTGGGAGCCCAGAAAACACCGGGTCCCCCCACAGTTTGTCTCCTTTCATCATGTGTGCCTTGCTGGGGGCAAAGCCTGAGGCTCCCCAAGAAACCAGACTTTTGGTGTCACCCAGGTTCTTCACCCAGCTATTTTGGGATTGTGGGGGTGTCAGTGTGCCAGCAGTGCCAACCCCAAGACCTGAAGGGCAGCCAGCGGTCCCTCCTACACCCAAATTAAGCACAAGGGAGCAAGCCTGCCATGCCAGAGGCAGAGCTGCTGCCCTTTGGGGATGCTGGAGTGCTATGGCATCTCCCTGGTCAGTGTGTGCTCCTCGAAGCTGGCTGCCCCAAGGCACTGAGCACTGCTGGTGCAGAGGGTGGCTGGGCATACGGACACCGTGTACCCTGCGGCTCCAGACAGCAAGGACCAACCTAATAATAAGCAATTATTTATAGGCCAGCTTCATATCTCAAGGCCACCAGATGCATAAACTGCCATGTTTGGGTTCTCTTTCTGCTAATCTATGGAAAGCTGCTTTTTCCCAAGTATAACAATAGCGGTTGAAGAAAACCAACAACCTGCAAGCTGAACTCTAACAATATAGATGTTTCTCAGTGCATTAATAAACAAATATTTTAGCTGCTGGGTAACTATTGCCTGGGTTAAAACTGTAAGCATGAACTGGAGAGAAGCGTGAAAATATCTGCCATAGATAAGAGTGGTAGGGAATGACCTCGGTCAAATTAGACACTGAAAACAAACCAAAGCAAGAGCTCACACTGCGACTCCCTGTCCTGCCCTCTCTCCGAACCCCAACCTCACAGGAGAGGAAACTCAGCTGCTGTCAGATCAACAGCCCTAAAAATACCTTTCCCCGGCTCCGCCTGGCAGGAGTCGCCTGTAAGCGGAGATGCCGGGGCGGCAGCTGGCGGGGCCCCAGGAGCTCACCCCGCAGTACCTGCGCGGCGAGCGGGGAAGCGGAGCTGGGGCTGGCTGCGGGCACAGCGGGGGCGATAGGGGTACACAGGCGGGGAGG
>NW_008238321.1:9286037-9287525 GCF_000691975.1 Corvus brachyrhynchos | reverse complement strand
CGTCCTGCTTCCCCACTGCCACCGTCCTGTGGCCTTGCCCCGGCCAGCAGGAAGAAGGATCCCGGGAAAGCCGGGGCGGGATCTGGTCTTTGGATGGACTTCGATGCGGCCGGACCTGCCTTGTAAACATTAACAGGAGGACGGAGATAGCTCGTGGCACAGGGAGGGAGATGAGAGCCCGGCTGTGCCCCCTTCCCCAATCACTCCTCACTCTCTCTGGGGGCTGCCCTGCTGCTGGCTGGGGCTAAACTGGCTGGATTTGGCCACGCTCTCCCCTCTGCCAGAGCATCATAACAGAGCAGGATGAAAGCTCATTCTTTCTACCTGTGTTTTTCTAGTTAATTTTCTAGTGATCCAGCTCACTCCCCAAGACATGGCAGAGAGCTGTGCTCTTCACTAGACCCATTTATTCTGTTTTCAAGCCAGTGCTGTGCCGCAGATGCTTGGCCCAAGATACCCCATCTCCTATTAACTTTCCCAGGCATCGAAGTGTGAGCACGGTGGCACCAACAGCCAGTCCTGGCAGCCTCCCCGACATTGTCACACTCTGAACATGGCAGAGCAAGTCATTAAAAGCAAAAGCCTCGGTGCCGCTCGGAGACAGAGCTCCCAGCTCCACAGGTAATTAGATCCCGGCCGTGCAAGGTAGTCAGGCAATTCAATGCAGTTAGAGAGCCATTTGCTTCCAAAACAAAGGCATCAAGGAGACACCGGGAATAATATCAGCTGCAAAACTCAGCTCCTCGATGGGACTGAGCCATATCCAATCTGTCTGTTTTCAGACACCTTGCAGGTACCTGCCATACAGTATCTACCTGTTACACACACTCCCTGGGATATTAGAGATGCTAAGTGAGAACTGAGAAGATAAACTGAGCAGTGAAGCTTGTGTTCAGGCAGGCCACCTGCAAATGGGGCTTTTCACCTTGCCAGGGATTCTCCCTCATCTGCAGGCTGCCAGAGCCAAGACTCCCAGCTCACATCCCTCCCTGTGTCCTGAAGGACCTAGGACAAATCCCCATCTCAGCGGCAGCCCCCTGTGCGGTGAAGCGAATCAGCAGGGAAAGGTGAGCTCTCACAGCCCCCCAACAGTGCCTCTGACATCCCTGACCCACATCCCGGGGAGGGGAGCATCCAGGCTTAGCCTCACCAGCGCAGGAGACATGCCTTTCCTCCGGATTGCTTTCAGACAAAGCCAGGACACTCGGGTTATTTACGGGACCAGCCTCTCCACACCACCATCAGGCCACTCAGGAGGAAGGACCTACAGCACACAGCTACAAATCGCAGCAGGGCAGCATCGAGCCCTCCTTGAAGCCCATCTGGAGGAGTGGATGACGCAGGCACAGGGCTCTTAGAGGAGGCTCTGCCCTCCCAGCGGCTCCCACAGGTGCTCAGAACCAATGGCTGGGTCAGCCCCCGATCTGTGGGGTTTCTCCCAGCTGCTGTGCACCCCCCAGGGCCCCACTCACCCTTTGGGGCTCCTCC
>NW_008238321.1:9263453-9285962 GCF_000691975.1 Corvus brachyrhynchos | reverse complement strand
CTAGGACCCCCCCACCCGACCCCCCCCCCAGCCCTGCCTGCCTGCTGGCCACGGCCCCTGCCACCGCCCCAGTCACCCTCGCTGCTCCCCGGGTCACACCAGTGCCCCACTCACCTGGGCCCCGTCAGGGTCCCACTCTCCCTGCCATCACCCCACTCGCCCTCGCTGCTGCCCGGGTCCCACCAGCGCCTCATTCTCCCTTGCTGTGCCCCGGGCCCCACCGGCGCCCCGCTTATCTTACCAGCACCCCCTCGCTGTGCCCGGCTCACCCTGCCAGCGCCCTCCCTGCGCCCCGGGCCCCGCGGGAGCTGGAGCAGCAGGTCGGGCTTTGTCTCTCGCAGAAAAGCTACCCAACTTACCTTTCCAGTCCGTCGCGCTCGGCACCCACGCCCGGAAAGCAAACACGGATGGAACAGCCGCGGTGTGGCCGGACGCCGCTGCCCCCCACCCAGCACACGTCCTGCGGCCGAGGGCAAGAGCTCTGCCTGGGTGGCAAACGAAGCTTTCCCTGCAATTGGGAATTAATCCCTAGCTGGAGGAGACCGCTGACTAAACGGCAGGCAGCTGGTGGCACCTCGTGCCTGTTGCTAGGGCAGGCCTTCCCCTTGGTTTACTGCGGAGCAGAGAGGAGCAAAGTCGAAGGACCAATTGTTCGTGCTCTTTTTTATCGCACGTGGAAAGGCAGCAAGGTAAGTCCGTCCTGGCTCCGAGCGTCAAATCAGAGAGGTTTCCACATCCTTTCCTCACCCACTGCCCTGTGCAGACCTGGTGGCATATACACAGCCAGGGAATGAAGGTGCTTAACTTGTGCCTGGCTTTTATGTAGTAACACTCAGGTCTTTGGCGCACAGCAGTGGTATGCCTCTGTATCACCACAGAGGAAGATGCAAATTCCATCCAATTTGCTAATTCATGTACGTTCTCCACAAGCTGCTGGAGCTATGGACACAGTAAGCACCAGTTTTGTGTCAGGAGAGAATCCCTACTAGCAAACCAAGACTGACAATAACTAATTCCACACGCCTCTCTCAGCCTTCCTAGACAAAAAAAAGGGAAGTGTAAAAGAGGAAAAATTTATAGTTCTGACAGATGCGAATCTTTGATTCTTGGAAGCACAGTTTGGAAAATTATTTTTAGATGAAATTTCTTGTCAAGGGCAGCTGGAAGCCTGCAGTGCTTGAATGTATTTTTAAAAGTTTCATTTCTCATAATCCCTTTAAATGCTGTAAATAACCCTTACTTCAGAGAAAAGAGTCCTTTCGAAATCCATTTTCTGCTTTTCTACTTCTAGGGGATTTTTTAGCAAGAGAAATGACCTGGCAGCTAGATCACCATGGGGCAAGGCACAGGCTCTGTGCTGATTCTGCTGCACTAACTGGTCTTAGCACAGCTCCTCCCTGCCCAGAATCTAAGACCTGGCCTCTGTCTGTGCTGTCAAGTTCATAAGTGACAAAAGTGTGGAACAGCTCACTTAAAAATTTACTACTTGTTGTTGTTTATTACAAGAAGAGGTAAAAACAAGTGTGCTTTCCAAGCAAAAGGCAAAAGTTTGGCTATTAAGCTTTGCATTGGCTCATACAACTTCATCTGAACTTTTTGTCAATGACTTGGTAGAAACAACCCTGTGTAACCCTGTCCCCACATCTCCTAAGACACATGCTCATTGCAGGTGATCAGCATTTGGATGTTCTGTCTCTCCGATGTCTTGGTACCATGTAATCCAGTGGCAGAGGTTATTTTGTCTTTTTCTTACCACTATTTTGGGTTCCTGTTTTTCACCCTGACATCAGCTTTCATGAAATTTGCAGAGCATAATTATCTGCCTCTCTTTAAAATCAGAGTGAAAGTGGGAAGTTAATTCAGACTACATCCAGAAAGGAATGGACATAAGGACAAAAGCAGCTGTCTAGGACTCATTTCCTTAAAAAAGGCAAGAAAATCTTTCCCATTATACAATTGTTGATTTTTTTACCAAGGCTTGTATTTCAATTGAAGTGATTCTCACAGAGCAAAAAAAGCAAGCAGGTAAAATTGGATTTGACAATGTTTCTTTTATTCTCCCTGCACTGGGTGTTCCCCCTTTGCGGTATGGTGCAGCTACGGAGCTTGGCATCTGCTGCTCCCCAGGACACATGTGCAGAGCCGAGCCCTTTCCCAAATAAATGACCCACCCAATGGGATAAAAGTAACACTTCTCTCGTATGTTGAGACAATTGCTCTTGTCTCACCACTGTCTATACGGACTTGCAAACCTGTCTCAGTAACAAAACCCACAAATGTTCTACACAGTAGAGAAAAATTCATGAAATTCCTCAGTACGTCCAAAACCACCACAAAGACATTCCATCATTTTCATTTCTAGTCCTTTTAAATAGGTGGTGATGAGTCATGGACTCAAGATCATTTCCTTGAATCCAGATGGCACAACTTCACCATACTTGGCAACTCCGGATCACTTCTCGTAGAGCCTGTATTCCTTCCATGGTCTTGTCCTTTAAAGCCATGGCGAGGAGAACAGGTTTGTTCCCAGCTTCCTGCGACACAAATGCCACCAGGTTTTTGGCACAAACGTGAACGAGTGGCTGAAAAGAAAAGGGATACAGATGTACATTCCTACAGATGGGAGAGCCCTCCCACAGGAGTTACGGGAGGAAGAGTCCCAGAACGATGTGCAGGACTTGTTGATCCTGGACTCAGACTGAACTTGCTGTTTGCTGAGCAGTTCCAACGTGGTCAGCAAAGCCAAGCCATGGGACAGGGAACTTTAGAAAGCACTTTCTCAACCAGCTTAAAAGGGAAGAGTTTTGTGCCGTGAGTGTGACAGCCACCCACACCACCCTGAAACAACCTTACTGGAGCTGCACTTGAATTGAGTTCAGCACTGTCTGGAAAACTTGGAAACTCAGTACAGAGAATCTTTCCTTCCATAATCCTCCCACCTGAACTATGGCACCAGAATTAAATTACATGAAATGCTGTGGATGAAAATGCCTTTATTTCCTTCACAGCCAGGTTTCTGAAGAAGTTTGCAAGTACAGTTTTTTTGTTTAAAAACTTGTTCTGAAGAGGGGATGTTCCACTGACAAACTCTGGAAAAAAGCTGTTATTTTTGCCATTCCTAGAGACCCCCAAATGGTGTTATGTACACAATTTTTGTATGCCTGGTGTAACAGACATTGTTTTTCATTTTAATAGAATAATGAAAATCAGAAATAAGTAGTGAGGCTGAAGGAGGCAAGAAAAGGGATATAGCCCTTCCCATGAGGTTTCTTTAACAAGGATAGATTAGAACAGCATTGACAATTTCACTTGGAAGGGACCTACAACAACATCTAGTCCAACTGCCTGACCAACTCAGAGCCCCAGGTTAAAACATTATTCAGGGCATTGTCCAGATGGCTCTTATACACTGACAGGCTCAGAGCATCGACCACCTCAAGCTTGTTCCAGTGTCTGACCACCCTCTTGGTACAGAAAAGTTTCCTAATGTGCAGTCTCACCCAGCACAGCTTTGAACCATCCAGCTTGTTGAGGTTTTATTTATACCCACAGCTGTGTATCTGTCAGAAGGATGAGTTTGCTTGATTTTAGCTGCCACTGCTGTTTGGAAGTGTGCACCATCCCAAAGAAGGATGTTAGCAGTGACAAGCAGGAAAACAGCAAACTAGTGAAAGCCTTTTCTTGAAGTTTAGATTGGTTAACTTAGTTAAAATTATTTTAAAATAGATTGTAACGAAGTAAACATAGCATTTCCCATTTCCAAATATAACATAAAATCAGCTTGGGTGTGGAGGTTGTCAGACTTAGCAGATATCACAGTAGATAAAGCAAAATATCTCCCATCCAGAAAGGGAAGGCTATTGCTCAAGAGAAAGAACTCCACAAGGGGAAGTCATGGATAGAATCAGGAACTTGTGTTGCTACAGCTTTTCTAGCAAGTAATATTTGATAGCTTCAACCCTGATGGAAAGCCTCATAATCTTGTAGCTCTGTAAGTTTCTGTTTTAATGTTTGACCAGTTGGCGCTTTGAGAAACACATTTTCTTCTGCTTTCTCTCTAGCTTTGTGAAATGGTCGATAAAAACCTCATTTTGTTGAAGCAAAACAAATTAAACTTTATCAAGGGAAGGTGCTGGCAGGCACACTTGGGAGTGGGCAACTAAGTCCATTATGGGGCTGGCATAGACTGAGGAGGATGGGGGTGGGAAAACAGACCTGAAAAGGAAAACAAACTCACTGGAACAGAAACCCAAAAAGGTTATCAGTGGCTGCATATTTAATCTTGCAACCCTTAAATCAACAGAGCTTTATCTAACTTTCCATAAACACGCAGAAGCAATCCATATCCTGTAGGACACAAAGTAACAGATCCCCAAACCACTCACGGTTAGTTAAACTTTTATGCCCAAGAGCAGATGAGCGCACATATTTTTCTGATGAGCCCCTCTTTCCTCATTTTAAAATTAATCTTATCACTGTTCAAACACTGCTTAACTGCTGTGATTCATCAACTCCCTGGCAACTTGCACAGCCCCACCTACCACATTTCCCCCTTATCCTTGCTGCCTCTGCGCTTCGAATCCGCTCTCACCTCATCCTTCCCCAGCAGCACCTTCGTGGTGAGCGAGGGCCTGCCCACGTTGTCGCCGATGGTGTTGGGGTCCACGTAGACGATGGTCCCCATCTTGCCGTACTGTGTGACCACCACGAGGACCGAATTGGAGAAGGCCGTGCACACCACCTCCGTCGGCACCCCGTGCACCACCTCCTCTCGCTGCTTGGACGTCACGATGGGACTCGCCTCCATCGCTTCCGAAAAAGAACAAAAACGACAACAACAGTAAAACAACATTAAAAACATGCGCTACGGGCTACACAAAGACCGAATCCTTCCCATAATTTGAAATACCCACGGTTAAGTTAATTTCAGCGCACAGGAGCATCCGGAGGTGGGTGTCCGCAGGCCAGCGGTGCACACCCGAATCCCTGAGTGGGGAGGATTTCGCAGCCCCGCAGCGATGGCATCAATGCCCCCCCTGATAGGGTCCCCGCTAACGAGGGTAGCTGGTACCGAAGGGGAAACCCCGAGCCCTGATTTCCACCCCAGCTCCACCAGGCTTTTCCTGAGGGAGACAAGGAGACAGCCACCCCCCCGTCCAGCCTTTTTTCCGTCCCCTCCCCTTCCCTCAGCGCCGCCGCCATTACCCGCCGCGCTCGGGCGCGGGAAGGCGCCATCTCCAGCCCCCCCCGCGCCGCTCTCCTCACGGCCGTGGTCCCTCGCCGGCCCCAGGCAGTGCTGCCGCACCCGGTCCCTTCTCCCGGGGATGATTCCCGTGTCCCGGGGATGATTCCCGTGTCCCGGGGATGATTCCCTTGTCCCGGGGATGATCCCCTTCTCCCGGGAATGAACCCCTTCCCCCTATCCGGTCTCCACGCCTGGTTTCTCCCCGTTTCACACCGTGAGGTGGGGAGGAGTCACAGGGCAGAACCCCCCTGCGCCGTGAGGGGACAGGTGACCCTGGGGGCCCGAGAAGGGATGTGAATATTGTTGTTTTTCTTTTCCCCTCCGTTTCCCCATGGGATGCGGTCGCTCCCACTACTGGGTGTTGTTAGGCCACACTGTAAGCTCCCGAGCATACTTGCCCATCTAAATAAAAGCGGTTTATAAAGGGGGCTTGTGTAAAACAGGGAGAACAACGTTTTACTTAGGCAGACAGAACTAGGACAAGGTGAATGATTTTAAAATAAAAGAGAGGAAGTTTATATTGGATATTAGGAAGAACTTTCCTGTGAGGGTGGTGAGGCCCTGGCACAGGTTGTGCAGAGAAACTGCGTTTGCCCCATCCCTGGAAGTGTCCAAGGCCAGGCTGGACAGGGCTTGGAGCAGCCTGGGATAGTGGAAGGTGTCCCTGCCCGCACAGGGTGAAACGAGATGAGCTTTAAGGTCTTCTCCAACCCAAACCATTCTGTGATTCCATGAAAACGAGGCTGGTTTTGGTCGTGGAAGCAGCCTTGCCACTGCCTGAGGAAGCATTGGCAGATGCCCGAAGGAGCTGTACTGGGGGATAAAATAAAGACATCTGTGTGAGGAGCATGAAACCAAATGTGTCTGTCCCAGATGCAAACATTAGTTTCTATTTAATACAGTGCTATTTTTTTTTCTTGGAAATACTGGTACTCATGAATAAAAATTTTGTATTCTAATTTATACAAAGACCTGAAAATTGGCATTTCTCAGAGGTTTGCAACCTCCCAGGCTCCTGCAATTGCTGCATCTAAATTATAATCAAAACCTTCATTCCCATATTTTAGCTGTCCTTTATTGGCATTCTCATCACACTGCAAATATCTTGACCACGGGTGCAGCAATAGCTACCTGACCTGTGGGTTATCTGTTCTGGTGACATCTCTTAAGGACCTCATGAATACTTCTTTAGTTTGTTTTGCATGAAAAGTTTTACCAAATCTTGATTACAGGAAGAGAACATAGACTTTGTGCTGAGAATTCTTAAAGGCACCGTTAGAGAGCAGCAGAGGTCCGTGGAAAAGCTTCTTAATTCAGCAGGTTATTTTTGTGGTTAATTCAAACAGAGAGACTTGATACCTTTTCGGTACTCTTTGCAGTCTGGCAAATAGTCTGTTTTCCAGCACTGAATAAACAGCATTCCTCTTTCTTGCTTACCACAATCACTCGAGGCTTTGCCTGTTTGACAGAGATAATAGCAGCTATTGTCAGTAAAACCTCCTGACTCATAGAGAAGTTTATTCCTGCTCTGCCTTCTCCAGAGAGTAACTTTACTTCAGGACACAAAGGACTGGATTCTTCCTGCCATCCTTGCCAGACTTCATTTTATTTTTTACAGGACAGGAGGACAGAGAGAGTCCACTGTAGTTCAGATTTACATGGAAACACCATTCTTTGCTGTTTTGCATTCTTTTGGGACAAAAAAATGTTGTCTTTCATAGTTTCAGTCAATTGGATTTCTCATTTTGGCATTTAGCTGAGGTGGGATGCAGCAAACTGAGGTAACTGAGCACGGAATCTTCATCACTGAAAGTGTATACATTAAAGAAATGAACTAACGAGAGGACTCCTGTTGTCTGTGTGACTGAGGCAGGGAATGGGGGTTTGAGAATACACACCTGACAGGTGATGGGACCCTTCCTGAGGGGGTCTGTCTGCCTGTCATCTGCTTCCCAGCATTTTCTGGCTGAGAAGGATCTGTATCCATACTCACACTCCTGGTTTCTGTAACACTTTTCCTCCACAGATCCTTAATCACATCACAAACGTTATTGCATTTAGCTTCATAAACTGTCTTTCAACATAACAGATTGTTAATATAACCCATTTTATGGTTCGAGGGAAATAAAGAATCGAGACTGACAGCGGGTCAGAGCCATCAAATCCTCAGCTGGAGATTCTGCAGGATTTCGCGATCCCTTCTTCCATTCCCATGCACTCACTGCTGAAGAAACATAAGTCGTGCATGTCACTATCTCAATTATAAGAGAAAATCAATGACTGTGCAGCCCCATACTTTGACAAGCAAAACTACTCCTAATATTGCAGCTTTGTACCTTTATTATTATTTATTCGAGCAGTTTTGTACTGCTTTTTTTTTTAAAACTGCTTAAGTGCCTCTGTGTGTGTAGATTGGAAAGGGGCTGCTTTAATACTAGTCTTTGCATTTATCTGAACTGATTTCATAAGAACAAATGCGTGAGATCCACAGAGCATCAGAAATGTTTCCCACTTCTCTCAAACACAGACACACAGTTTTTCAGGACATCCATTAATAATCCCTGCTCTGGGGAGTGCCTCACTGTCAAAGTGCTGGGTTGGTTTATTAGTTTACAGGTTATTACTTCTCTAGTTTAGATTTCTCTCTTGTATCTTTTATGATGCAGAATATAGACTGTGAGCTGGAACCTCAGGTGCACCTGGGCTCTGGGCTGCGCAGCCAAGGAGAGAGGAAAGGAATTAGTTTGCTCCCTGATGCAGGAGCTGCTTGGGAATTATTTTGACCCTTGTTATAAATCAGGTACATGAAGTGGAGCTGCCTGTGAGTACATTCCTTGGGCCAGACAATATCAGAGTGCTCCTCTTCCCCTTATTACTGTCACAGCAAGGTCGGGGGTGTGGGTGGTGTGGGGCTGTGTGAGGGCTTTCTCTATGGGGCCATTGTAAAAGTAGTAGGAGGAATGGCAGAAATTCACCTCCTGGATTTCTCCTTTCAAGCCATCCCCACTGCAATTAATTAGAGTCTGTCAGATACGGTGTTCAGAAAATGTGAGTTGAGGCCCTGGGGGAGGCAGGGAGAGGAGCACACCTAGGGTTGTTTAGCCCCAGCAGTTGGGTCTCCCTGGCTGGCTCTCTGCAGTCAGTGGAGAGAGGCCTTGGCCTTCGGTGCAGAGTGGAAACATGGCTTTGAACCCAGCTGTCTGCAGTCAGGAGTCACCCCTGCTGCACCTGAAGTTGGCTGATTTATCTCTGGGTTTCTAGAGTTCCTCTAGAATGAGCCTGCTTAACATGACCACAGCGCAGCCCCTTCTGCACATGAGCAGAAATGGGACATCAGGTGTGCAGAGGAGCCTGAGGCTGGAGTGTGAGCTGCTGAGGAGTTCAGATGTGTCCAGGATTAGGTGATACCTGAATAGCATCTGAGAGTTAAAGCTCTGAGGCTCTCAGTTTATGTGCTTGTATCTTGAAGGAAGATGAGGGGATTCTGGCTCTGTTGTGTGTTGGTCCCTTTTCTGTGTTCCTTAGGATAACAAGATTATCAGTTCTTATTCTGAGAGACAATTCTAAGAGGTTTGCTTTGTTCTGAAGTTGTCCCCGTGGCTCTTATTGTATGGAACATCTCTTACTCCATTGATTGTGTAAGAGGAGGGCTCAGCCAATCCATTAGGCATTGCAGAACCACTCCAACCTATTTTGTTGTTGATGAAATGTTTTTTTTTTCCCAGTGTTGAATTCAGCCAGCAAAAACCACAGTCTTACAAGAAAAAACAAACATAACACTTAAACCCAAATTGTTCCCTTTCTGTGTGAGCTGCACCCAGCTGCACATCTGAACTAGAAGTGCTGGATGTCTTTACATGCCTGAGACTGTCAGGTCACGCTGTTGTTTTGGTTTCTTGCACTTGCAGCTTAGAAGGAAGCAATATGGGAATGTTCATTAATGTTTGTGTCAATAGTAACTGCCCACATATGAGCACTAGCAGATTTTCCTGAGAAAGCTCAATGCACAGGGTAGGATTTAAAAACATGGCAGTAAGCCAGCATGCCCTGGCTGGGTCTGGAAACATCTAGGTAGCAATTTGACTGGCGCTCTGTGGAAGTTTTTTTAGTCAGATTTAGCGACCTATAAATAGAGGAGTACTCCAGCCCTTGTAGGACTTTTTTGTGCTGTGTCATTGGTGTTTTCTGAGCTGCTGTGCAGGCTGGGGGAGGAGGATTACAGATCCATGGGGCTGAGAGGAGAAAGGAGCAACCTTGGTGCTGGGGGCGAATTTTGGGAAGGGGCTCCTTCTGAGATTGCAGAGCCTGGCAAGAGTGAAGCAAGTCATATCTGAAGAAGGACTTTGCTGAAAACAGTTTCTGGGGTGCTTGATTTCAAACAGCAATAGTTTTCATATATTCAGTATCCTTTAAACCAGCACATCTTAAATTTCTTTGCAAAAATTTCTCCAGAAATTATTTCAACAACCATTGAAATGAAAATGACATTCTGGAAATGTGTGAGATACTCATCCAGAAACACTCCAGACTACCTAAGAGAGCTAAAAGAGCTCCAGCTACCTAAAAGAGTCAGGATTACATCATGCAGTCAACCTGGTGCTGTCTGATGATAATTTTATCCTCGATATTTATCATGAGATAACAGCTGGCTGTTCTGGGCACTGTAGGCAGGGGGTATGGAACAGACAGAGTCATCATGAGGCAAGATTGAGTTTGAGTACTGTTTACATAATTTTCATTTGTCAAATAACAGCCCTACATAGATCACAACCATGACAGCGCCTGTGGATGGTATCATCCATCAGCAGATCTACCCTGTGAGCAGCAGAGGCTTTGTATTGCTGCAGTGGCTGAAGGAATTATTTCCATGGATCAGTAAAGACAGCAGTAATTGCCTTAAAGCTCACTATAGTTCATGCAGGAGATTTTCAGGTGCTTGTGGTGGTCTGTCAGATGAAAGACAACATGCAAATGGATTGTAAAAATTATTGTGGTATAGCTTCTAAGAGTAAAGCTCATACCTCTCTGTTCCTGAGAAGTGTGAAACACAGAAAATAACGCCATGGCTCTTGCAGAAGTAACGAGAATGTCAGAGTATTAGTATGATGCTAATAGTATAGTCAGTCCTGTAAATCACTTAATTGTGACAGCAAATTAAGTAGTGTTGTTGTCTAGATTCACCCACAGTTAAAATGATACATCTTGATGAGACAAATGCCTTCTGTGCTGCCAATAATAAATTAGCTCCTCTTTCAAGTGAGAAAACAATTAAAAACTTGGTTGAAAAGGGCGTACTTTCTCTGTGGCCACTGATCCCTCAAACTCTGGAAATAATAAAGTGGTTCTAATAGTTGTTCATTGTTACACAGTTGAAAGAGGGAAAATCCATTGCCTCATTATGTTCAAGACAGTTATGAAATTGCATTGGGAATATTTGAAAATGTAAGAGGCATCTAACCAAATGGTTTCAACTTTGACAATGTGTCATCATTTGCAGTTCATAATGCTGCTGTTAACTTTTGGAGATATCAGTCAATGCACACAGTGGAAAATGAGAATAAATATTTACCTTGCATTTATTTGGATACAAAAATGCTGCTAGCAAGGATTTTCTTGCTATTTTCTAAGCCCGTGAGAGACTTTTCTCTCTCACAGAAGAGGCAGCAGAGTTCAGTAAACAGCCAAACACCTGCAGCCTTGAGAAGTGTTGATTATAGTATAGTAGAAAAATATTTTGACAATGGATGTTTTAGGATTTTAGCCAATCACCCCCAAGGGGTGGCTGATTCTTTGTCCAATTAGACTATGAAGAAAAAAGTCTATGAAAGAGTTTGTAAAATAATTAAATAAAATCAATCTTGCTGCACAATTCCTGCCTGCTGGATCTTCTCTCCTCCTCCTCCCTACTGCTGTGGGACACGGTGATATACCCTAGGGCATAGGGCTGCAGTAATACATTTTTATGCTGCATAAATAACAGCAAAGTACACAGTAGACAAGTCATGATTCCATTTTGAGTGTTGTGTAACAAAAGTTTCAGAATTACAGGAGGTATTAATTTTGCAACACTCAAATATGTGGAAGCATTCAGGCAGTTCTCAACAAAATGGGCAACAACGCCTTGTCAATGAAACAATACCAAAATGATTTCTGGATATTATGAATTACTTCTGAATATTAGGTGAAGATTGGTCTCATCTGATTTTTAAGTTCTTTATAGGTGTTGAAGATGTTGAAGATGGTGGAGATGCCTGGTGTCTGAATGTCTCTTTTTTGATACATTAAATTTTTTTGCCATCTAGTCAAAATTATCATCCTCTCTGGTGCTTAAGTTTAGCACATAGAACCAAACTTATGCTGTAAGTCTCAGTAAAGAATCCAAGTCAGACCTGTATAAATGACGTTTCATGAGAAGGCAGGAGAGTGCAGGCAGGTGTCCTTTCGTGGGCTGTAGAGACTCTCAGCTTTCTGTCTTCATCTGCTTGTACTAAGCAGACTCACTGAAAAGGTGTGAGATTTTAGGAAACTGGGAGCTGTATTGAAGGACTTACCTATGACAGAAGATTGGAAATATATTTGTGAAGAATATTGCTTTTTGAAAGATTTTGTGAGGCATGTCCATATACTGCAGGAATTTGTTTTTAGAAGTGTTTCAAATCCTGGTTATCTCCATTTCAGAAAACTTGTAGAGTTTACTACATCCCCCCCTGTGCCTAGAGAGTAATCAAATAAATATTTCCTCTTGGAAGCAGATTTAATATTTCAAAGCCCTGAAAAATATTGAGTCTGTTAAAGTTGAAGTTCAAAGTTAATTTTAACTGACCACATAAATTCTTTTATGAATCAACATAAAAAGAAACAAGTACTGAAATTGTTTGTTAGTGCCATTCTAAGTAATGAGCTGAAGTTTGTGATAATTTAATTGTGCTTTTGATGGACTGTACAAATGTACTCTTAGAAGAAAATACAATTATATACTGGGGAAAATGGCATTAAAATGAGGTATTGTCCCTTATTTCATAGGTGCTTATCTCCTGTTTCTGCACAAGAAACATGATAATTAAGAAAGGCAGATATGCTATCAACTTTTTAAGTTTCATCCTGGAAATGAGATTGGAATATTCCATGAGGAAATCAATGTCTTTTTCCTGTTCTCTTCTGTCTCTGTAAGAAATGCTCTGCCTAAATCCTTCTTTGCTCAGCATTTACAATTCTTCTTCTGTATCTTTAGGTGACTCTAGGCTGAGCTCATGTTTTTGTTCTGAACTTCACGTGAGCCTCCTTTTCTAACCCTTCCAAGAGCATTTTGGAACTAGTTTGCCCTGAAACCCTGAGATCTGAGAACACTGGAGGATTAGGTTTAAACTTGTTAAACTGAATTAACACTCCTGCCACATGATTCTGGCCTGTGCCAGTCCTTCTAATCTTGTTCAGAGTTTAGGATAATTTGTTTAGTAGGGCTGATCAGCTGGAGGTTAATTCAATTGGACTTCGGTTATTTATTCATGCCCAGATTTGCTGAGTGTCACAGCAGATACATGAGGTCTCTGTTTCAGTTATGAGATGGCTTCATTAGTGTGACGGAGAGTCCATCTGGGTGACTTCCTTTCCTCAGTGCAATAACTGGCTGTCAGGGCTCTCTCCAGTGGAAAAAAGTCCTTATGTAACATCTCCCTTTCATTTGTGTCACAGGTGTATTGATTACAACTTAAAAGGCACTTCTCTGTTCTGGTTGCTGGGATTGCTGATAAACTTTCTCAGAGATGTCAGTAGTATTCCAGCTCTACATTTTCGCTGATACCAGAATTTAAAAGAAAAGCACAGAAGTGTTTTAAAAGCCATTTATTATTAATTACGTATTTTCGTGCAGGATTTTGGTCCTTCTCACTTCAAGATCTACTTTCCTCCTGATGGAGGTGCTGCCAGTGCTGGGTTGGAACATGGTCAGTCTTTTGCACTGTCCAGAATTAACTACCCAGAAATGGAAGACAAAAAGGAAGAAGAAAATTCCATCCTACTGAAACCTCTGGAGGAATTTAGGTAGGCAGAATGTTGTTACTCGAACTGGAATGTGGCCAGGATACCAGGATTAATGTTAGCACAAAATGCCATTTGATTGCAAGTGTTCGGATAACCTTGGATGAAAGTCTTAATTGAAAAGAGGCTCTTCTAACAGAAAAGGGCTCCCTGATGTTGGCTGGGACTTTGATTCAGGGTTGACTCAGAGAATTTTTGCTCTTTGCTTCAGCAGTTTTTGAATGGGACAGCTCATGAGTGTTAACAGATCTCCCCTACGCAGCCTACAGCACAGATTACTTCCCAGAGAGAATTCCATGCCACAGACTGATATCTCTTTTTAGAGTTGTTTCTTGATATATCATACAAACAGTACAAATAGGAGCGTGATGGGAGACTTGCTGGGGGAAAGTTCCTGAAGATTAGAAGGCAGGACAAATGTTGAATGTCAAGAAGGTACTGGGACAAGCTGAGCTTCTGCAGCCACATAAATGTGGAGTAGTTATTTATGTCATGGAGTTGTTCCTGAGCAAGTGAGACCATCATTTGCCCCATTCTTGTTTTTTTCTCCTTCCTGGATGTTTCTACTGTCAGTCCTCCAATACATGTTATGGCTTGGGCTGGCAAAACCAGATGGTTTCCAGCTAAAGCTTTGATGATTAAGAGTAGCTTTAATCAAAATTTTTTTCTCTTTCTCTCATTCTTTTTCTATTAAATTGTAAATCTGTGCTGAGGAACAACCATTAGCTTCAAGGGAGTGAGAAATGTTCCCACATGCTTGGCCATCTTCAGAAAACCCTGTCGCAGTTACAGACCATGAAATATGGTTTCCAACAGAACAGTGTTCCCCAAACCAGCTGGGACCAGCATTACAACTCAGCATTCTTTACAGAAGTTTATTTGCTGTTGACTTGGAAGACATGGTAGAGCTTTGGAGAGGAGTTTCTGCTTTTCTACACAGCAATGCAACATGGATCTTACAGCATCAGCTCCCACAGAGAAGCTGGAGACAGCAGGACTGGTGTGTCTGTAGCCATCCTTGTCCCCAGCCTGCGGCAGGAGGTGATGGCTCTTGCTCGGATCCCGGGTCCCACATGCCTGCACGGGGGAAAGGAAGGCAGCCAGGGAGGATGTTGAGGCAACTTGCCATGAATTATGAAGGGCGCTACGAACAGCCAATGTGTGTTCCCAAGGGAATGTATCCCTTGGGATACATGTGTATCCCTGTCTGGAGGAGAAAGAGTAGTGTGCAGCTCCATCTCTGGGTGCTCTCCTGACACTACAACTCCTTCTTTACGATGAGGCAGGAGCTCCATGCAATGGGAACAATCCTTACAGGGCTGTGTGTCAGCTCCATGCATGGATAAGCTGTATGTGAGCTTGAGACTTGCTTTGCTATTTTTTTTTGAGGGCAAAACACATTACTGCTGTTATGTGGTATGAATGTGACTTAAGCTGTTTTGTAAGTGGAGCTATTTTCCATTTACCAAGCTCCACTGATGTTTTCCCTTGTTTTCTATGAAAAGACACAGATTGTCCCTTTTCCTCCAGCTCAGTCTTCCCATTCCCTTCCTGCAGCACTGAGGACTTGTATATGAGCCAAGATATGATTCCTCTAAGAATATACTTCATTTAATATTCCTTTTTCCCGTCTTCATAATTTTTCATTTATAGGTTGACCAGTGCCTGAGATGCTCAGTGCCTTCCCTAACCTTGCTTTGACTAGTTAAACTTTTAAATTAAACATTTTTATTGCCCTCTCCTACAGTTTGAGAGTTATTATATAATTCTGCATTTTAAAAAAAACAGCAAACAGAGAAGTATTCACAGATACATTTTGCTGAGAAGAGATAGATGACCTGACATAAAGGATTGAACATACTATCCCACAGAAATCCCTGCATCTGACAAAATAGGCCAAACTCATTCTTTACGTGGCTCCACAAGGGATGAACAAGCCTCAGGGGCTGTAAGGAAGACCACGTGCTGAATTTTTGTTTCATTGAGTCCCTGGAACATTGAATATGTGCTTGATATGCAAGAGTAGGCTGAAATCTGCAATCAGCTCCACGAGTGTAATTGAATCTGAGTCAGGAGAAGTGACACCTGCATGATGAAGAAGAGAATTCATTATGCTCTGTTCAGGTCTGCACCAGCCCACTCGTGTGGACAGAGTTCAGCATGTACTATCTTGGGCTGAGGGATCACACAATCATGCTCCAACGATCATCTCCTATATATATTTCTACTACGTGCTGGACATCTCAATGCTCTGCTGGCAAGTGTATGAGCACACACCCTCTTATCTACATATCTGCTCTGTACATTCACAGCAGCAAACAGAAGCATGTTGGACCAATATGAATGGGGCAAAACAGGGGTGTGACCTTCATGTGGGGCTGGCTTTCCTTCTGAAAGATCACCGCTGTCTTGGGGACATCAGTGTCAGTCCAGCCAGTCCCCTGTTGTAGATACAAAAATGCTGCTAGCGAGGATTTTCTTGCTATTTTCTAAGCCCGTGAGAGACTTTTCTCTCTCACAGAAGAGGTAGCAGAGTTCAGTAAACAACCAAACACCTGCAGCCTTGAAAAGTCTTGTTTATAGTGCAGTAGGAAAATATTTTGACAATGGATGTTTTAGGATTTTAGCCAATCACCCCCAAGGGGTGGCTAATTCTTTGTCCAATTAGACTATGAAGAAAAAAAGTCTATAAAAGAGTTTGTAAAATAATTAAATAAATCAATCTTGCTGCACAATTCCTGCCTGCTGGATCTTCTCTCCTCCTCCTCCCTACTGCTGTGGGACACGGTGATATACCCTAGGGCTTAGGGCTGGGGTAATACCCCGTTATTGCAGGCAAATACGATACAGCTGTGCAGGGTCTGTGGTGCTGTGCATCTCACGCACCTGCTCTCCCTGGCCAACGTTAATAACAAGACTTGGTACAAAAGACTAAAAGTCTCAAAGACAGCACATGAAGAGAGAAGGAGAGACCAATGCATGTTGTCACTGCCTTAAAAAGGAGCGTAAGAGGAGAAAATTCCTGGGTGATCTCTTCATGCTATTACTAGGAATGTTCCTTTTAGGAATGGTGCAATGAAGAGCTTTTGAGAAAATGTTGTTAAAGGAATTTTTGTTGGAAATGTTATTTCGACACATCAGGCCATATTGTTTGATCATTCCCTTTTCGAAAGTAACTTTTAGGTTACAGTGTTCTGCTTTGATGGTTTTTCAAACAAAATTGCAGTAATTTCATGTCGATTTTTTACCCACATTTTATCTTACATGGGAAAAGTAAGCAAAAGAAAACATTCGATTAACCCAAACTAGCTGCAGGACATGCTGGTTTTGTGAAAACCTTTAAAATATTTCTTCCTTTTTCCCTATTTGGGTGAAAATCTTAGGATGTCTCACCTTTTGGAGAAAGGACAACACACTCCAATGAGGGCATGTGGTACCTCGGCCAAGGTGCTAAACCAGGACTGGTACTGACTCACTCTCTGGTGCATCTGAATGCTCACGGGTTTTGTCTTTAGCTACACAGTGATCCCATGTATCAGTCATGCCACCATGTGCACACTGTCCCTGGGGAAAGCTGGGCTCAGGGCTTGGCAGGAAGGCTTTTGAGGCCACGTGCTGAAGACTTACACTCTCTGAAATACAACCCAGTGCTCCTTGGGGGGGGTCACCAGTGGGATTAGCCCTCAAGGGGGGCACTCCGGTGCCCTTGACAGGTGACTTAAATGGAGAAAGCAGCGCATCTTGTTGGGGAGCCAGAAGAAAAAGGCAGATGGCCTTTGCTCAAGGCAAGTGCAGGGCAGTTCTCCTTTAGAGGAGGGAGATGTGATGTGGTGACAGGTAGAAGGACCAGACACACTCCAGCCCCTTTGGACTTTCAGTCAAGGCTGGAGTTCCATGTTGCTTCCTTATATAAAGTAGGAAACACCCAGTGTTTCTCCATACTTTGAGGAATTCTTACCCGAATCCCCTGTGTATACATACATGTATAAAATCAGTTACTGAAAGCAGGAGAACAAAACTACTATGAAAGTAAGCAAGATCCTCCAGAGAGAGGGATGCAAAATATGTATCCAATAAAACTTTTCTGATGATATCCATAAATCCAGAGTTGAAGTGCTGGCCCTGCTCTCCTCTCCAGTACCATTCCACCAGAAATGTGTAGCTCACATCCTGAGTCATCCCCAAGGAGAGCAATAGATGTTATACACTGGAAATAGTTTAATTTCTAACTGGCCCAAGCACAGTTCATCCCTCTTTCATCAGGCGAGAGGAAGATGAAGAATTTTAATATCTCCTGGTGAGATCATGGGACCTCTGAGTCCCTAGGCTTATTCAATGCAGTCAGTGCATTTTGCCAGTTCCATGCAGGAAACTGCAGGTTTGGGAGATGCTGGGCTCCCAGACTCCCCTGTAAGGGCAGGAGAGTGATGATGCTTGTGCAGAAAGTTGGACTTTTCTGTTTGGTTTGTACAGGACCATGAGATCTCCACTTTCAGATGAGGGAGACTCTTTTTTAGGCTCATGAATTTATAGCAAAGCGCTCCAATGGCTTTATTTCCAGAGGCAGGGATGATGGACTCACACTTGAAGAAACAGGTCTGTAGGAGATGTGTTTGGTGGGATCTCACGCTTCATTTATCCTGGGAGACCATAGCTTGCTACATCCATTCCTTGCTCAGTCCCAGCCTGTAAGCTGAGGTAGTGAGCTCACAGCCTCTACTGTCCCCTCCAAAATAGTTGTCCCAGAATACAGAGAGGGTTGTCTCCCAGGAACCTGCCCTCACCCCACACTGATGCCCTGGATGTAAGTTTCACTGGGAATAAGTGACTGATGGCTGCAACTACAAGGTGAGATCTTTGGAACAGAGCCAGCCCCCTCTATAGTAGAGTCGAAGGGCAAGAAAGATCTTTCAGACATCCTATGGCTGTGAGGTGGCTTTGCTTTGAACATAAACAAGAAATGTATTTTCAGAGTACTTGGAATCCACAAGCAAAAAAGGGAAAAAAAATATGAGAAAATCAAATGTCTGAGTTACTAACTCATCAGAGGCCAGTAGGGATTGTGGTAATACAAGCTATATTATATTGTCAATTTGTATTGTACATTGGGAACAACAACAATCACGTTATTTTGAAATTAAGAATAACCTGGAGGGGGAAAATAAACTAACAGTATACCCCATAGTTGAGA
Organism: Corvus brachyrhynchos; assembly: GCF_000691975.1. Taxonomy (NCBI): domain Eukaryota; kingdom Metazoa; phylum Chordata; class Aves; order Passeriformes; family Corvidae; genus Corvus; species Corvus brachyrhynchos. The sequence goes on along the minus strand of NW_008238321.1, from coordinate 9,267,489 downwards.
GGAAGAGATAATTTGTACTTGGCAATAATCAATACTCATGTATGTCTTCTAATTGAGTTGGCCCAGTCTTCCTCCAGGATGTGACAATGACAACTGAACTCCTCTTCCCATTTGATGGATTTGGTTCTGCTGCAGCTGTAAATAGAGAGTGCACCAAAAATGGCTTTGATTTGTCCTCAGCATCTGAGCACCAACTCTGCTGGGTCCCAAATATCAATCAAGGGGCACGAGGGCTGTCTTGCCTGGGACAGTTGGAGGTCACAACCAAGGACGTTTCACCCATCTGTCTCCTCACGTCCCCAGCATTCAGCTGAAGTAATGTAGAACAAGCATCTTCTAAAGAATCAAATTATCAGTTCTGGTGGCTTTCTCAACAACTTGATCCTTGTCCTGTCTCCTAAAATATTTTAAAAATACTCTGCTGCCAGAGGCACTGAGTGAGTTGGTTGATTAGTGTGACCCAGTGCTCGGGGATCCACAGCTGAAGTGTGTACTGTTCCTTTGGAATTTGAGTTCTTGCTTATGTGTGCAAATTTGCAGTGGTTGTTGGATTCATGATGGAAATAATTGTGAGGACCTGGGGCTGTCACCTGGCATATGGCCAGGGCAGACTCCAGGCGCCCTTTTCTCACATCTCTGTGTCTTGGCACTTCCTAACTTGTATTACTTCCTCTGTCCCTCTGCTGTGGCTGGAGGCACATCCAGTTCAAATGGAAGGCTTCCCTCTTCCCTCTTCCCTCTTCCCTCTTCCCTCTTCCCTCTTCCCTCTTCAAATTGCTGCTTGTGTTGCCGACTCAAGCTCTTCACTTGGTTTGCTCTGGGGGATGAGTCAAAGCCCTGGCCTATTCATATTTCACATCATGTGCACGTTAATTGGTGCTTTACAACCCAGGAACTTCCTAAGGAAGCACAGATTTGGTCTCTTAACAATTTTACTACAAACACATTTCGCCCCCTTCCTTTTCCCTCTTTGTCATAGATAAGATTCATTTTTTTCTGGACATGCATCCACTGCCTGACGTTTCTCAAATCTCTGCTCTGGGACACTGAATTCTTATCTCTGAGGCAGAGTGGGAAAGGAAAAGTAGTACATGAGGGGAACTGTGACTCATGCAGAAATTGAAATGATGAAGCAGATGCTCCTATTACAAAGACCCAGAGGTGTTCAAAGACCTACCAGTGGAAAGGCAAAAGCCTGGGCTTTTCAGTCTTGAAAGTTTCTGCATATTGAAGCTTTGAGCACCGGATGAGGGTTGCAGACTCAGGAGCTCTCTGCTTGCCTGCTAAGTCCTTTCCATGTCAGCAGCAGTGCAGCGGAGCCGAGAGTTTGACTGCAGGCAGTGTGCAGCTGATTTAAGCCTGATCAGTAGAAGATCTGATTTAAGCCTGATCAGTAGAAGATCTGTTAAAACTTGAAACACTGCTGCCTTCTTCTCCGCAACAGAAACTTTAATTTACTTTTTTTTTTTCCTCTGAAGGGGCTGAATCTGAATGAAAGGAAATAAGGAGAAAACATGCCTGATTTTTCTATTTCAATGAATGAGCTGAAGGAGGCACCTATGTGTCTGTCATCCTGAAAAGCTCCTTGTTTTGATGGAGCCTTAATGGATTTTTCAAAAGACTCTTTGAGTGCCTTGCCCAGCTCTATTGCAGACAGTTCTGTTTTGAAGCTGGCACCTTGCCATGTCTATTTATATTCAATATTGCCTTCAAAAATAGCATCACTTCTATCTTTTCCCAATATTCAGGGCAGTGCTAGTACATAGGATGATGAGGTGGCCTTGCCTCCCTTGTGCTAGGGAAAATGCTTCAGGGAAACCCAGACAAGCATCACTCCTCAAGGATGGGTAAAATTCCCAAATTCCTTTGCCACACAGATGGCATTTTAGACATCACAGAAGGGAGAAAAACCTGTAGACTAACAGGAAAGAAAAGTTTATAACTCTCGACATGGAGACTCCCCAGCATCCCAAAGTTGTCTGCTCCAGACCCTGTAAACAGTCCTCCGTGTCTAACCTGATTTGCTCTCACTGCAATTTAAACCCGTGTCATCTTGTCCTGTCTGCTGCAGCTGTGGAGCACAGACTGTTTCCTTCCTCAGAAGGTTATCTTTTAAAGGCCTTAAGAGCTGAATAGTTAAGCTGAGGGGGAGACAAGGTAAACATCTCTTCTCTGCCACTTGTTAAGCTATGCAAGGAGAGGAACCATTCCTCTGGAGGAGGAGAGCTGCGGGACAGACCATTACCCTGTAACTGCCATTATCCCAGTTCCTTTCTGGAAGAAAAGTTCATTTTCACCCTGGATGTGAGCAGTCTGTGCCTCCTGCTGCAATGCAGTGCTTTTGCTGAAATGCTGTTCCTTGCTGTTGTCTCCCATTCACATTTCACCTCAGTATTTGGGGCCGTTTCATCCAACTTGTCTAAATAATTTTGAATTCTAATGTTGTCCCCAAAGTGTCCTTGCCATTTCTCCCTAATCACTCCTGTCTGCATGCATAATAACCCCGCTCCTTCATCCCTCACCGTGTCTTCCATGCAAACAAAATGGAGCAAAGACAGGAGAACGTGCAGCCCAGCTGTCCATACAGCCTGGGAACCACTGGATGCAGCAGATCTGCAGGGATCTGCCATCCCCTTTTGTGCATGCCTGGGGCCACAGCCCTTTCACTGCATGCTCTGTGGTTTCAGGGGCGCTAAAACAACGGGGCAGAGTCTTGTCACCCCACAATTTGGTTATGATGCAGCACCATTACATCACGTGGCTGCGGAGGTGGCAAGGCAAGCAGAGGGCCTTTTCCCAGGAGGACTTCCCCTCTGTAGCTGTTGGCTGCAGGATGAGTAAGGTGCCCAGTCATGTTGTGACTCCCGAGAAATCCATTATCAAAAGCCTTTTTTCTCTTTGAAGTATCCTCAACTTGGTGAGCGTGCAGCCTTATCTCTCCCTTTGCCAAATTCTCCTTAATGAGGTTGATCCAGCTTTGCCAGCATGGCTTAATATTGTCCATCCAGTCCGGCCAGAAAGGATCCCTTATTTTGCTAACATAATTAAAAGCAATAAGCGACCCATGGTGTGCAGCAATAATGGTATTAATGCTGTAATGCCCAGACAGAACTTGGGATTTAGAGAAAGTTTCATTCTGTGTTAGCAATTTCCCCAGCTCCCTTCCTGAACAATTTCTATTTCACATCCTATGCTGGAATCTTGCCTCATGCTGTTTACATTAAAAATGCATTATATGTGTGTTGAAAACATTGAGTTCTATGTTGCTGGCAAGGAAGGATGCTGTTGTGTTTAAGAAGCACTCTCTTATATTATTATCACTTTTGTTTAATTTAGTAGGATTATTTTCTCTAATTCCAAAGCTGGGAAAAGACTCCTGCAAATATTCTTCCCACTAGCCAATTTCTGTACCATCTAAACCCATGTATAATCTGACTTGCTTATGAACTGCCACATCACCAAGTTAAAATGCTGATTTCCCTCTGTTAACTTTCTCCTGTGCTTTGGATCAAAAATATACAAAGAAAAGGTAATGTCATTTAAGAGAGCTGTAAAAGGCTTGCTGCTGTAGAGGGGAGCTGGGATTTATGCTAGCAACAGAGCAGTGCTAGGCTGGGGAGATACTGAGGTTTCTAAACTCCACAGAAGAGTCACATGGACTAGGAAAAGTGGGATTGAGCAACTCTGCACCTGTAGGGACTAGATGTTCAAATGCACTTTACCATTCTCCATAAATAAGCCTCAGAGGGATTTGGTATGGATCTCATTGCTGTCATATCTAAGCACCTTACTGTACAAATAGAGTGTGGCAGGGATGGGAGTTAAACCCCTGTCTCAGCCCCAGAGCTTTAACTACATGGACATTTCTAGTCTTTGTAATATAATTTGATCCTCATAAACTAGAGGCCTAAAATGAGATGTAATGAGCGGGAATACGACAGAAATGGTGAATGTGGGATGAAATCAGAGCTCTCAAAGGAAATGAGGTGTGAGAGAGAAGGGAAGGGAAGGGAAGGGAAGGGAAGGGAAGGGAAGG
>NW_008238321.1:9252789-9262545 GCF_000691975.1 Corvus brachyrhynchos | reverse complement strand
GGAAGGGAAGGGAAGGGAAGGGAAGGGAAGGGAAGGGAAGGGAAGGGAAGGGAAGGGAAGGGAAGGGAAGGGAAGGGAAGATCCTGTGGCAGGTGTTGTACCACTTGGTGGTTCTGTGCATAAGACCCAGGATCCGTTTTGCATTGTCCAGCACAGGGGATGCTACAGAGGAATCCCACCTAGACTGGGGCATGGCAATAAGGCACCAGCATGGGAAGTTGCAGGGAGGAGTTACAGGACAAAAGGTTAAGGAAATTAAATCTGTAGAGGAAAGTAGGGGATATTCAGGCAAAGGTATAAGGATGTAAGGAGCCCTGCCTGAAGGAAGGAAATACATGATTTTGCTTAATTAGTGACTGACGAAACTGTACCTGGTGGGCATGAGCTGCGAGAGAAAAAACAATTCCATTTACATAACTGAAAGCCACTTTTTGGCCGTGACACTGGCTGGGGTTTGGGCCCCGCAGTGCAGCTGGGCAGCAGATCACTCAGTGCACAGCACACGTGTCCCCAGTGCAGGCAGGAGGGGCTGTGGCAGTGACTGGTGGATGCTGTGGGTAGGATGTGTGTTTGTTTCCACAACGTTTTGCGAGGTGGTGGAGGATTGGATGCCGGCATGAGGAAACCTCTCAGGGGGCCAAGTGGCAGCTGTTCCATGGCAGCTGGCAACAGCGCATTGGGAAGCCCAGCAAAGCCACGGGTCTGCCCAGGTGAGCTGGGAGAGAACTGCCACACGGCTGAGGCTGGCCAGGGAATGGGGACCCTTCCTCCCTGGGACAAAAGACAGAGCTTGGGATGACTTCCCTCAGCTGAGACATCCAGTTTGTCTCATTCCAAACCCATCATGCCCAGCAGCACGAGGCCATCAGAGACCAGCACGAGCTGTTGGTGATCCTGCAGCCTTCAGGAACACAATAACATGTTTGTTAGATCTTCTTATGCATTCACCAGGTCACTGGTCTATCCTAGAGGGAAATAACCTTGTGCTGAACAGTTTGATTGTCTAGTGCTAATATAACAGGAGAAAACCTATTAGGTGTTGGCCTGGAAGGGTCCTTTGGGTCTGGAATAGCTTCTCTTTTTCTTTCTTTTTTTGTTTCCCTTTCCTCTGCGTGTGTGACATCATTATGGCCTATCTTCCTTTTGATATGTTTTTTTCCCTCACTTCTAGGCAGAGACAAACTTTCTGTTTTCTTCTCATTCAGGAACAAGTCAAAAATGTTTATTCCCATATTGGGATATCAGTATATCAATAACTTAGCCTTTCTGTTTCTCCATTTTCACTTTTCCATCCTCCCAGCCAACTTCTTTCCCTTTCATTTTTCTTTCTTTTCTTTTTTTCTCCCTTTTCACCCTTCCTTTCCATTTCTTTCCTCTTTTTCCTTTCACCTCAGACCAGAAATGAGCAACAGCAATGAGATTAGCTCCATTGGTTAGGACATGGTGCTAATAATGCCAAGGTGGTGGATTTGATCCCTATATGGGCTGTTCACTTAGGAGCTGGACTTGATGATCCTTGTGAGCTCCTTCCAACTCCATAATTTCTGTGATTCTGAAATGAAGGCAGGGAAGACAGACCTGTGTTCTGTTTCCCTGCCCTCTCAAAGGCTGGCTGTCCCTCATGTCTCCCTCAGAAAAACTCCCTACCAAACATTTGAAGAGTTTTCCTGCATTTGTGCAATGATCTCTTTCTTCTGCTCCTTGCTTGAGAGACCTCTACAGCAGGCCTCTCCTGGATTGCTTCCTGCTCTCTGTGCGCCAGCAGCTGGCCAAGAAGAGCTGGCTGAGAGCACCAGGCTCCTGAGCCCAGGCTCTGCAAAGACAAAGACATCCCATCCAGACACTGTTGGCCAAGGTAACACCTGGACCAGCTGTGGCTGATCTCTCCCTCACTTCAGCAGAGGTTTCCTGTCACAGTAGCACATAGCACTTCAAGGGAAGAGCCTCAGGGCTTCTCGTCTCCTGGCACTGCTGAGACTCTGGTGGCCTGTCACAAACAGTAGGAGAGGGACACGGTGGACTCTGGAGTGCATCTCCCATGCAGATGTGACTCTGAGCATTTGCTTTTAATTTTAAAAGGAGAAAAGAACAAGAAGCCTGTTCATTCATTGCCTGGGTGAAACATCCCATGGAGAAGCATCATGTTGGCAGAGTCCCTTTCCCCTGGGAGCTGGAGACAGGCAGTTTTGAGGCCCATACAGCTGTTAAAGCAAGCACTTTTCCTGCTAACAGCAGTGCCAGGAGGCACTTTCCTCCTGCAGTTGTGTTTGGGTGCTGGGTACACACAGTAAGCCTCCCCAAGAAGTGGGAAGTGTGAGCAAGGCTCTCACAGCACTGAAATGAAGGTGTTTGTGAGCTTGCAGGCTGTGATAGAAACCGGTGCAATCCCTGCTGGGAAAATGTCACTGCAGAGAGCACAGATCATTCTATAAGGTGGTGGTCTTGCAGTTAAAGTGGCTTTGTAAAGAGATGATTCCCCAAACCAACGAATCTTCTGTGTCCCTGATTGTTCATGGGTCTTTGCACATTTTCCAGGGCAGTGAGAGATGCCTGTTGACCCTCTGCAATTAGTACCCTGGCTTAATTGACTTCAGCATTCTGCCAGGTTCCTCAGAGATGAATGTCTCCATCTGCTCATCCAGGACAAAGGTGGCTCTCCCTGAGATGCGGTTACAAATGAGAAGCAGACGTGGGGCAAACCTCACTCTCCTAGCACAGGTGAGGGCGAGCTTTAAGGCTTTCATCAAGGAGTGAGAGGCTCCTGGGACGGTGCCATGGCCATGGTCTGCACCCACATTGATCCCTATGAGGGATGATCCCAGTGGGGGCATGCTGTGCCAGCCCCTCTGCCAGCTCAGCCCATTTTTGAGCTTCAGGGGCAGAGGCACTGGAGCTCACTCTCTGCTTGCATAACTGCATCCTTCACGTCTCAGTGGCTTGGTCGGGGTCTGGGCAGGCGCACGTGAGCCGAGCTGTGTTTGCTGCTGGAGCCTTGAGGGGAACAGGGAACATCCATGCATGTAAAGCCATCAGCTCCGGAGTGAAACCTCTGCCTGACCCAGTAATCATTGGCAGGGATGAGCAGAGAAACCACTCCTGACAGGCTTTGCCAACCTGGCTTTTTGCAAGGGATGCATTCAGAGACCTTAAAAACCCAGCGACTGGGCTCTGGCTTCAAATAAATCATTCTCCTGCCTTTGCTGTCATTAGGGGATGTGATGAAGCCATCCTCCCAGATGCTGAGTCTCATTTCATCCCATGTAAATCTGCTGATATTCTGCACCTCAGATTCCCAAATGCTGCTGTCCCAGTCCCTGGTTGGGGCAACAGGGACACAACTCTACATCTTGCTGAAGGCCCTGAGATGCTGCTTGGCTTTTTTGGGTTGGCTTTGTGCCTGCCTGGGAGCCTGACCTTGCAGGGGGAGGTCTGCCAAGAGGATCTCCAGCCACTGCCTCTCCAAATGCCACACACGCAGCCTGGCTGGGACTGAGGGAGGGACAGCACGGCTGGGAGGAGATACTGACTCCAGACCATCTGCCTGACACCAAGGAAATGTGCTCCTGCCCACCATGCAGACAAAAGTGTTTCTTATATGCACAGGTTGTGATGTGCCCCAGGCCTTGGCCCTTCCCCCATGGTGCCTGGGGACCCCTTTCAGGGCAACTGCTGAGAAAGCAGTGGGGCACAGCAGTCAGTGTCACCCTTGGCATGGGCACAGTGACATCCCGTGGAGTTGCTCTGTGTTGGCATCCTGTGGCCCATGTACCTTATGTGGTGTCCCAGTGTTTCAGGGTTTCCTGGTTTCCCTGGGCACAGAAATTGCTCAGCCTGGCCTCAGGTGTCTCGGCTCTTGTCACTCAATGCCACAAACGCTGTCAGTGTTCGGTGCCCACGCTGCTGACTGGCTGCTGTAGGTTGGTGTTCACTGTACGTGCTTCTCCAGCAAGCCTGGGGCTGCCGGAAGCAGCAGAGTTCTTGGCTCTCCTTCTGCTCTCTCCCTGAAATCAAGAGACTTTTAACTTCAAAAGAAGCAGGCTTGGGGTTTGCTGGGGAGGATGCAGGAGCAGCATGTCCTGGGAGCAGGTTCTTTAGCTGCTGGAGCACTCGTCCTAGTGCTGCTCCTTCCAGTGCAAGAGGAGTGTGGAGTGACCTGCAAACCGCTCCATCCTGTGCCTCTCTAACACCCTTGAGCAGCAACAGGATGGGGGATGCTCATGCACAATTCCCCTTGAGAGCTAAGCTAACCCGCCACTGGATGTCATTATTGCTCCAAACCAATACATTGAAAAATCTATTCCAGGTCTCCAAAAAATGTGAGTTTTCAGTACTTAAAATGCTTAAAATGTGCTTCCTGAGGACACAAATCTGTTCACCTCTTCTCCTGCAGCTCTTGTGTTCCCCGGCACACCTTTGCATGCCCGGGGACGGAGTGCCTGGCGTTTGGCACAGGGGGGACACAATCCTGTGTGACCTCTCTGCCCTTCCCAGGAGCTCCTGCGCTACCTCCTCATCTGCGGGGATGACATCATGGCTGTTTCTGTAGCAACAGAAAAGGGGCACCGCAATTCCTGAGCGGGATTGAGCAGGAGGGAGACATTTCCCCAGCAGTGTCCTGTGGGTGCCCCTGGGCTGGAGAGCAGAGCTGGCAAGTCAGAGGGCTTTTGGCTGGTATCTGATCCAATAAATCAGGGGGAAACATTTGGTTCATTTTCCCCCTGCTTTGTCTTTCAGCTGGGGACCCCAGCTGTCTCACTAGACCTGAACTGAAATATTTTGCTTTAGGTTATTTGACCTGACATGCTCTTTTCCTGCCTTCTCCCTGCTTCACTTTAAAAATGAGGTCTGGTCTTAAAGAAAACTGTCCTTTGAAACCACAGTTAGAAGTTTCATTTACAGAGGGCAATGTCTTTCCACTGCCTCCTTCCCCCAAGGATTTTCATTGCAATTTTCCCAAATTCAGCCTGATTTCACCAACGAGTTTGAATTCTTGGATTGTCCGTTTCCTGGCTGGTTTGATATTTACTGAAAACGTTTTACATGGGCGTGGTTCAATGTGAGAGCTGATGGAAGTAGGGGATCAGGCGTTCAGCCTGACCCTCCTCTCCCCAAGCTACTCACAGGTCCCCTCCCAGCACTTCCAGCATTTCTGTGCCATCACAGCCTCCCATGAGCTCTGGGACAGACTTTTTCTGATGTACTGGGAAGTCTTGGGCATCCCATTTGTTGTGTGCATGGTCTTTATGGGGGAGTGGAGGACAACTGCAGGGGAGGGCTGGTGTTTGCACAGAGAGGAGTGGGCGATCCCTGGGGAAATCCTGGCTTGCTGGGGAGAGCTTCCATAGAGCCTCACTGATCTGTACTCTTTCATCTTTATGTGCCTGCTTCTAAGTTGCCCTGATTCAGTTATATCCTTTTCATTGGCTTTTCTCCTTCCACCACAGCTGTAAAACAAGCCAGGGAAACATCAACTGCTGCAAGCCTGATGTGAAGAAATAATCCTGAAACAGCAGAGCAGGATGTTTGTGGGCTGTGCCTCATCTCTAGCACTACCTCGGGTCCCACAAACAGCTCTGGCCAGCAGCAGCATCATCTGCTCCCACTGCAAACCATTGCAAGGAGTTGCAACCCAAGGGAAAAGAAACCACTCTACTCAGCCTTGCTCTTAAACTCTTGCAGAGAAGAGCTTGGGATAGGCCTTGGGTGTGTGTCAGCAGAAGGGAACTTGTCTCAGCCTCTTAAGAGCTCTCATACTGCCTGCACTCCCTGCCTGTTTTGACTTGTGTGGGAATCTTTGCCATCAAAATGATACAATTCCAATCACTGCTGATCGCTTTAGGCAGGTGTAATTCAAGCTCTGGCTGCAGACGGCTGTCATTTAATTAACATGGAAAGAGCCAAAATTCTGTGTAAGACTGGGGAAGGCAAAGAGAAGAGCCTGAGGGGGACCTGTGATAATAGAGAGCGGAGGATGCCAGCAGACTTACTGAGAGTTTATCTGTTCCCACAACCAGGTAACGCTGACATTCCCTGCATCACAGGCAGCAAGGTGTGCAAGGCGAGCTGTGGTAGGCAACACGGTTGTGCACTTACTTCAGTCCAAGTTGTGGGGAATGACTTGAAGACAACACAAAGGGTAACAAGTCCCTTCTTGGTGGTGTAACCAGCTCTAGCTAGGAACTCACAGGCTCTGAACACTCTTTTCTCTTGCTGTTTCACCTCTTTGATTTCATTCCTGGCTCAAGCAGTACTTGCCCTCAGCCCTCTGGGGCCAAGCTCAGCTGGCTACAAATTGCTTCAGTTCCCTTTGGCCACTGGACTGGTGCTGACCCTCCAACAGTGCAGAATTTGTCCCTGTTCTGCTCCCTTTGTAGCTGCTGACTTGCCAGGGGTGGTATTTCTTTGCAGTGGCTGTGTACCTTGTGTGCCTCTGCTTTCCACGCTTCCGACCCAGATTTCAATTTTCTACACCTAAAATGAAATTAAAAGGTCCTGTTACTGCAGCAGGGGAAGTGGTGGGCAGTGGAGGAAGTGCTTCGGTCCTGCTTATCTTGAGCAAATTGAACATGTTTTGAAATGTCCTGGTAGTGCAATGCTTCACCTTCTGCAGCACCTGGAGCAGACAGAGCTGTGGGATGGGGTCGCACACCCACCCTCATCCCAGCAGTGAGGGGATGCTGGTCCCACGTTCAGCCAGGAGCACTGGTCACTGCAGCAGCAACCTCCCTTTGGGAGCCTCAAGTGAGGGACCAAGGGAAAGACCTCCTGTGCTGGGAGGGATTTCCAGTTGCAGAGATGTCAGGAAATGTCACTCGGTTATCCCTTGGCCCATGGGAGTGCCCGTGTGCGTTGGTAGAACCTGGCATGACCCAGAGAATGCATCATGCAGGACCTAATGCAGCTCAACAAAACCACCCTTATTGTCCCACTCGGAGTTGTGGCTCCTCGTTTGACATCCCTGAGCTACGGAGATGGCAGAGCCTTGTAGTCTTTCAATTTACTTCTGTCTCGTCAAATGGCTGCAATGCTAAGAACCAAGTTTTGGAGAGGAGGGAGATGAAAATCCAGAGGAAATTGCTGGCTTCCCGCAGTGCTGACTCTGAGCTGTTTGATATTCTCCCTTTTTTAAGGTTTGCTTGTTTTAAAGCAACATTAATTGGAAAGATGCTGGAGTGTCAAATAGAAACCACTCCCTGAATAACCTTGCTAATGAGCATGTTATTAAAGCAGGGTTAGGAGCTCCCTAGAGGGCTCTCACTGGATAGGATTAAATTAAAAAAAAAAATCATCTAAACTAGACAGAAAATCTCTGTTAGTCTGCAGTGATGAATATAGAAAAGTCCAATGAAAAATGGCTTTGAAAGGTTTAAGTGTATGTCTTCCTATCTAGGACTAGACTTCTCCATCCCTCAGGGCTCAGTCAGGCAGGGAAGAAGTTTTTAATGAAGCAGAGGGTGGAGGAGCTGCAGCTCAGAGCCTGACAAGCCTACTTTGGATGTGGCCCCTTCCCCATGCCCCTGGCACTTCCCCATGTAGATCAACAAGGGCAGTCCCTGCAGGCCACCGGGGTGGACAGTGTCTCTGCCCAAACAACGTGGCTGGTGGGAGGCAAGGGCCAGCAGAGATGGGCGTGCTGAGAGCCTGTGCCAGGAGATGAGAGAGTGCCTGTCCTCTCTGTAAAGTGTAGCTTTTATCTGACTCCACTGGAGCAGTTTCCCAATAAAGCCTCCTGGTGCTCTGACCACTGTGACCCTTTGAAGTGCTGTAATCTCTAACTTGCTCTCCACCTACCTCTCCCATAGGTCTGGAGCCATCTCTGAGAGCAAGGACACAGAACTAGTTCTGGAGCAGATGGGGTCACACACCCCCCTCTGACAGCAGTGTGGGGATGCTGGTCCCATGCTCAGCCAGCCAGGAGCACTGGTCACTGGAGCAGTGACCTCCCTTTGGGGAGGGACAGTGAAGGAGTGGTTTCATGGTTCCCAGTCCCTTCCCTCCTGCTGGAAAGGACGTGGGAGGATTTAGGGCAGGAAAACTGTTCTCATACCATCTGAAGACAGGCATGAAATGCTTTAGCAAAGCTTCCCTGCAGGCAACAGCGACTTCAAGAGCAATTCCAGCTTTTTTGTGGCTTGCCCTTCCCGTGAGTGGTGGGCAGGTCAGCCCTGCCCCAGCCGCAGCGGGGGGCTGGCTGGGGAGCTGATTTACTGCACCTGCAGACAAGGAGCTTCATGGCTTAAGGCCATTCTTTGCCTGCATTACCATGGAGCACATTTTCAGGGAAGCTTGGCTGCCTGGGCTGCTCCTGCCCAGATATTTGGGCTTTGCAGGCGGGAGCATCCCTTCGGAGAGGATTTTGTCCATGTGCAGAAGGAGATGTAATGCCTTTGCAAAGCACCGCCTGACAGGCTAATGCAAAACATGCCAGCACCAAGCTGTGACTTGAAACAAAGAGAGGGAAAACACTGTATTTTTATTTTCTCTGCTGCTGCACTCAGTTGGAGTTTTTTCTTTCTTCTTGTTTTTGTTTTTTTTTTCTTTGCCTGAGACAGGTATTTGGATTCTCTGTGCTCCCCAAACTCTTCCCCGGGCTGTCTCCAGCAATCAGACAGAGTGACAGCTCTGAAACTCTCCAAGTTAACAAGTTCAAGTGCTGATGATTAACTAGATTCACAAAGTTGATTGGAAAAAAATAGGGATATAAATAAATATTCCTGGAGATATTCCACCCCCTGTAGTCATGAACTTTGAATAATTGGAGGGAATTATGCTGAGTACTAATCAAAAGGGTTGTTTTTTTTTTTAATTTGCTAATTACTGCTGGGTTTCATCAGTGTCAGACTCTAATCATCTCAAGACATGTTAATTGACCCTTGGGAGTTGTTTATCTGATGCAGAAAGTTTTAGATGGGGTCATACAAAGAAACGCAATCACTGAGGTTACTTCTTGCCTGACAGTCAGCTGGAGAGAAGAGTTAAGACGGCTTTGGGCCATGAGGATGTGTGCACTGACCTTCCCATTGGCTGAGCTCTGGAATGGCTCCTTGTGGACACTGTGGCTTCCTCCATCCATTGGGGACCTTCTCTTTCTTGTCCCTTGCACTTCAGTGTCCTCTCTGCAGGTCTCCTGTTTTTTTACACACACACACAGAGTAACTTTGGTGATGCACATGCAGTGACTGCTAACAGTGACATCCCTCTGTGATGTGGCAATGCTGTAAGGCTGCTCTTTTCCATGGCAAGGTCTGCTGAGACAGGTTTGTGGTGCTCCAGGAGCGGGCTGAGGCTCCTGCTAAGGAGTGCAGGCGTCACTGTGGAAGGATGTATGCAAAGAGGAATGTTTTGGGGTGTTCTCTAACTAAATTCAGATGCAGACCTTTAAATCCCCACATTGCTTCCACCTTCTGAGAAGGCAGTGACAGCAGCAGGCTGTCACTGTGACCGCAGAGGGACTCAGTCTGTCCCTAAGAGCACCTGTGTGGTCCCCTCCTCCCTCAGAGACGAGGCTGCTGAGGTGCACACTTCAGGGTTGGGTCACCTTTGCAAGCTGTGTGTGTGCAGACCAGTCTCCTCCCTGAGCTGTGTCCTTTTTTTCATCATTACCCCAAAACTCACTTCTTTGGCAGTTTCACAGCCTGGCTGCCTCACCTGTCTCATGTCCTATTACTTAAACCAGAGGAGGTGGGAATTAGTGGGATAAAATGTGGGGGCGGTAGGAAGCAGGGAAGCACTAAGCAAAGGGCTGACCAAGTTTCT
>NW_008238321.1:9239918-9252771 GCF_000691975.1 Corvus brachyrhynchos | reverse complement strand
GAATGCCAATGTTTTCATCATTTAATGTTTTAATTAATGACCTTGGTACAAAAATTAGTCTTATGCTAATGAAATGCTCTAAAGATGCAATGCTGTGAAATATCCTCAATACAGAGGCACATAATGTCATACCAGAAGACCTGGGTGATCTCGACATGAGTGGAAGTGATTAAATCTAAGAGTGCCAGCAGTGCAAGGTCGCTCACATAAGGGCAGATGAGGAGAACTTCTGCTACCAGCTGGGAACTGAGCAGCAGCTCGGGAAAAATGCCTGAGTCACGTAGTTAATGGTGGGTGACCACACTGCAGAGATGCAACCCAGCCCCAGGACGGGCCTGTTGTGTCCATCTCAGCATCACAGCAAGAAGTGGATGTAAGTCAAATAAAGGAGGAGTATTCCCAGGTGGTGTGTGACCCCATGGCACACAGGGGCAGCACCAGGAGCTGTGCCAGGCTCTGTGCATCTGCTGGTGTCACAACTTCATGGTGACAGTGATGGAAGGACCTGTGTTCCCATTGCTGACTGATAGTACGTCACCACCTCTTTTGTACCCATTTTCATTTTGATTCCGGGATAATTTGTATCAGTTTATGTTTATCAGTTTCATTGCAGAAGAACACAAACCCAACTGTGATGTCTAGGTATTATTGACTTAGAGCATATATAGGCGTGTGTTTTTATTTGATCACCTTCGTTTCTCTAATTTTCCCCTTCCCATATTGTTTTTCCTTTTTATTACATTGCTGGCTGTTGGAGGCCCTTAAAAAGAAATGAGTTTTCTAAGTAATATTTCTTAATAAAAACCATCATTTATTATTGTTATTCCCTACCAGTAAATGCTCAGCTCCTTCTCCCATTTGTTATAAGTCTAGATTAACATCTTTTGTGGCAAGGCTGGAATAGATACCTGAATATAACTGCAGTCGTGTCCCCTTCCTGGCTGCACCCAGTTGCAGAGGTGACAGAGGTCAGGTCTCAGCCACTGGCAGTGTGTCACGCGTGGCAGTTCCTTGCTGCCACAGCTGGAACACTGAGTATGGAAGAGATTTGTTTTCAGGCTCCTGCATTTGCCCGTGGTGAGAGGTGAGAGGCTCCTGACAGCAGTGCCTGATCTGCACCCCTTGCTGTCCTCGAGTCAAGGTGCTGCTCGTTGACTCTCAGCTCAGATCCTTCCCCTCCTGCTTGCTTCAACAGCTCATCAGAAAGTAGAGGCAGAGATGTCTCTGGAAGACACCTGAGCTGTTGTTTACTGTATTGCCATTTCAAGGAAAAGCCTTTTGTGTAAAAGACACAAAAATAACTAGTGGCATTAATATAAACATATACTTTAACTACCATTTAAGGCTGTTACTGGGTTAAAATAATCCCTGGTGCTGCATCCCAAATGCACAGTAATTATGTGGCGAATCTCTTTATTAGAGGGTGTCAATCAAGCAATGATGTAGCTGCGAGTGAAATCTCTTTGTGTCTCCACTGATATTCCCAGCACGGAGCTGTGTGCTCCACGATGCTTCTGGAGCTCTGCGTGCCTGTGCCCAGGATGTCTCATTAAAACGTGGCTGCAGGAAGGAGAACTGGGCACAGCCACTGTGCTTGGTCTTTGGGGAAGGAAATGCTTCTGCAAAGTGTCTGTCCAGCTTCCTGTGTCAAAGGAAAGCACACAGAAGTCCTGGTTCTAATGTGCATCCCCAGGTGATGCTCACAGGCCACTGCACTGCAGTCTCCAACCTGGATGGCCAAGTGGTTTGGGTAGAAGCTGGTCCTGCCTTTGCTGGTCCTGGCAAGCACTGAGCTGTACGTGCAGCCACCCTCACCACAGCCCCAGGTAGAGCCTCGGTGGTGCTCCCAGGACACTCTGCCTGCACCACTGGCTGTGGCATGCTGCCTCCCTCGTGCTTGCACAGGGGGGTCTGGGACATCTCTTTCCATTCCTCCTGCTGTGACAAATGCACGGTGGCCAGGGACAGTGGCATGTGGAGCTGGAGGACTGCCAGACCTTGAGTGCAGTTTGCCAGTGGCTCCTGGCATCCCACACAAAGACCAGGGCAGAGGTCAGGGCAGCCAGGTTAATTCTGCAGCCAGGGTCTCTGGGCCTCAGTGAGTGGGGTGGATTATTTGGTTGTGACCCGGAGGCTGCTCTCAGCTGCTGGGATCTCATCTGCAGCTTCTGCAAAGACAGAAATCCTTGGGGAGAGACATGGCATGCATCCTGTGGGACTGTACAGTGGCCGGGACTGCATGGCTGCAGCAAGTCTCTCCTACCCTTCCTGGCTGTTGCTCATGAGGATAAATCTTCCCTTTGCTTTTCCTCTCCCAGTTGCACTCCTTATCTCCTCCCACTCCCCTGCCCCTCCACCTTTCATTTCTCTACCTTTTCCTCTAACACTGCCTTCCCTATGTCCATGCTTTAATATTGGTGGGTCAGTTTTTGAGCAGAGGTTTCAGAAACAACCCCAGGTTTTGCTCTGGGAAAGTCTATCCAAAAGGAGGGCAAGAGAAATGCATTTCCATGTGTTCTTGACTGAGGACCCAGGATGGTGGCTCAGGCCTGGCAGCTGAGGTGAACACAGGCTGTGTTCCTTGAGGGGAACGTGTGCCCAGTGTGGAGCAGCAAGGGATGTGTTGGGCTTGAGGCTGGAGCCACTGCTTTTCCCAGGAGCTGTGTCCCAACCTGGCCAAGGTCAGAGTTTGCTCTGTCATCCCACCTGTTTATCATCACACAGACAGAGTGGACTTTCTTGTACACAGATCTCTTGGGTAGGATCAAAAATCCCACATCCTTGCTGGTTTGTGAAGGTCTGAGGAATCAAGGATGTGGTTTTCGTGGTCCAAATTCCCCTTTCCTCTCCCCTATAAACAAGGTGGTGGCTGCTTTGCTGCTGCTTCCCACCAGGGCCTGTGTTTCAGCAGCTCTCAGAAGACATGATAGCAAATCACTTTGGGGACTGTTTATGATAAAAAGTGCAATACAAGCAGATAATATCATCATATTCCACTATTAACACACTTAAATCCCAAGGATGGGGAGAAGCTCCTGGAGAGCAGAGCTATCTCTCAAACACTTCTGCTGCAATTTAAAAGCACTCCCTAGCCGGGCAAGGCTAATTTCACGTCTTTTTTCTCCAGGGAATATATTTGGGGTTCTCCCTGTTTGAGGCAGGAGGCCTCCACAGTGACTAGATTGAGTCAGGGGTTTTGGTTATCGTTCTCCTTGAGTTCTGATGGAACATGATAGAGAAGAACATGTTAGATGGTTGCATCACCCCCACTGAAGCCAAATCAGCTGTGAGCTGGGCAGGACATGCTTGCTGAGTGGTGTCCCTATGAATGTGCCGCCCAGGGTGGGCACTGGGGACAGCTGGGCAAATTTCCCCTTTCTCTTTATTGCTGCCACTATGGTCCTTGGCTGGTCTGTGTGGGAGAGTCTCAGAGGTGAGGCAGAAGAGTCAGTAAAAGTAAAATAAAAAAGGAGAAGAGCATGAAAGGCAAAAATCCTTTTCATAATCAAGGCAGATGTTCCACCCTTTCAGTTTGTACTGAGGGATGGAAATTGCTTTTTCAGATTATTTCTCAGTCTGGAAAGATATTTGTATCCAAATGTTGCTGGTGTGGTTGGTGTCTTGACTGGGCCTTTTCATTTCCATGGCCCTTCTGGACGTTTTCATGCATTAGGTTTGGTGTCTGCTTTGAACAGTGACTCACTGAGCCTTAACCTGGGTCATCCCTGGTGATGCACATGAAGGCAGTGGGAATGCCAGGGATGAGGAGTGGCTGAAGGGATGTCCTAAGCAGAAGGAACAGGGATAGTAAAGAAGTAAAGATTGAGTTGTGCTACAGCCCTGTAGTGCCTTCAGGAGAGCATCTTCAGTCCCTGCAGCTCACCCTCCTGCCAACACCTGCTCAATGCACGACTGGGCCCCAGTTCAGACACCTCTTAGTTCTGACTGGTTTTAAATCACTGCGTTTCCCTTCTCCATTTCTTTTGCAGTGGGGGCTTTACCCCACTCAGCGTCATTTCCCTGCTCATCTCCGGCTCAGACAAGGCAGGAAACGTATTTTCAATGTATTAATTAAAATGTCTTTGCAGCAGAACATCTGCATGGAGAGCGATAGATCACCGAAGTGTGCGTGTGCGCGTGTGCCTGTGCGTTGCAGCCTTCCAGATAACGCATTGCTTTGCATAATTTATTCCAGCCAGCACAGCAATAATTTTCATAGCCTGTGATCTTCAAGTATGCCATTATCAATCTGCAACCTGGCTCCATGTGACCCAGATGTTTGATTATTCCCAGATAAAGGAGATGCAGGACGTTTGGCTCTCCATCACCTCTTGCCAAATGGTTGTATGGGATAAGATCAAGCATTGCTTTGTTAGATCCCACCATGCTGAAGTAATGGATCTTCTCAGGTATTCATCACTGTCAGCTATTTTGGGAGAGGATGGTCTTTGCCAATGATGCTATTCAATTTCCTGATTGTTCAGCTCATATCAGTTTAGCTTGAAAGATAATAAGATAGAAACCAGAGACTTCCCAGTCAATAAAAGGAAACCTCAGAGGCTTTTTCAGTCTTGCATCTGTCATTCTTTGTTGATATTTTAGCTGCCGAGCATTTGACAGCTGGTTGTAAAACTCTTATTTCCTCCTTTGAGAGAATTAAATGAAGAACATTTAATTTATTCCATGGAGGTTTCCCCAAGTGACCCATGTAACAGGTCTCTTTCTGGCAGCTGGGCCAAATCTGGAGGGATTTGGATCTTTCTTCACCCAAAGGAGAAAAAAAAGTGATTTCATTACCTTTTCCCTTGCTTTTTTTTATCATTAAACCAATTCTGTGTTTTCCAGCATTGATCCTACCTCCCATGAGTACCACAAACCATCTTTGGCAACTGTGGTGCCATCCTGGTCCTGCTAGTGGCAACCAGCATCTCCTGAGTGGAGATCTTAATGCAGGATTGCACTGGGGTTCATCCAGCTCCAGGCACTGGTGCAACTGGGAATGGCAACTGGGAGCATTTCTCCTGCAACAGGCACAGGGTGCTCCTGCCTCAGCATGGGCAGACACTCAGGTGGGTACCCAGCACCATCACTGGGGACATCCCAGCCCCTTCAGCAGATCAGGAGACTTTAATGGGCTCCTGGTTTATGTCACCAATCAATATCAGGGGAAGGCTCCCTTAACTGTGCCAAGGGCAGGCAGCTGCTCAAAGCAGCACAATAATTATGTATAGCCCAAGTAATTATTTTTGTCACATCTTCCTGGCAGGAGAAGACCATTTGTGGGCTGGGTTTAGCTACCTTCCACAACATGCCTGTGTCTTATTTATCCAGAACAATACTCTCAGTGTGATTTTTCTGTCGTCGTTTTCCTTTTAACGTCGTTTCCAGCCCACACTGCCTTTAATTTGGTGAGGTAAATTGAGACTGGGAGGGGAAGCTGCAGAAAACCTCCAAACTCCCATTCTCTGAGCAAAATATTCCCCTGGGATC
Source organism: Corvus brachyrhynchos (assembly GCF_000691975.1). Classification (NCBI taxonomy): domain Eukaryota; kingdom Metazoa; phylum Chordata; class Aves; order Passeriformes; family Corvidae; genus Corvus; species Corvus brachyrhynchos. The sequence continues at coordinate 9,247,281 of NW_008238321.1, read as the reverse complement.
TGACGGCACTGCTGAATAGCTGGTCCTTCCCTTCCCAGGGGCTTGTGACTCTCAGCAGAGACAAATGCTATTTGGATGGCTGTAGTCACTGCACGGCCGGGGCTCGTCGTGGGATCTGCTCACAGGATCTGCTCACAGCTTTGGAGCCCTCACAGCAGCTCCTTCCTTACCTGGGGACCTCTGAGTCAGCAGCCCCAGTGCTGCCCTATTTTGAATGTCATGTCAATAAAAGTGACATTACCAGAGCGCTGCCTTTGGAGTCTTGGTGCTGGGTTGGTGTGGATGGAGGAAAATTGCTCCCCACACTCTTATTTCAGCCTGCCTGGACCAGCTAAAGAAGGTGATGGATTTGAAGGTCTCTGCTCCTGGAGTCCTGGAGAAAGGAGATGCACCACACGACTCATTCTGAGCCCATTTCCTTTCCCTTCCTAAAAGCGCTCATGTTCTCCTGGATCTCCAGTCAGCCTTAAAATAGGAGGAGAAGCTGAGATGGTGTCATTAATCCCAGATTTTGCGGCTTGAATAGCTGGATTCCCATCTGAATTTCTAATTAGTTCACTGCTTTCACCCATCTTAGGTTTTTTCTGCTTTTCAGAGCCAAAGAGTTTAAATGTCCACAGCTGAGCCATAACCGGTCCTGTTTGTAGCTTCACCTACACATCTCAGCTATTCACTCCTTTCTCCCCATCTTGTTTTGGCCCAAAACACAAATGACCCTTAAATAGCCTTAAATAGTGCCGGTGGCCATGCACAGGAACCAGCAGCCAGTCTCCATGGTGGCAGTCAGACATGGTACTGCCATTTCCCCTTGTCATGGACATCTTCAAAATGCAGCTTGAAGGTCCTGATGAGGTTTCCCTCTCTGGATTTCTCACCCCTCACCTGTTGTCTCCGCTGTGGAGTTACACAGCTTTGAAAGGCACACCCTGTTTTGCATGGGGACAACCTCCAAGTCTGCTTCATACATGAGTGCTCACTCAGAGGTGTCCTTTCACTTACTGCTTTCACCATCAGCTGTCTGTAGAAGTTTAGGGTGCCTTAGGGAATTCCTGGCTTTAGCATCTTTTCCTTGGTAACTGTGCTGCTACTCCTGGTGCAAATGGGCTTCTCCCGGCCCCCTCCCCACCACGTCGCAGCATCGCCCACCCTCTCTTTCTTGGCTTTCTCCCTCCCCCTTCCTCTTCCTCTGGGTGTACTTGCAAAGTGTTTGCTATAACTATTGAAATGGATATAGTGGCAATTTGGGGAGAAGATGCTGTTTAAAGCTCTTTAATTTAAAGGATGCTAATTCACTCCACTCCCTCCTCGGGTGAGTTATCCAGCCACGTGCAAACCTCCTTTTCTCCGGGTGTCAAATAGGAGGATGATTTTCTTCAGTCTATATTTAGAGACTTTGCTGAGCCCGTGGCCCACAGGGCATCCCACAAGGACAGCTGGAGGAGCAGGGAGCTTGCAGAAGGCAGAGATGCTTTGGGGAACTATCCCAATGGAGCTGGGATGTTTCTGGGATGCTGTAGCCCTTGCTGGGGCTCCCTGGGGCCAGCCCCTTCTGAAAGCTCTGCTTTCTCTTTCCTGCTTGGGACCACAGGTCGGTGGGAACCTGAGGCAGGCTGTGTTTGGCAGCCAGGGATCAGGGGGAAGGCAGTTGCTGGGAATAGTAATAAGAATCTTGGCTACAGATCTCCATTCCAGGTCAGGCGTTGCAAGGGCTGTAGTTACCCCATGTGAGAAATTGGCTGGAGACCTCCCTGCAAACCAGGTTCTGCCTCCAAGGCAAGCTGGCTAAATAGCTCTCCAAGCCACGGGGGCAGCTCCAGAGAGAAGCCACAGGGCGATTCCCTGTGTTTAAAAGACCCCTGCAGTTACCATCCCAAATGATTCCTGTCCTGGGCCCGTGTGTGCTCCATTATCTCCCAGGCTGATCCACGTGTCCCCACACAATCGCTCTGCAATCTCCCCCCGTGTGATATTGCGGGATATTCCACTGCATTAGCAAGTCGAACATGTTTTTACTGCCCAGTGTCTCTCCATGCAATATTTCACTGTCTCCCTGGCTATTATCCTGGCGGCACAAAGTCCCATTGAAATTCATGGTGCAAGTCGCCCATTTGTTTCCTTTGAGCTTTGCAGGGCTGTTCTATGCAGCTTTATGCATATCATTTTTTGCTATGCAAAGTGAGGGTAATGACTTTACCTGCTCTCTTTCAAAGCACTGAACAAAGCCTGTCCCCATGCCGTAGACTGATTTTGGAATATTTGTTCTAGGGTTTGAGAGGGATGAATCAGAGCTCTTAGGGAATGTGCAATCTGATGCTCTGTAAATAAAAAGAAAGTCATGCTGCACCTACATGTCTCCAAGGCAGGCGTGTGCTCCCTGTCAACCTTTCTTGCTGGAACCAGCTTCAGGGATGGCTTTGGCAAAACTGAACAGCTTCATTTTGATGACAGCGCTGGAATAGCATCACTTGGTTTGGCCAGTGCCACCAACAAGCCTTGAACTGGCTCTGCCTTTTGAGGGACAGATGATGCCCCTCATACATGACAAGGTGAGACTCCTCAGGCAAAGGGTCACTGGAGATATCCTCATGGACATCAGGAGTGTGGGAGTGTGGGAGAACCAAAGGCAGAGCAACAAAGGAAAGGTTTTGCTGTGAAGAGCTTCACACTCAGGCTGACTTTCCTCCATCACCACCCCAAAGGAGACTGAACCTCGGGTACCCACGGCATGACTTCGATGTCTTGAATGAAGCCCCCAAATCAGTGACCACTTGTAAAAATGGGGTTCATGATGTCTGTGCTTGAATCTGTGCAGTGCCAGCAGGGCAGAGACAAGACTTTCCTCTCCATACACTGGTGTTTGGACGTGGCTAAGCATGCAGGGTGGATGTTGGATACTGCCCTGGGACGTATGGTTTGAAATGTGTGTTTTGCTGGGCCATAACCCAAATTGCAACTTGAAGATTTGGTGACAGACTCCTTGGTTTGAAAGCACCCACAAGCTGAGAGTTATTCTCCAAGGAAACTTGTGAATAGCACCTAACAAGTGCACTGGAGAATTCCTCATTCTCTCCATGGACAATGTGTGTGTGACAGAGAAAGAAAAAAAAGACAAAAATCTTTAAAGAATTTGCTCATTTTGAATTATTTACTCTGTCTACTTTCTTGGAGTCCTGAGGAGGAAGGCACTGTGCAATCTGCATTACAATAGCATGTCAAGGTATCCAGAAGGCCCAAAAGAAACCATCAACAATGGGATGAGTCCCCTGGGGCCTTGGTGAAGGACATCCAACTGTGCCGTACTGAATCCAGAGTTACAGATGTAGGCTCCACAGGGATGCAAGCACAGCAGGGAGGCAATGATCAGCATCAACAAGGATGAAGAGGAGCAAATGAATCCCATTTTCAGACTTAGTGGTCAATACAAGCAGCACACAGTATAGGGAAGTGTCTCTGCTTTGAGCAGGGATGTGTAATGGGAACTGCACTGTCCTCATGGACATCCCCTCAGCTGCCAGGCCCTGCAAGTAAAGGTAGAACTTGAGACCAAGCCAGTCCTGGATGTCCCCAGCAGCTCCAGGTGGTGAGCAGAGCAACTCATGGTGCACAATCACTCTGCACCTGGGCTGTGGGCTGGCAGGAGTCCTCTGTTCCCAGTGCTGTCACCTTTCACTGACTTTCATTGACTTCTTGAGAGTTTCAAAGTCAAAACTGAAAAAGAAACTCAGAACAAATGGGGACCTATAAAAACACGTCCAAGCTGCCAAGTCTACAGCAGATGTGATTTGCAATGGATGAGGTATTAATGCCCTGAAAAATTGGAGTAATGATGTGCAGTAATATTTGTCATCACCAAGGCTGAGTACGTTAAACAAAAATGTTCTGAAATGCAGCTTCTGCCTGGGCCTGGTAACTTTCCCAGATGTAAATACTGCAGTTGTTTTCCAAACATTCTCTAAATACCATAAGGCCTTAGTCCACTTACAGCACTAACAGCCCATAAAATGTCATTTTTTGTTTTCTAATTAATCTGATGATTTTTAGATAGGATTTGACAACAGCAGTGAAAAAGCATTTAAGGCTGAAAAAAAATATCCCTTGGATGTCAAGTCACCCACAGCCATGCTGGTGCATCGCTGGGAACTGCACAGCAGCATCCCCTCATCCTGCTGGATGGTGACTCATGGTGGGGCAGATCTACTCACCCTCCAAGCCAGGGGACACCAGCCAGTCTCGTAGAGATGCGAAGGGGGAGATCACACCCTTCCTGCAAGGATCTTCCTCCCTTTTCTCTGGTGAGAGCTCCCTGTCGTGGTGCATTTTTCAGATGCCCACAGCAGAGAGGGGAGCTGGAGGCAGAGTCCTCACAGGGGTCCCAGGTGGAGCAAGGCTGGTTGGATTTTCACCTTCTGTATAAGGGGGGTTGTTGCTGTTAAGGGTCTCACTGTAGGGGTTCAGGTGCTTAGGATTTCTGAGACAGTGGAAGACACTGCTTTTTGGGGGGGATGAATAGTATAACCAAGCAAAGTACACCAGACCTCCATCCCTTGCCCACATGGGGTCCCATGAAGGCCTGGTGGGGACATCTGACTCTCCCCTAGGCTCTGCACAGAGGCAGTCACACGGCTGTCACATCACCACCTTTCCCTCCAGACTCCCCTACTTTGGTGAGCACTTCCCTACAAGGGCACCAGGTTGTCACACTCACTGTGACACAAGGAGGATCCAGAGTCAAGCCCTGCTGCTGTGGGCACTGCAGGGGAACAACTCAGTCCCTGCCCTGAGCAAGGGCAGAAGAGACATCGCCTACCCAAGGTCACATTTTGTTTCCTTCTCTTACTCAACACCTCCCCGTTCTGCATGGGCAAATGGAGCAGTGCCCAGCCAACACTTTGTCCCTTGGCCAGCATTTCTTTTCAGGTGATTCTCAAAAAGGCAGCAGAAGAGCTCTCATTCCCATACCCCCTCCACATCGTGGGAAGCAGCCAGGCTTTTATTAACCACCTCTCCCTCCTGTACCACTTGTTAAACTGGGTTAGGACTGCTTGAGCCTGCTGTGTTAGACATCTTCTGCTGGTGGAGGGGAAGGGCTCACAGAAGCTCTCCTGACCCCAGACACCTTTCTCACAGCACTCCTCCCGCCATCTCGCATAAATAGATCAGTCATCCCAGCACGGCTACGTCTTCTTTTACTCCTTCCTGTCTTTAATAATATTATCAATGTCTGGTTTAGATTTTTACTAAATATAGGGGCCAGAGTCTGGACTGGCGTCACTTCCTCCCAGAAGAACTGGAACAGCTTGCTCAGAAGTACTTACTCCTTTTATTAATTTATCTTGGTTTGCAAAGTTGTTTGATTGCACCAAGTCTTTCCACCCCCCGTTGACCTGGCAGCTGGAAGAAATGATGCTGCTTAAAGCCTGTCCTTGATCCATGGGTGAGGCCTGAAGTTTTTGGCGCTGCGTCTCCAAAAGCATCCCTGAGGAACAGGGGCACTGTGTGCCAGCCGGCAGAAAATTTGCAGAGAGCCTTTGGCTAATCTTCCCTCTCCTCACTGCTGATCTCCATGGGTGAAGATCTTTAATGGAGTGCCAGTGGCGTCCATGTCCCCTCTGGGTGACTCTTCTGCCAGCTGCCAGGTATCAGCTGCAGCTCCAGGGCTGGCATGAATCCGCAGTGTTTGTGGCTGCCCCAGGGTTTGTGTGGCACTGATGTGGGGACCGAACCCTAGAACAGCCTGCTCCTGGCACCAGGAGGCACCTGGCAGTGTCTGTTCCCTGCCCAGGAAAACCAGTCTGTTCCTCCTCCAGCAAAGACAGGGGAGGGATGGGACCTCTTATCCCTCATCTCCCCAGGAAGACGTTTGACCCCAGGGCCACCCTTACGGTGTCCCCCGCTATTTCATATCATTGCCTATGCAAAATGGTCCAAAGCAATTTCAACGGGAATTCCTTGACTTCAGGGCATCCCATGGGACATGAGAGAATGGGATATCCCTGCTCCAGGGAGGAAGCGGTCTTCCATGCTTCAAGGGCATGAGCACAGGTGGTGATGGGGAAGAGGAATGGAAGAACCTCAGAGCAACCTGCTCACCCAGAGACCAAGACCCTGGAGAGGTGGGTCACAGCTGTGGAAGAGAGGATGCCGGATCCATTCTCTGTGCCCATCCTCTCCATCATGCAGGGTATCTCCTGCATTCCCATGGGCACTTTCCCTGGGCTGTGTGTCTAATGCAGCTGAGTGCCGTGCCAGGTTGCCAGCTGCCGTTTGGAGAGGGGCCATTGCTTGCCTCTTCCCAGGCTGTCTCCCAGCTCTATTACTCCACGCTTCAGGTTTTTTGGCTGTGGTGGTGTTGGTGTTGTTGCTATTAAATTGAAAGGAGTAAAATTTCTCTCCTGTACCCACCCTTTTCTCTCTCTTCCCTGCCACCTTCTTGCAGGGCTGCAAAAGGAAATCGCTGGCTAGGAGGTGGTTTTGGAGATTGTCTGAGACACCTCGAACCATCACAAAAAACACACGGGCCAGTCCTTACCTCAAATGACAGTGCCTGGGGAGAGAGAAGAGCACTTCTGTTCCAAGGGCCGGCTCAGTGCCAGCCACACTTTAATCATCCTGATTAAAGGTGTGTTGTGTTGCTAAAACAGCATAAAGAAAAACCCTCCCCAAAACGGGGAGGCAGGATAGCAGTCTCTGGGACAGGTGAAGGGTGGTCTGAGGCAGGAGGATGCCTGGGAAGGGCTGAGCACAGGGATGCCTGGGAGCTGTGGGCAGAGGTCGTGGTCCAGCCCCATTCGTGTCATGGCTCATCCCAGTCCCCGTGCTCCCAGCATCACCTGGCGCTGCCCAGCTGGGACCAGTTTGTCCCATGGAGGTCCAGATTTGGTGTGAGGGGTAGGGTGGCTGTCATGCACACATGGGGACACACAGAGACGTTCACACAGGCTCACAGAGACAGACAAGTGTCTAAATACAAACACACAGACACACCCCGGACCCTGCACCCCGCCACCGCACAGATACACCCCAGCATACAGACACACACCCCTATCATCCCCGCACCCCCTCAGGGTGTCACCACAGGCACACCACAAGCACAGAGGCACACCCACACACACAAAAGCAGATGTCCCCGACACGGACACTCACACCTTCACAAGCCCTGCACGCTCACAACCCCACTCTCAAAAGGTGTCACACTCACGCAGTGTCACACACATGCAAGTGGCACAAATACAGTGTCATTCATGTACATACGGTACCGCACAGTGTCATGCAGTGTCACACCCCCAGTGTCACAGTGTCACACACCCCGTGTCACCCACACACAGCCCCCATCTCCCCGGTGCCAGCCCAAGTCTGCCGGCCA